>NC_089494.1:135095172-135695172 GCF_036850765.1 Saccopteryx bilineata
ATGAGCACTGACTTGGTGAAAACAAGACCACTGCTCATAGAGGAAATAGCACTAGGTTCCTGTGAGCCTCTGGCCACATTTTCCTCAAGTGATCAAACTTAACCCTGCTTTATGTGTATTTCTGTTGAAAGACACTTTATTTCATATAAATTGTTGAGCCACTAACATTGAACTCATAGTCAATATTATTAACTCAGAAGGCATAGGAACCCCAGATTCTAGGACCACACTTTTTGATACATTTTAGGTTGAATGATACAATTGTTGAAAGTAAAAGGATGAAAAAAGATGCATTATAAAAAGAGCAACAATAACAGATTCAGACTTCAATATCCTCTTTCAATATTACATTGAAAAACCAGGAAGAAATATCAAAAGGTAACAGAAGATTTAAAAAGAACTATAGGCCAACTAGATCTAACTAGATACCTGTATAACACTCCATCTAACAAAACAATATCCTTGCCCACAAGGTGGGAAAAAGTAGGGTTACAATTTAACTATCCACTTTCACAGGTCATTGGTTAAATTACTAACCATCATTACCAAAAAGATAAATCATAAGTAAGGAAATTAAATAATAATATAAATACAAATATATAAATAAATAATACAATAATTAGTAAGTAAATAATATTATAAGAATAAATTGTTTCATGTACTTATAACTGTAAACCTACTTTTGACTACCCCTGTATATTCTTCTCAAGTGCACATGAAACATTCTCAAAGACAGACCATATAGCAGCAGGCCACGGGGAGGGGGAGAATAACCTCAAAATTTAAAGTGATTAAAATGCAAAAAATGTTTTCTGACCATATTGGAACATAATTGGAAATCAGTAAAAGAAGAAAATTTTTGAAATAAAAAGTATTACAAAGAATACTATGAAAAATTACAAATCAACAAATTAGATTAAGTTAAATGAAAAAGACAAATTCCCAGAAAAACACAAACCACTAAAACTGACTCAAGAAGAAACAGAAGCTTATAATAAGCCTATTACAAGAAAAGAGATTGAATTAGTAATTAAAACACATGGCCCTTATCCAATTAGCTCAGTAAATTACAGCATTGTCCTGAAACACCAAAGTTGCGGGTTCTATTCCCAGTCAGGGCACATATAAGAAGTAACTAATGAATGTATAACAAAGTGGAACAACAAATGAACGCTTCTCTCTCTCTCTCACTTTCTCTTTCTCTCCCCCCTTCCTCTGTCTCTCTAAAATGAATCAATCAATAAATTTAAAAAAAAAGCACTTTCAACAAAAATAAGTGCAGACCCATAGGACTTCATTGGTAAATTCAACCAAACATTCTAAATTTCCCACAAACTCTTCCCAAAAAGGGAGAAAGAGAGAAAGAATATATTTCTCAACTCATTCTATCAGGCCAGTACTACTTGATACTAAAGCTAGACAAGTACATCATAAGAAAATAGACCAATGTTCCTTAAGAATATAGATAGATATAAAAACCCTCAACAAAATAGCAAACCAAATCTAGGAATATATAAAAAGTATTATACAACACAACCAAGTGAGATTTATCCTAGGAATGCAAGATTGGTTCAATATACCACATTAATAAAATTTTAAAATAAAAAACACATAATTGTATCAATAGACAGAGAAAAAGCATGTGCCAAAATCCAACACCCTCTTATCATAAAAAGCATTCAATAAACTAGGAACAGAATGAAGCAGAGATCAATGTAAGTACTACAACTATAAAACTCTTAGAGAAGAAAAAATAGCAGTAAATCTTTAGGATTAGGCAACAGTTTGTTAAACATGATAAGAAAAGTAGATAAAGTGAACTAATTTTAATAAAAAATTAAAATCTTCATGCTGAAAATGATATCAAGAAAAAAACCTCACAGAACAAGAGTAAATAATTGCAAACCATAATCTGAAATGGGATTTGTATCAGTAATAAAGAATTCTTGTATCTCATTAATAAAAAGATAAATAATTATTTAATTAAAAATTAAATAATGGGAAAGAATTTGACTAGACATTTCTCAAAAGAAGAGTTACAAATGGTTCATAAACATGAGGAGATGCTCTGTCCTGGCCGGTTGGCCCAGCAGTAGAGCGTCAGCCCAGCATGTGGAAATCCTGGGTTCGATCCCCGGCCAGGGCACACAGGAGAGGCACCCATCTGCTTCTCTACCCTCCCACTCTCCTTTCTCTCCTTCTTTCTCTTCCCTTCCCGCAGCCAAGGCTCCACTAGAGAAAAGTTGGCTCGGGCACTGAGGATGGCTCCATGGCTTCCACCTCATGTGCTAGAATAGTTCCGATTGCAGCAGAGCAATGCCCCAGATGAGCAGAGCATCGCTCCCTGGTGGGTGTGCCGGGTGGATTCCGGTCGGGCACATAGGGGAGTCTGTCTGTCTGCCTCTCCCCTACTTCTCACCTTGGAAAAATATAAAATAAAATAAAAAACATGAGAAGATGTTCAACATCATTAACCAGTAGAGAAATGCAAATGAAAACCATAATACAGTTATGGTCAATTTGATATTCAATGTGATACCACTTTATAACCATTAGATTAGAATAGCTATAATCAAAGAGAGATAACAACAAGTACTGATGAGGATGTGGAGAAATTGGAATACTATACATTGAATTGCTAGGGGGAAAACAAAATGGTTGAAATACTTACAAAATCAGTTTAGCAGTTCCTCAAAAGATGAAAACAGAGACCATTTCACCCAGCAATTCCACTACTAAGTACATGCTGAAGAGAAATGAAAACACACACCACACAAGAATTTGTACATCAATGTTCATAGCAATATTATTCATAATAGCTAACAAGTGAAAACAACTCAAATGTCTACCAATTGATAAATGGATTTTTAAAAATGTGTCATATCCACAAGATATGAAACAACCCAAGTGCCCACCAATAAACAAGTGGATAAAAAACTGTGGTACATATACTCAACGGATATTACTCGGCCATAAAAAAATGAAATATCACCATTTGCAACAACACAGATGAACATACAAGTATTATGCTAAGTGAAATAAGTCAAAAAGAAAGACAAATACCCTATTATTTCATTTGTATATGGAATCTAAAGAGCAAAATAAACAAACAAAACAGAAACAGACTCATAGATACACAGAACCTTTGATGGTTGCTAGATGGGGGGGGGGGGGGGAGACTGGGTGAAAACAGTGAAAGAATTAAGAAGTACAAATTACCCTGGCTGGATAGATCAGTTGGTTAGAGTATCATCCCAAAGTACAGAAGTTTGCGGTTTGATCCCTGGTCAGAGCACATACAAGAACAGATTGATGTTCCTATCTCTCCCTCTTTCTGTCTTCCTCTCTCTAAAATCAATAAAATAAATATATATTTTTAAAAGTACTAATTGGTATTACAAAATAATCATGGGATGTAGAGTATTGTAATAACTATGCACTATGCATAATGTGATCTCTGACCATTATACTGTGCATCTGAAATTAATACAAGAATAATAATGTCTTGGTTCCTGAGATTAGCATTAGAGAGCAGAGAGCAGAGAAAGGCCACGTGGAGGAGGCCAGGAGAAGCAGCCAAGATGGCTAGTGAAAAGCTAGTTTGTGCAGGGAGAAGGAAGGAGATGGGGAACAGAGGTGAATAAGTCTGGTGAGCTAGAAACCTTTGATTCTAGGAAACTCGGATAAGTCAGTAGCTTTGTGAGCACTGAATGTGAGTGGGTTTTGGAGCCCAGTGTGTGTTTTTACTTGCCTGCCGGGTACAAGCTAGGATTAAAGATGATGGCCCACCAGTTATTGGCTCCGTTGTTTCTTTACCGACTGTCCAAATCCAATGCAAACCTGCATGGGCCGGGCTGCTGTGATAGTGGCCCTGGCTACTGGCTTTACATTTGGCGTAGTCGGCAGGATTCAATACAGATCGGCAAGGAGCCACCACCACCTTTGAGCGGTGGAGTAGAGGATTGGCTGCTGTTATGGTTCCCCATGGCTGTCCTTTTGGGGACCATAGGCTGGCTGACTTTTACAGTCATGCGTGAGAAAACCAAGAGCTCTGTGCAAGACACTGCCCAGGACCTGCAAACCGAGCAGTGGAAGGAGCTGGAGCAAATGTGGGAGAAAAGATGCTGACCCTGGAGCTGGAGGAAGCGATGGAGGAGGAGGCTGACCAGGTTTGAGAGAATCACCTGGAAAAGGAGCACCTGCTGAAGGAGGATTCACAGGTTCGTGAGTTGCAGATTGCCCTGGACATTGTGGAGAGCCATCAGCAGTGGGAGGCCAGGGCTGAGGCTGAGGCTGAGGCCGGGTTCGGAGCTGCAAAGTCTGTGGAGCAGAAGGCTGTAGCAGCCCAGGACTCGAGCCTGGCTGCGGGAGCTGATGTTTTCAGTTCCTCTTTGGAGGATGAGGAGAATCGGGCTGGAGTTGTGATCCGCAGTCTCCAGAAGATGAGAGCCCAGAAGCAAGGAGTTCTTACTATGCTCCTGGTAGGTCTGCAATTTTGGGACATAGGGTTGGACATACTCTCTGGAGCAGAGAGGGAAATGCTGACTGCCATTGCCACGTGCTCCTCTTTGGGTCAGTATAAGACCTGCCAGGATGGCAGGGATGAGGGGGGTGGCTGAGGCCCCATGTGTGTGGACTGATTTCCTGGACTATGACCGGAGTGGGCACTGACTCCTTTGTTGGATGGACTTACAGATTTTGGACAATGTGAAATACCCTGATGGGAGTGGGGGGTAGCTTTGCTGGAAGCACTCCCCTGTTCCGGGAAGTTTTTCCCATGGCTATAAAGAAGGCCGAGGACATTTTGTGCTTTGGGCAAAGTGCTCAGAGACTGGTGAAGTGTACCTTTGTGATTGTTGAAACTGTAAGATTTGTCATGTTGTAAAAAAATAAAAATAAATAAAAAAGGATAATACTGAATGTAAACTGTAATTGAAAAGTAAATTTAAATTAAAATGAAGTTAGTTTTTACTTTAAAAAAGTAAAAAATCAGCCCTGGTCAGTAGCTCAGTGGATAGAGCATCAGCCCAGTGTATGGACATCCCAAGTTCAATTCCTGGTCAGGGCACACAGGAAAAACAATCATCTGTTTCTCCCTCCATCCCTCTCCTCCTTCACTCCCTCTTACCCTCCAGCAGCCAGTGGCTTCACTGGTTTGAGCATAGCCCTAGGCACTGAGGGTAGCTGGTTGGTCTGAGCATATCAGCAAAGGGCACTATAAATAGCTTGGTACTCAAGCATCGGCCCCAGACACAGTTGCTGGGTGGATCCCAGTTGGGGCACATGCAGGAGTCTGCCTCACTATCTTCCTCCCTCTAGCCTAAAAAAAAAAAAGAAAGAAAGAAAAAAAAAAGATGTTGCACATCCATACAATGGAATAGTATTCGGAAATAAAAAGGATTGAAATACTAATATATGCTACATCATGGGTAAACCTCCAAAACATCACACTAAGTGAAAGAAGTCTGACACAAAAGATCTTGTATTGTATGACTCAATTTACATGAAAATCAGAACAAGTTCAGAAAGCAAATCAGTAATTGAGGCCTGTGTGCCTGAGAGAACAGGGATGAGGAGTGACTGCTAATGGAGAGGGGTCCCTTTTTGATATGATGAAAGTGTTCTAAACCTAGATTATGGTGATGGTGGTACAGCTCTGCAGACATGCTAAAACTGTTCAGTTGTATACTTTAAATGGTTTGATTTAATGGCATGCAAATTCTATCTCAATAAAAATGTTTTTATTTTTATTAATTGAATCCATAAATTATCAAAAGAAAAATGCAAGTGATTACTATAAAAGTTGGGATAGTGGTTACTTACAAAGAAGACAGAGTTATGACTGATAAGACACATGGAAAGGTGTCCAGAGTAACCGACACAGTCCTATTCCCTGACCTGCGTGTTACCAGCACTGTAATAATTCACTAAACCGTATACTTGACTTGAGTGTTTTTATTATATAACAAAAACACCTGTAAAAGGGACATTTAAAAATTTTTTTAAATAGAAATTTAAGATTACATGCTAATCACTTGACTAACTTATTGTTAAGACAATGATGAAAATATCCTATATCTGTACTGTCCAATATGAACTCTTAAAATGTGACTAGCATATTTGAAGAACTGAATTTTTAATTTAATTCTAACTAATTTAAATAGCCATATGTGGCTATCTCATGGGCAACACAGGTTCAGAGCATACAACTACTATGAGATTTTTGACAGAAAAATAAATAAGCTAACCTATAAAATATTAAAAATAAAATGTATGTATCAACAGAGAGAGCAGCTTTGTGACTACTACCATTTGTTTATAAGTTTGCATAAACTTCTCAAAGTTAAATGAAATAAACAGGCCTACCATCCTTTTATTTAAATAAATATATTTATATTTATATCTCAGAAAAGATTGGACTCAGATGTCCTCATATTACTAAACAGGGTTCTTAACATACCAAAGAGCTTTTAACAGCAGTCATATTTCCAGATTTCATCCAAACTCCCAAGAACACGAAAATGGAAAACTAATTATAATTATAACATCAAGTGATTTCTACAATTTACCATCACCCCCCACCCCTGCTCTGTCTTAAGACTCTAAGAGCCACTAATTCCACCAGAATCTTGAAGAAATCCAACTAGATATAAAAGTCTAAGATATTTCTGTTACCCTCCAAATGGTTTCCCAGTCCTAAGTTTTCCAGGCTTGGTTTTATGACCAGCTTCTGTCATTAAAAATATTCCTTAACAGCCTGACCAGGCAGTGGCGCAGTGGATAGAGCATCGGACTGGGATGCAGAAGACCCAGGTTCGAGACTCCGAGGTCGCCAGCTTGAGTGTGGGCTCATCTGGTTTGAGCAAAAAGCCCACCAGCTTGAACCCAAGGTCGCTGGCTCCAGCAAGGGGTTACTCGGTCTGCTGAACGCCCACGGTCAAGGCACGTATGAGAAAGCAATCAATGAACAACTAGGTGTTGCAACGCGCAATGAAAAACTAATGATTGATGCTTCTCATCTCTCTCCATTCCTGTCTGTCTGTCCCTGTCTATCCCTCTTTCTGATTCACTCTGTCTCTGTAAAAAATAAATAAATAAAATTTAAAAAAAAAAAGAAAATAAAGTTAAAAAAAAATATTCCTTAACATTCTATCACTCAACAAACATTTATTAAGCAATTATTCTGTTAGGCACTGTATTAGGAAACAGATAATAAGTACAATCTCTGTCCTCAAAGAAATTATATTCTAGATGGGGGCTCAAGCACCAAATAAACCTCCAGAATTGAGCAGCATATTTAGGTACTAAATGAGTACCATTTACAAACCTTTATGGTTGTACAAAAAGTAGCAGCTAGTTACCAGAATAAACAAGGGAAGTAGGGTGATAGAAGAGGTGTCCCTGAGCTAAGTCTTGGAGATAAGCAGAAGATACCAAAGCAGGCTGGGAGTGGGGGTGAGGACAGGGAAGAAGTGTTTCCTGCAAAGAGAAAACATGCAAAGGCCCAGAAGTCCAAGAGAACTCAGGACTGAGGGATGTTCAGTACAGAGGCACAGGAAGAGGGGAGGTAAAAGAAGGAAAGACTAGATCAGTGGGCAGAGAACCAATCCTGAAGCCCTCTCCCTGCACAGAATGGAGCCTGGATTTTATCTGTAAAGTGTAGAAAGCCAAAGAATTTTGAGCTCAAGAATAATGTGATCAGACTTGCATTTTTAAGAGCATCACTCTGCAACAGTACAAAGTATAAACAAGAGAAAGTCGGAAAACGGAAATAGGACAAACACTTTAGAGAACATTAGAGCAGTACAAGTGAAAAGAAAAGAGGGTTCAAACTGAAGCAAAAACACAGGCATGAGGATCAAATTATGCACTTGAGAGACATTTCGAGTATGGAACATCAGTTGGTCGTATATGGGGAAAATGAAGAATAAAGAACCAGGTTGAGTTTCTGATTTCTTGTTTGAGAAAAAGGACACTGCTATTAATAAAATACTGGGAGAACAAGAAGTACAGATTTGAGAGGTGATTTTTGAGTTTTGAAACTCAGGGAAAAGGCAGTTGTCAGTCAAATCAATATCTAATGCCTTCAGAGAGTTGAAGTAATAAGCTCAAGTCTACAGGCCCCTGTTCAGACCAGGGATAGAGCCTGGCGATCTGTGTTTTAATTACCCTCCAGATGGCTCTAGACTAAGAGTGTGCTAAAGTTGGAGAACCACTGGTCTTGCCAAACATTCCCAGTAATACTGGCAAAGGATCAGGGAATCAGGTGGGCTCTGATGATGACAGAAAGGGAGATGTGTTACTAGAATCCACATTATAGAAAGTTTAAGAAATAAACTGGAGAAAAAGAAATGGAGACAGTACAAGCTCTTTAATAAGCTTGAAGAGAGAGTGAGTAGATAGACTAAAAATAAAGATGATAAAAAATGATTAACAGGTTAAAGTTCTCCAGGAGGGAGGAAAGGACTCCGAGCCCAAGGGTAGGAGCCAGCTTGGCAGGTACAGAGGGCAGGCTGCACGGCTGCCTCCCCAGCCCACTCTCCTTCCTGGAAAACTGAATCCTGTGTCCTTCTCTGAAAGAATTGGAAGGCCGTAACCCTTGACCATTCTCAGCCAATCAAAGGACTTCAATACCCTTTGCCACTGCCTGGTGTAGAAATGGGCTGTATGATGTAAAGCTGGCTAGTGAAGTCAAGTCTGCTGGGAAGCTTCGGAGAAAGCTTTCTTCACTTTTAAAAAAGACATGAGATAATAGGTCCTGAATTTTACTTTTTGTACCCTTCCAAAATTCATGTTGAAACCTAACCTTCAATGTGATGGTATCTGGAGGTAATAAGAGTTAAATTAAGTTAGAAGGTAGAGCCCCATAATGGGATCACTGTCTTTATAAAATAATGAAGAGTCTTGAGCTCTCTCTGCCATTTGACAAAACAGCAGAAAGATGGCCGTTCACAAGCCAGGAAGGGGCCCTCACCAAGAATCAAATCTTCAGGCACATTGACCTTGGACCTCCCAGACTCAGAACAATGAGAAATAAAGGTCTGTGGCAGGGGTCCCCAAGCTTTTTACACAGGGGGCCAGTTTACTGTCCCTCAGACCATTGGAGGGCCGGACTATAAAAAAAAACTATGAACAAATCCCTATGCACACTGCACATATCTTATTTTAAAGTAAAAAAAAAAAAAAAAAAAAAGGAACAAACACAATATTTAAAATAAAGAACAAGTAAATTTAAATCAACAAACTGACCAGTATTTCAATGGGAACTATGGGCCTCCTTTTGGCTAATGAGATGGTCAATGTGCTCCTCTCACTGACCACCAATGAAAGAGGTGCCCCTTCCAGAAGCGCGGCAGGGGCCAGATAAATGGCCTCAGGGGGCCGCATGCGGCCCGTGGGCCGTAGTTTGGGGACCCCTGGTCTGTGGTTTAAGCCATCTAAAATCTTCTGTTTATAGCAAGCCAAATTAAGACAAGACACGCCTTCTTTTCTTTCAGACTTGGGTGCTTTGACATAGGGATGTAAAACTGGGAGTTAACGGTGCCTGCCATCTTGAGACATGGAAGGGAACAAGCCTAATGACAAACACTAACTGATGGTAGAATGGAAAGATGGAAAGCTCCCAAGAGCCTACTGACAACAGTTAGCTGCTACATGAACTGACAATAAAATCACCTTTCTTTAGATTCCCAGTTTATATGCGGTCATAAAATTTACTTCTTATTTAAGCCATTTTGAGTTGGGTCTTCTGTTACTGGTCAGCTAAAAGCATTCTAACTGATATAGAATGAAACATATTTCCACTGAGATGGGTGTAGATGCAATTAACTTTGCCTTTTGGAGACATGGAAATTTGAAGGAGCTTCAGCCTGAAGTTTCATTTATTACTAAAATGTAGCTCATATAATCTATTTTATAAAGGCAATGGCCTTAATAGCTCTTTTCTGCTTTTTAAAAAAATATCAGTATTTCTAATAACAGCTAGCAAAGGAGGAGGAAGAAACAGGAGAGGAGGGAGAGAATAAACCTGTGGTTATTTAAGTATTTAAAATCTAGACATTTTATCTTCGTATTGTTTACCTTCTACATTCCCTATGATTCAACAGTGAAGCCATATCAATCTCTTTTACTTTGTGTATAATAATTTTCATGTCAGCTTCATTTTTCATACTTTCATTGTATATATCACTTTACCACAACATAGTTTACAGAGGAAATCCTTAACATTAAAAAACAAACACTCTGGAAACCAAACAATTTATAAAAAGACTTCTATTTTTATTTCCATATATTTTCTAAACCTGTTCAGGAAAAGAAAACAACATTTCAACCACATTTGTGTAATGATACCTTTGATTTGTATCAGAGGCTTGAAAACACTGCAGGCATATCGACACCAGGGAAAGAAGGCATAATTTGAGCACAAATAACAAAAAGCACCAGAATTGTGTGCTTGTGCAAGCTGTCCCTAAATGGTGAAAAAATGATTTTTTGAAAATTAACTGTAAGACAGTTTTTGAAGTCCAAAATATTTTTCTATAGAAATAATGTTACTATAAGTAATTCTGTTACAAGGCTAGTCCATAAAAACTTTATAAAACCATATGTATAAGACCACTGAACTAGACCCAGGCAAAATAATACCTTTTCCTTTGGAAAATACATTACTTTCTCCCTCCACCCTCTACCAAGTCCCAGGGGAACAGGCCTCGTCCTGGCCTCCACTCTCCTGGCCCACGACCTCTCTCCTATGGTCCACTCCCCACATGCCCTGCGTCAGCCACACTGCCCTCTTCACTCGCTGGTCTTCTCCCCTCCGAGTCACCGCTGTCATGCCCTTCCTGTCCTTTTCCCCGTTACCCTACTCAGCTTTCCGGTCTCAGCTTCAATGCTACTTCCTCAGGAAGGTCGTCCCTGTCCCCTCCCTGAGTCATGCGTCCTGCTCTATTTCCTCACCACAGTACTGACCACACTGCACTGCCACCTCCCACGAGCTCAGCCAGGTCAGGTACACATTGGGTATGCTCTCAGTTCAGCCCCAGAGCTTAGAAGAGGTGCTGCCATTTTGAAGATATTTAGTACGTATTTGTTTGTATGAATGAATTTTCATAAGAGAAGGCACTTCAGTGCCTTTTTAACCTGAATTATGAAATATTCAAGCTGATCTATGGTCATTACCAAGGAATAAAAGGCTTTTCCAATAACATTTCTCCACTCCTGAATACCTACAGACTTTTTGCACAGAGAAGGCTACTTAGACAATTGCTTTTTCAATACTAATCTCCATTTCCCTTCAAAAATACAAGTCTAATCATGTCATAACCCTCTCTAATGTCTTCCAGTGGCTTCTGAACAGATCCTGTACTTCTACACTTCCACCTTCTATTCATGCTCTTCTCCTTTTGTCCTGTTTGCCTAAGCCACTCATCTTCTGAGGTCCTGCTCTAGAGTCGTCTCACTGGAGGAGAATCATCTTATCCCACGTTTGCCACTGTGACTATTTTGCCTCCCACTGTATTATGTCTATTGCTGATCGTGGCTATCTGTCTGCCCTGACAGAAAAGACCATCCCTAAAGGCATTCTGTATTTTAGCCACTGGCAGATACTATATACTCAAAGCATGTTAAAATAAGTCAACTACTGCCTGACCAGGCAGTGGCACAGTGGATAGAGTGCCGGCCTGGGACACTGAGGATCCACATTAGAAACCCCAAGATTAATTGCTGGCTTGACTGTGGGCTCATTCAGCTTCAGCACGGGATCACCAGCTTGAGTACAGGGTCGTTGGTTTAAGCGCTGGATCACAGACATGACCCCATGGTCGCTGGCTTGAGCCCAAAGTCACTGGCTTGAAGCCCAGGGTCACTGGTCGGAGCCCCCAGGGCAAGGCACATATGAGAAAGCAATCAATGAACAACTAAGGTGCCATAACTATGAATTAATGCTTCTCATCTCTCTCCCTTCCTGTCTGTCCCTGTCTGTCCATCTCTCTCTCTCTCAAAAAAAAAATTATAAAAAAAAGTCAACTACCATTATACCTGACCTCATCAAAAGGTAAAGAACTTATCACTGACATGTAAACATATTTATAAACTACAAAATACTAAATACCATATACCCATAAGATAAACCATACAGAATACAAAACAAAATAAAAATATCTCAAGCTATCAATATATGCTTTAGGCACAGTAAAAGTTCAAATATACTTAGAGCCCTAAGTCTGCATTCATAGTCACATAAATGCAGTCACCCTTGTGAGTTCAAGCTTTGTGGAGGCCCACCCTGTCTCCTCACAGTTACATCAGATAACTGGACAGGATAAAGAGAGTTGTGCCTTTGATGAGGAGTGGGAAGGTCAAGTCTGACAGCTAATTTTTAAAATTATATATTTTATCATAAAGATTAAAAAGTTTTCTTTATTTAATACATAAAAAAATTAACTATGATCTATAATTTAAAATCTTTAAAACTTCATTTGCAACCTGGCTGGTTGGCTCAGTGGATAGAGTCGGCCCAGAGTGCGGCATCCTGGGTTCAATTCCTGGTCAGGGCACACAAGAAAAGTGACCATCTGCTTCTCTCCCTCTCTCTCTCCCCCTTCTCTCCCTCTTCTCCTTCTGTAGCCAGTGGCTCAGTTGGTTAGAGCACTGATTCCAGGCACTGAGGATAGCTCAGTTGGTCCAAGTGCATCAGCCTCAGACACTAAAAATAGCTCAGTTAATTCCAACATTGGCCCAGACTGGCAGGGGTGGAGATATTGCAAGGTGATCCGTATCCAGGCACATGTGGGAGTCCGTCTCACTATCTCCTCTCCTCTCACTTAAAAAACAAACAAAAAGTTCATTTTGCATACTACTTTTCAAATACAGTTCAAATCACAATAAACATACCATTTTTTCTCTGGTTCCAAAATTTTACCATATATTACACTTCCAGTAGCCACAGTATTCCATCATCTTGACATATTACAGTTCATTAAAACATTCACCAAATTTATTGACTAACTACTGTATCTGTATGCCAGGCTGTAAGGTACAGCCAACCACTTCTAACTTCAAGAACCCCCAGTCAACTGGCAGGGGTTCATCCCTGTGCCCCGCCCAGACAGTAGTGTGTAATACTGAGCATAAATCAGAGGATGGCTCACCAGCAGAGCTGAGTTGAGTGGGATGCCCATCCCCCAAAATTATTGTTGCCCTAAAGGGATGAGAAGTCAAAGGAGGTTGGGAAGAAGAGGAGGAAGATGAAGTATGACAAGACATGAGAGTCTGAAATCACGCATTACATTTGGGGAAAGGCAGCAGCTGGGAGTAGCTAGAGCATAAGAAACAAATAAGAGTGTTTGGTCCCAATTCCTTAAAACCCCACCAAAACCGGGAGCTTTTTTAATTTCCAGTACTGTTGAGAAAATAGAAAGGAAAACTCAAGGTTGACTTCAAGTGTATTTTTTATTACATTTGTATCATTTTTATTAATAATGCTATTTACTACTCATCTGCTAAAATTCTCTGCCCACTTATGTAATAAATCTTGACATTTTTTTCCACATTAAGTCTGAGAGAACTCTTCAGGTGTTACACATATTAACCCTTAGTCACACTTGATACAAGCATTTCCCCTAGTCTCTTGTATTATTTTTATCATTCTGAATAAATCTTAAATTTTATATATTCAATATACAAGTTTTATATATTCAAAACTGCTGAACTTTTTCTTGGTGAATGTTTTTTTTTTCATTGCTCCAATACTGAGTTATCAATTTCTCATAAGTCTGATGAATATTATGTCAGACTTTCTACTATTTTTTCTAAAATGTGATTTTTAAAGTATCTCTTAATACCAGCTAGACTTGATAAAGATGTGATGTTCATAAACACTCACATATAGCCATTATCGCACCTCTTCCAATCTGCTCCCACTGCCTTTGCTAGGACACAGCCCGGGAAATCCCTTCTGTCCAAAGTCCTTGTTCATGTTCACTTGTACCCCTGACATGGAGTGCTGGGAAGGGAGCTGCTGGAGCTGGGCCCCGTGCACTGTCTTCAGAGATGGCCCTCAGACATTCACACCCTCTCTGAAAGAATTAAAAATTAATATTTTAAGATGCCAGTTAAGGAAAGAAGACACTTCAGGGATGCATCAGCAATAGAAATCAATGCTAGTTTTAAAGTATTGTGGCAATATTCACTGCCACGCTTTTCTAGGTCTTCACAACGAGGCCTGGCACGACATTCTGACTCCATGCTATGGAAGGTATTTCCAAATTAGAAAAGGAGACTTAGTCAAATGACTTAGTCAAACTAAACTTTCTTAGTCTTTTTACCTTTGAACTCATAGTCTACTCTCAAGACAGAGCTAACCTACATAAGATCCTATCATTTCTTAGCCCTAAAATACTTCACAGCTCACTAGTGCAATAATAATAATAATAAAAGCTAAGTATTTCCAAAGGCCTACAAGATCATAAATGATCTGAAGTGAGAAAGATCTGAAGTGTGTATCAGGGAGAAGACCAGAGTCCACTCTGGCCATGTTAAATCTGAGGTGCCATGAGACTAGAGTGAACCTGCTGGAAGGTTCATCTAAGCATACTTAGATCCTCAGAAGACAGCTTTAGGCCTTCGGGTTACATAAATGGTTCTTCTCTGGGGTAATTCTGGGCCCCCTCCCCCTAGACATTAAGTAAGTTGTGGAGATGGTATTGGTTGTCACACCTGGGATAAAGGTGTTCTGCTGGCATCTAGTGGGTAGGGGCTACATGCTACAATGCACAAGACAGCACCCCCCAAACACAACAAAGTTATCCAGCCCAAAATGTCAGTAGTACTGAATGAGAAACCTGGGGCCCAAGACACAAACATGGAAAACTTTTCCAAATAGATCATACTTAAAACCCAAACAACTGGAGTAAAAAGAAAAGGACTAAACTTGGAGGCACTCTTCTTTCACAAGTCAGACAAGAGTGGGAGAACCAACAAAGAAGACGGAAAAGGCTAAGGCAGAATGGGAAAAGGGGTGACAAAGGCCAAGGGAAGAGTTCCTGACAGGAAGCAATGGTCCATTGTGGTCAGCTGTACTGAGCTGTTAAAATGTCCAATAGCAATGGAGGAGTTATCCTGGGAGACTGAGAGAGCAGAGGCACAGGGGAAGAGGGCTGGGTAATTTTGAGGCTGCTGAGTTTTATCATTAGAGTGAAACCAACAGGCAGAGAGTTGAGCTCATCTAGTCCTGAAACTTGCCTCAGGATTGGAGATATCAAAGAGGTACAAAGGAATTGAGGAAATTTGCAGGAGAGTAATTTGGATTAGGGCAGTAGCTAGATAAAACAGGAACTGATGACAGGTAGTAACTAATGAATAAAGGGAAATGGGGGGGGGGATTTTTGAATTGAAAGTCTTGATAAGTCATAAACATTTTCCTATATCAATAAATATACTTCTCCAATAGGCTTTCAATTTCTCCATAACAAAATAGTCTATTAATTGATCTTATTAAATATACTTTTACTTTAATAAGAAAGAGCTATTTACTATTTGAACTCTGCTTTCCATGACCTAGATCAAAAGGCATTTGGGGGGTGGGGCATGTTACCATGAAAGATAACAGGCTTGGTTGGGTTAAAACATCAGCTCTTTCATTTGCTAATGTTATGACCTTGGACAATTTACCTAACCTCTCTGAACCCAAATCTCTTAATCTAATAGATTGTAGTAGGCAGAGTAATGCCCTCTCCTACAAGCATATTTAGTTCCTAATCCCTGAAACTGTTAATATGTTATGTTACATGGCAAAGGAAATTTAAGGCTACAAGTAGAATTAAGGTTGCTCATCAACTGACCTTCAAATAAAGATGGTATCCTGGATTACCCAGAAGGACCTGAAGCCATTATAAAGGTACTTGAAGGGAGGAGAAGGACGCAGAAGAGTTGAAAGTAGAAAAGCAGCATGTGAGAAAGACTCAGCCTGCCAGTCCTGCTTGTAAGGCTGTAAGCCCAGGAGCCGCCATTGTGGCCATTCACATGCAGGTTCGCATTAGATTCAGACAGTCGGGAATGAAACAATGGAGCCAAGAACTGGTGGGCCATCAGCTTTAAGCCTAGCTTACACCCGACAAGCAAGTAAAAACACACACTGGGCTCCAAAACCCACTCATTTAGTGCTCACAAAGTGTTGGGCAGATAAAATGTATTATGCTCACTTTGTTAAAGATAACACGAGAAGGCCGTTGCCCAGGTGATATTAATGTGTGTTGGGGTGGGCTAAAGGCAGGCGGAATCCTTGTAGCCTGGGGCTTGGTTTTGGGATTAAGCCTTTCCTACTGTAGAGCCAGGAGCCACGGCCAGGGCCGCCATCAGAGCAGCCCAGCCCATGCAGGTTCGCATTGGATTCGGACAGTCGGTAAAGAAACAGTGGAGCCAAAAACTGGTGGGCCATAGTCTTTAATCAAGCTTGCACCCGGCGGGCAAGTAAAAATACACACTGGGCTCCAAAACCCAGTCACATTCAGTGCTCACAAAGCTACTGATTTATCCGAGTTTCCTAGAATCAAAGGTTTCTAGCTCACCAGCCTTATTCTCCTCAGTTCCCCATCTCTTCCTTATCCCAGATACAAACACTACACAAACTGGCATCTCACTCAGCACTCCGCCATCTTGGCTGCTTTTCCTGGCCTTCTCCACGTGGCGGCCTCCCGCTGCTGGCTCTATTCTCTCTGCTCTCTCATGCTAACCTCAGGAACCAAGAGAGACAAACTCCCACTCCGTTCCCATTTTATAGTGTAGAAATCCAAACCCTTAATCCAATATACATAATAGGGAAGTCTCTAATACAAAGTCACTTCTCTGAGGCATGATAGGATTGTACCACCTCACACTAAAAAGGGTGGGACAGGCTTAATCCCAAAACCAAGCCTCAGGCTACAACAATTCTCAACACACATTAATATCACCTGGGCAACGGCCTCCTCATGTTATCTTTAACAAAGTGAGCATAATACATTTTATCTGCCCAACACCTACCCTTTTTGATGTGGGGTGGTACAATCCAATCATGCCTCAGAAAGTGACTTTGTATTAGAGACTTCCCTATTTTGTATATTGGATTAAGGGTTTTGAATCTACACTATAAAATAGGGGTAGAACGGGAGCTTGGGCTCTTGGTTCCTGGGAGATTATCATTAGAAGGAAGAGAGAGCAGAGGAGAGCAGAGAAAGGCCACGTGGAGGAGGCCAGGAGAAGCAGCCAAGATGGCGGAGTGCTGAGTGAGATGCCAGTTTGTGTAGAGTTTGTATCTGGGATAAGGAAGGAGATGGGGAACTGAGGAGAATAAGGCTGGTGAGCTAGAAACCTTTGATTCTAGGAAACTCGGATAAGTCAGTGGCTTTGTGAGCACTGAGTGTGACTGGGTTTTGGAGCCCAGTGTGTATTTTTACTTGCCCGCCGGGTGCAAGGTAGGATTAAAGGCTATGGCCCACCAGTTTTTGGCTCCATGGTTTCTTTACCGACTGTCCGAATCCAATGCAAACCTGCATAGGCCAGAAGGCTGCTGTGATAGTGACCCTGGCCGTGCCTACTGGCTTTACACAAAGCTAATGACTTATCCGCGTTTCCTAGAATCAAAGGTTCATCAGACTTATTCACCTCTGTTCCCCATCTCCTTCTCTCTGCACAAACTCTGCACAAACTGGCTTCTCCCTCAGCACTCCACCATCGTGGCTGCTTCTCCTGGTCTCCCATGTGGCCTTCTCTACTCTCCTCTCTAATCTCAGGAACCGAGAGAGAGCAAGCTTCAGGTCTGCCCCACTTTATAGTACAAAAACCAAAACCTTTAATCCAATATACAAACAAGGAATTCTCTGATACAAAGTCACTTATCTGAGGCATAATGGGATTCCTCATGAGAGTGCACCACCCCACATCAAAAAGGGTGGGAAAGGCTTAGTCCCAAAACCAAGCCCCAGGCAACAAGGATCCTGCCTGCCCACAGCCTGCCCCAACACACATTAATATAATCACGCCCACTCCAAGCAAGAAGGGCAACCAATACCATCACCAGGGCAACGGGCTTACACGTGGGCAGCACCATCTTTAACAAAGTGAGCTTAATATATTTTATCTGCCCAACAGAGGAGAACCCAGGCCAGGAGCCAAGGGCATGTCAGCAGCGCATAGAAGCTGGAAAAGACAAGAAAACCGACCTGCCCTGAAACCTTCAGAAAGGAGTGAGGCCCTCCCAAAACTAGGGAAGACCCATTCTGGGTTTCTGACCTCCAGAACTGTAAGATGATAAATTTGTTGTGTTAAGCAATGAAGCCCTTGTTAATTTGTTACAGCAGCAATAGGAAACTAATACACAGTTTGTTCATACAAATCATCATGATAAATTGTGTCAATTAACCAAGATAACATATATAAAGTACCTAAAAGAATGCCTAGTACACAGGAAGCATTTATATAGCCACTACTAATGTTGTCATGGCTAATACTATTTATGGCACCCAAACCAACAGAAAGAACACTGACTCAGTTCTAGAACGTACTCAGCTCTATGACCTAAGATATCTCACCCTCTGGAGGGCTCAATTCTCTCACTCACAAACAAAATTAGGGGGCTTACAAAGATGACTTACAAAGTTTCTTATAGCTCTAAAATTTTATGATTCTAAAATCCAATTCCTTAATGACACATTCTACTTATTGTTAATTAACTGATTCAGAAAGTCCTATGAAATAAAAATAATAAGCAAAGAAGCTTTCATTTTATGTTTCAATATTTTCACTATTTTATATTGCTGAGTTATAGCATTATAAAGTTGTGTCATGGCATAGAAATCACAGGCCTGCGAACAAGAAAAAATAACTCAGTCATCCTGCTACTAAAGGCCTTACAATCAAACTACAATAATAACAGTATATTCATAAATAGCTCAAAGTGAATTCCCCAGCTTTATTTAGTTATAATTCACATACCATACAATTCACCCTTTTAAAGTGTACAATTCACTGGCTTTAGTATATTCACAGAGTTCTGCAACCATCACAAATCTTAGACCATTTTCCTTACCCCAAAAAGAAACCCACTACCCATTAGAAGCCACTCCCCACCCCCCATCTCCCATTTCCAACCCTCCCAGCTCACTCACCCACTTTCTGTCCCTATGAACTGGCCTGTTCTGAACATGCCATATCAATGAAATGTGTAGCATATGACGTTTTACATCTGGCTGATTTCACAGGGCTTAATGTTTGACATACAGTGGTACCCTGAGATACAAGCAGACGAACATACAAATTTTTTAAGATACGAACTGTGACTCGGTCCATATTTTTGTTCAAGGTCCAGTGAAATTCCGAGATACAAGTCATGATTGCGGGGGGGGGGGGTAAGTTACGAAAGTGCATATTTTGGTGAACACAGTCACTACCATGGAGGAGAGCTAGAAACCGCAGCGACTGCCACAGATGGCTGGCACCAAAAACGCCCATACCTGAACACGCAAGGCAGCAGCAGAGGGGGTAGTAGGCCTGCAGAAAGACCACACCTAGGGAACACAGAGGCAATACCCATTAAACTCCAGTAGCCACACACTTCTTATACACAGACAGAATGAAAAGGCAGAGAAATGAAACCCAAATGAATCAAGAGAAATCCCCAGAAAAGGACATGAACGAGTCAGATAAAACCAAATTTCTGGATGCAGAGTTTAAAATACTGATTATTAGGATACTCAAAGATCTAAGAACAACAATACATGGATATAAAAAAAACGTAAATAAAGAAATATCAAGTATAAAAAAGACACTGAAATAATAAAAAAGAATCAGTAAGAAAAGACAAACACAATATCAGAAATGAAGACCACAATGGAAGAAATTTAAAGTAGAATGAATGAAGCTGAGGATAGAATCAGCGAGTTAGAGGACAAAATAAATGAAGGCACGGAAGCAAAGCAGCAAAAAGAAAGACTCAAAAAGACTGAGGAAACTCTAAGAGAGCTCTGTGACAATATGAAGAGAAATAACATCCGCATCATAGGGGTTCCTGAAGAAGAAAGAACAAGGGTTAGAGACTTCCTTCAATCAAATCATACCTGAAAACTTCCCTAAACTGATGCAGAAAAAAGTCACACAAGTTCAAGAAGCACAGAGAATTCCATTAAAGAGAAACCCAAGGAAATCTACACCAAGACACATAATTAAAAAACCAAAGCTAAGAGATAAAGAAAAAATATTAAAAGCTGCTAGAGAAAAAAGGTTATCACCTACAAAAGAACCCTCATAAGGATGACATCCGACTTCTCAACAGAAACACTTGAGGCCAGAAGGGAATGGCAAGAAATATTCAAAGTAATACAGAACAAGAACCTACACAACCAAGACTACTTTATACAGCAAGGCTATCATTTAAAATCGAAGGAGAAATAAAAAGCTTCCCAGACCAAAAAAAAAACCACTCAGGGAATTCATTACAACCAAACAATGCTGCAAGAAGTGTTAAGGGGCCTGTTGTAAAGAGAACAAAGGGGGAAAAGAATATAGCAAAAGAGGAATACAGTTTTAAAGAATAAAATGGAAAGAAACAACTACATATCAATAATAACCTTAAATGTACATGTTTAAATGATCCAATCAAAAGACATAGGGAACCTGCGTGGATAAGAAAACAGGACCCATACCTATGCTGTCTACAAGAGACACACCTCAAAATAAAAGATGCACATAGACTGAAGGTAAAACAATGGAAAAAATACTTCATGCAAATGGAATGAAAAAAAAGCTGGGGTAGCAATACTTATATCAGACAAAATGGACTTTAAAACAAAGGCTATAGTAAGAGATAAAAAAGTCACTACTTAATGATAAAAAGAGCAATCCAACAGGAAGATATAACCATTATAAATATCTATGCACCTAATATAGGAGCACCTAAATATATAGAGCAGACTTGATGGATATAAAGGGCGAGATCAACAGCAATACTATAATAGTAGGGGATTTCAATACCCCACTAAATCACTACATAGACACTCAAGAAAGACAATTAGAAAGAAACAGCAGACTTAAAGGACACACTAGATCAACTAGATTTAATACATATATTCAAAACCTTTCACCCTAAAGCAGCAGAATATACATTCTTTTCAAGTGCTCATGAACATTCTCTAGGATAGACCACGAGTTAGGGCACAAAAGTGGTCTCAACAAATTTAGGATGATTGAAATCATGTCAAGCATTTTCTTTGATCACAATGGCGTGAAACTAGAAATCAACCAAAACAGAAAAACTGAAAAATACTCAAACACTTGGAAACTAAATAGCATGTTATTAAATAACAAATGGGTTAACAATGAGATCAAATAAGAAATTAAAAAATTCCTAGAAACAAAGGCTAATGAACATACAACAACTCAAAATTTGTGGGACACAGCAAAAGCAGTCCTGAGAGGGAAGTTCATAGCATAACAGGCATACATTAAGAAGCTAGAAAAAGCTCAAATAAACAAATTAACCCTGCATCTAAAAGAACTAGAAAAAGAACAGATAGTAAAGCCCAGAGATAATAGATGGAAGGAAATAATAAAGATCACAGCGGAAATAAATGACATAGAGGATAAAGAAACAATACAGAGGATCAATAAAACCAGGAGCTGGTTCTTTGAAAAGGTAAATAAGATTAATGAACCTTTAACCAGACTCACCAAGAAAAAGAGAGAGAGGACTCAAACAAATAAAATTAGAAATGAGAGTAGAGAAATAACAACTGACACAACAGAAATACAAAGGATTGTAAGAAAATATATATGATGAAGAACTGTATGCCAAAAAAATTAGACTACCTAGGTGAAATGGACAAATTCTTTGAAACAAATAATCTTTAAAAATTAATCAGGAAGAATCAGAAAAGCTAAACAGACCAATCACAACAAATGAGATCAAAACAGTTATAAAAAAAAACTCCCAACAAACAAAAGCCTGGGGCCAGATGGCATCACAAGTGAATTCTACCAAATTTTCAAAGAAGAACTAACTCCTATCCTTCTCAAGCTTCAAATAATACAAGAGGAAAGAAGACTTTCAAGCTCCTTTAAAGAGGCAAGCATTATTCTGATTCCAAAACCAGGCAAAGACAAGACAAAGAAAGAAAATTATAGGCCAATATCCCTGAGGAATTTAGATGCTAAAATTTTCAACAAAATATTAGCAGACCAGATCCAGCAATATATGAAAAAAATCATACACCAGGATCAAGTGGGATTTATTCTGGGGAGACAAGGCTGGTACAATTTTTGCAAATCAATCAATGTGATTCATCACATCAACAATAATAAGAAGAAAAACCATATGATAATTTCAATAGATGCAGAAAAGGCATTTGATAATATCCAGCACCCATTCATGATAAAAACTAGCAGAAAAGTGGGAATACAGGGAACATACCTCAACACGATAAAGGCCATCTACAATAAACACACAGCCAACATCATACTCAAAAGGTAAAAATTAAAAGCAATACTCTTAAGATCAGGAACAAGGCAAGGGTGCCCCTTTCATCACTCTTATTCAACAGAGTTCTGAAAGTCTAGCCACAGCAATCAGACAAGAAGAAGAAATAAAAAAAAGCATCCGAATTGGAAAAGAAAAAGTAAAACTATCATTATTTGCAGATGATATGATATTGTATATAGAAAACCCTAAAGTCTCAGTCAAAAAACTACTGGACCTGATAAATGAATTCAGCAAGGTGGCAGGATATAAAATCAATACTCAGAAATCAGAGGCATTTTTATATACCAACAATGAACTGTCAGAAAGAGAAATTAAGGAAACAATCCCCTCCACTATTGGAACCAAAAAATAAAGTACCTAGCAGTAAATTTAACCAAGGAGATTAAAGACTTGTACTCGGAAAATTATAAAACATTGATAAAAGAAATCACGGAAGATACAAACAAGTGGAAGCATATACCGAGCTCATGGTTAGGAAGAATAAACATCATTAAAATGTCTATATTACCCAAAGCAATTTATACATTCAATTCAATACCAATTAAAATACCAATGACATACTTCAAAGATATAAAACACATACTCCAAAAATTTATATGGAACCAAAAGAGAACATGAATAGCCTCAGCAATCTTGAAAAGGAAGAATAAAGTGGGAGGCATCACACTTCCTGATATCAACTTATACCTAAAAGGCCATTGTACACAAAACAGCTTGGTACTGGCATAAGAACAGGCATATAGATCAATGGAAGAGAACTGAGAACCCAGAAAATAAACCCGCACCTTTATGGACAACTGATATTTGACAAGGGAGGTAAGAGCATACAATGGAGTAAAGACAGCCTCTTTAACAAATGGTGTTGGGAAAATTGGACAGCTGTCTGCAAAAAAATGATACCAGACCATCAACTTACACCATTCACAAAAATAAACTCAAAATGGATAAGACTTAAATGTAAACCATGAAACTATAAGCATCTTAGAAGAAAACATAGGCAGTAAGCTCTCCAACATCTCTTGCAGCAATATATGATATTTGCCAATTAATCTCCACGGGTAAGTGAAATAAAAACCAGGATAAACAAATGGGACTATATCAAACTAAAAGCTTTTGCACAGCTAGAGACAGTAAGAACAGAATAAAAACACAAACTACACAATGGGAGAACATATTCAACAATACGTCTGATAAGGGGTAAATAACCAAAATTTATAAAGAACATGTAAAACTCAACACCAGGAAAATAAACAATCCAATCAAAAAATGGGCAAAAGAAATTAATAGACACTTCTCCAAAGAGGACATACAGATGGCCAACAGGTATATGAAAAAATGCTCAACATCACTAATTATTAGAGAAATTCAAATTAAAACCATAATGAGGTATCACCTCACACCAGTCAGAATGGCGCTCATCAACAAAACAACACAGAATAAGTGTTGGCAAGGATGTGGAGAAAAGGGAACCCTCCTGCACTGCTGGTGGGAATGCAGACTGGTGCAGCCACTGTGGAAAAACAGTATGGAGATTCCTCATAAAATTAAAAATCAAACTGCCTTTTGACCCAGCTATCCCACTTTTAGAAATATACCCCAAGAACACCATAGCACTTTTTCAAAAGGAGAAATGCACCCCTGTGTTTATGGCAGCATTGTTCACAATAGCAAAGATCTGGAAACAGCCTAAGTGTTCATCAGTGGACAAGTGGATTAAAAAGCAGTAGTACATAAATACTATGGAATACTATGGGGCCATGAAAAAGGAGGAAATCTTACCTTTTGCGACAACATGGATGGACCTGCAAAACTATTATGTTAAGTGAAATAAGCCAGGCCAAAAAAAAAAAAAAATATATATATATATATATATCATATGACCTCACTCATTTGAGGAATCCAATGAACAAATGTGAACTGAGGAACGGAATGGAAACAGGGGAGAGATCAAAGGGACCAGAGGAAAAGAGAACAGAGGGCAAGGGATGATAGGATGAGAAAAACCTGAAGGGAAGGGCGAAGGGCGCAATGGGGAGGGAGGAAAAGGAGATGTGGAGGGGAATAAGGGGGAGGGTTGATGCATTCGGGGCAACACTAGAATCTAGGTAAACACAATAAATTAAAATCAATCAATCAATCAATCAATCAATAAAAAGTGCATTTTTTTACACCTAAGTTTTTGTAGTTTCATTTTAAGTAAAGAAAGTGCAGTTTTAGTTTTGTTTAAAGTAAAGAAAATGCAGTTTTAGTTTACATTTAGTGTTAAAAAAGTGCAGTTATTAGTTTACTTGTCTACAGTGCCTGCATCCCTTCCTCACTCCCTTCTCCTGCACCATTCACCTCCGTTAGCTGCACTCATCTGTCTCCACGGTAAGAATACAGTACTAAATAACGTTCGTTTCTTTTTTAATTTCATACATGTGTGTTTCTTAATTAAAACCATGTCTTTTTTTCATAATTTAGGATGGTTTGGGGATGTTTCACAGGGTTTGAACGGATTAAATCTACTTCAATTATTTTAGGTTCTTGTTCTTAATAACTTTGAATATTTCTTGCCATTCCCTTCTGGACTCAAGTGTTTCTGTTGAGAAGTCCTTATAGGGGCTCCATTGTAGGTGATAGCCTTTTATTCTCTAGCAGCTTTTAATATTTTTTCATTATCACTTAGCTTTGGTTTTTTAATTATGATATGTCTTTCTGTGTTTCTTTGGGTTTCGCTTTAATGGAGTTCTCTGTGCTTCTTGAACTTGTGAGAGTTTTTCCTGCATTAATTTAGGGTAGTTTACAGCTATGATATGATTGAATAAAGTCTCTATCCCTTGTTCTTTCTCTTCTTCTTCAGGAACCCCTATGATGCAGATGTTATTTCTCTTCATGTTGTCACAGAGCTCTCTAAGAGTGTCCTCAGACATTTTGAGTCTCTTTTCTTTTTTCTGCTCTGCTTCCATGCCTTCATTCAACTTGTCCTCCAACTTGCTGATTTGATCCTCAGCTTCATCCATTCTGTTTTTAATTCCTTCCATTGTGGTCTTTATTTCTGATATTGTATTTGTCATCTCTGACTGATTCCTTTTTAATATTTCAATGTCCTTTTTTGTACTTGCTATTTCTTTATTTAGGTGTTCATAATGACCATCCATTGTTGTTCTAAGATCTCTAAGTATCCTAACAATCATTACTTTAAACTCTGCATCGGAAGTTTGGTTATTTCCATTTCACTCAGTTCATTTCCTGGAGGTTTCTCTTGTGGTTTCGTTTGGATTGTACTTCTCTGTCTTCTCATTTTGCTCGTGTGTTTGGGTGTGTTTTTCTGTAGAGCTGGTTGAGTCTAGGCTTGGTGTTGTCTGCTCTATTTAAGTTACTTTAAATGGGAGAAATTTGTTTGATATACGAGTTGACTGACTTATGAGCTCGGTTACATAACGAATTAAACTCGTATCTCAAAGTCCCACTGTATATCCACACTGCAGCATTCCTTTTTGTTGCTGAATGGTATTCCACTGTCTGGACATACCGCTTTGCTTATTGTGTGGCCAGTAGCCACGGCCATCATCACAGCTGCCTGGCCCAGGTTTGCATTTGATTCAGACAGATGGTAATGAAACAATGGAGCCAAGACCTGGTAGGCCATTCGCTTTAATCCTAGCTTGCACCCAGAGGGGCAAGAAATATACACAGTGAGAAAACACTTCCCTTTCCATTCAGGGATCCCAAAGCCACTGACTTATCCAAACTTCCTAGAATCAAAGTTTCTGCCTCACCAGCCTTATTTACCTCTATTCCCCATCTCCTACTCTCTGCACAAACTGGCTTCCTTCAGCACTCCGCCATACTGGCTGCTTCTCCTCTCCTCCATGTGGTCTTTCTCTGCTCTCCTCCCAGAATGGGCTCCTCTGCCCCATTTTATAGTGTAGAAATCAAAACCTTAAATCCAATATACAAACAAGGAAGTCTCTGATACAAAGTCACTTATCTGAGGTATAATGGGATTCCTCATGAGAGTGCACCACCCCACATTATGCAACAGTCAAGGATGTGGGGAAAAGCTTAGTCTTAAAACTAAGCCTTAGGCTATAAGGACCCGGCCTGCTTACAGCTTGTCCCCTACACCCAATGCAAAGTATAAGTAAGCAAACATATATATCATATTTACAAACTTATTTGACCCACACTTATCCATTCAGCAACTGATGATGTCTGGGTTGCTTTTACATTTTAACTACGCTATGAACATTCGTGTACAAGTGTCTGTATGTATGCATGTTGTCATTTATTTTGGGTATACACCTAGAGTGGAATTGCTGTGCGGTAACTTTAGGTTTTATTCTTTTAAAGAACTGTCAAACTCTCAGAGCAGCTGCCCACATTCACATCCCCACCAGTCAGTAGGAAGATTCCAATTTCTCTACATCCTCAACAAAGTTTTTACTCTCTCTTATCAGTCAAATAAGTTTGTAAATATGATATGTTTGCTCGCTTATAGTTTGCATTGGGTGTGGGAGACAGGCTGTAAGCTGGAAGGTCCTCATAGCCTAAGGCAGGGGTCGGGAACCTATGGCTTGCGAGCCAGATGTGGCTTTTTTGATGGTTGCATTTGGCTCGTAGACAAATCTTTAATAAAAACATAATGTTAAAAATATAAAACATTCTCATGTATTACAATCCATTCATTTCCTACCACTCATGTTCATGGTTGTGGGTAGCTGGAGCCAATCACAGCTGTCCTCCGGGACAACACGAAATTTTTATTGGATAATGCGTAACGTACATACACAGGTCGTTGTGAGGTCAGGAACTTCCCTCCTTTTAATCAAGTAATCAGCTAGCTAATTGCAGAAGCCCTACTGATGAAGAAGATGGCTAAAAGAAAGATGAGGAGTATCATACTTTTCAACAGGAATGGACAGAGGAATTCGCCTTTGTGGAGACAGCAGGTTCTGCAGTGTGTCTAATATGCAATGATAAAATTGCATCGATGAAACGGTCAAATATAAAGCGGCACTTCAACACACGCCATACTACATTTGCATCGAAATATCCAGTGGGGGACAGCAGGAAGAAAGCATGTCAATAGCTACTGTACAGAGTGCAAGCTAGTCAGCAGCAACTCCGTGTTTGGACCTAACAAGGTGACTGAAATTCGGCTAGCTTTGCTGGTGCTTTAGCAATTGTGAGAAATGGAAAGCCATTCACAGATGGGGAGTATGCCAAAACATTCATGCTTGATGTTGCCAATGAACTTTTTGATGACTTCTCCGATAAAGACAAGATAATCAAACGAATAACAGATGTGCCTCTGTTGGCAAGAACTGTTCACGATTGTACCATCGTGATGGCAAATCAAATTGAGGCAACACAAGTGAAGGACATAAATGCAGCACCATTCTTTTCTCTCGCTTTGGATGAGTCAACAGATGTAAGCCATTTATCCCAGTTCAGCATGATTGCAAGGTATTGCTGTCAGTGACACACTATGTGAGGAAAGTCTTGCTGTTTTGCCTATGAAAGAGACAACAAGAGGGGAGGATTTATTCAAGTCTTTCACTGAGTTCACTAAAGAAAAAAATCTACTGATGGATAAACTTATTTCAGTTTATACTGATGGTGCTTCATGCATGGTGGGGAAAAACAGAGGATTCGTAGCACTTCTTCGTGAACATGTAAAGAGACTCATCCTAAATTTTCACTGCATCCTACATCAGGAGGCGCTTTGTGCTGAGATGTGTGGTGAACAGCTTGGTGAGGTGATGTCGCTGGTCATTCGTGTGCTCAACTTTATTGTTGCCCAAGCTTTAAATCATCACCAGTTTAAAACACTGCTGGATAAAGTTGGGAATAATCATCCTGGTCTGCTTCTGCACAGCAATGTGTGTTGGTTGTCAAGAGGGAAGATGCTCAGCCATTTTGCAGCTTGCCAGAGCGAAATCGGACTTTTCTTGAAATGAAAACCGTCGAGCATACTGAGTTAGCTAACACTGGGTGGCTCCTGAAGTTCTATCTCATTGGACACGACTGGATATCTGAATCAGCTCATTGTGAAAATGCAAGTCATTGGAAATAGTCTTATACCTTCAACAAGCAGTGTTTGCATTTGAAAACAAGCTGGAACTCTTCATCACTGACATTGAAACAGGTCGTTTATTACACTTTGAAAAACTGGGAGAGTTTAAAGATGCATGCACAGCAAGTGACCCTGCTCAACATCTTGATCTCCAGCAGCTAGTGGGCTTCACATCTAATCTCCTATAGTCATTCAAAGCATGCTTTGGGAGAATTTCGTGAGCACATTCATCTTTTTAAGTTTATCACCCATCCACACGAGTGTGCAGTGAAGAGTGCTGACCTGAGTTACATCCCCGGTGTCTCCATCAGAGATTTTGAGCTACAAGCTGCTGACCTAAAGTCCTCAGATGCGTGGGTGAATAAGTTCAACTCACTGAATGAAGATTTGGAAAGACTTGCACAACAGCAAGCAGAGTTGGCAAGCAAACACAAGGGGGGAGAAATGAAAAAACATCCACCTGCAGACCAGCAGATTGTCTAAACTTGGAATGCGCTTCCCATCATATACCACACACTGCAGTGTGTGAGTATTGCTGTACAGACAATGTTTGGCTTTATGTGTGCATGTGAGCAGTCTTTCTCACATCTAAAGAACGTTAAGACCAACCTATGATCACGTTTAACGGATGGAAGTCTCAATGCCTGCATGAAGCTTAACTTCACCACATATCAACCAGACTACAAAGCCATTAGCAAAACCATGCAGCACCAGAAGTCGCATTAATGGTAAAAAGTACTTTATTCATCATTGGTTAGCAACAGTACAACAACATTATTAAAAAGAATTTAGAGGTTTATACTTTAAAGGTGTTGTTCTTACATAAAATGCACACATTTACTTGTATTTAGTGTTAAACATATTGTATGGCTCTTATGAAATTACATTTTAAAATATGCGGCATTCACGGCTCTCTCAGCCATAAACATTCCCCACCCCGGGCCTAAGGCTTAGTTTTAAGACTAAGCCTTTCCCACCCTTTTAATACTAAGATCTTTTCAAAACTAAGCTTTTCCCCATACCCTTGAATGTTGCATGATGTGGGGTGGTGCACTCTTATGAGGAATCCCATTTATACCTCAGATGAGTGGCTTTGTATCAAAGACTTTCTTATTTGTACGCTGGCTTAAAGGCTTTACTTTCTACACTATAAAATGAGGCAGATTAGGGACACTCTTGCTTGGTTCCTGCCATCAGCATTGCAGAGGAAAGCAGCCAAGATGGTAGAGTGTTTAAGAAGACAGTTTATGCAGAGTTTGTGCAAAGAGAAGTAGATGGGGAACAGAGGTGAATAAGGCTGGGAGGTAGAAACCTTTGATTCTAGGAAAACTCGGATGAGTCAGTGGCTTTGGGAGCACTGAATGGAAAGGGAAATGTATTCTCACTGTGTGTATTTACTCACTCGCTGGGTGTGAGCTAGGATTAAAGGTAATGGCCCACCAGTTCTTGGCTCAGTTGTTTCATTACCATCTGTCCAAATCAAATGTGAACCTGCACTGACCAAGCAGCTATGATGGTGACCGTGGCTACTGGCTTTACATTATCTGTCTTCATTTATAGCCAAGTAGTGATTATGAGTATACTCTTTTGTGGTTTTGAACTGCATACCTCTGTGACTAATGATGTTGAGCATCGTTTTATCTGCTCATTATCATTTTGAAGTCTCCTTTGGAGAAAAGTCTACTCAGTTCCTTCGCCTATTTTTCACTTGGGTAATTTACTTTTTTATTACCATTGAGTTGTAACAGTTTTTATAAATCTTGGCTACAAGTACATATTCAGATATACAATTCGCATGTATTTTGTCCCATTCTATGTATCTCACTTAATCTTAATGGAGCCATTTGCTCTAAACATATTCTATGTTGCCATCCTCATTGCACGGGTAAAGCTGGCATGTCATATGGTTAAACAGCTTTGACAATTGACAGACTCAAAAGAATGCTTAAAGTTTTTATTAATTTTTTTTTATTTTTTTTTTTTTATTTTTTTTTTCTGAAGCTGGAAACAGGGAGAGACAGTCAGACAGACTCCCGCATGCGCCCGACCGGGATCCACCCGGCACGCCCACCAGGGGCGATGCTCTGCCCACCAGGGGGCGATGCTCTGCCCCTCCGGGGCGTCGCCATGTTGCGACCAGAGCCACTCTAGCGCCTGGGGCAGAGGCCACAGAGCCATCCCCAGCGCCCGGGCCATCTTTGCTCCAATGGAGCCTTGGCTGCGGGAGGGGAAGAGAGAGACAGAGAGGAAAGCGTGGCGGAGGGGTGGAGAAGCAAATGGGCGCCTCTCCTGTGTGCCCTGGCCGGAAATCGAACCCGGGTCCTCCGCATGCTAGGCCGACGCTCTACCGCTGAGCCAACCGGCCAGGGCAAAGTTTTTATTAATTTAAAGAGGCCATATATTGATTTATTATAGCAACATTATGCCAGAACATCCAGGATGTCTCCATTCAACCTTGATGCTGATATTGTCAACATTATTTGCACAGCTATATCAAAGATGATTCATTTATTAACTCGAAAAATAGTTATTGAGTGTTCTGTGCCGGCAGTGTGCTACTTCTAGCTCAGGATGCATCAGTGTGCATAACCAAATCCTTCCCTCATTAGTCTTACAATTTAGCAGTCCTGTATAAAACTCCTAGCCCTAGATCAATTTCTTAATAGCAAACAGTCCAAACAAAGTAAATTTTTATCTTACTGCTAAAAGATTCTCCCTCGACTCAGAAAAATCATTCTGGATTTTAATGCAAGTGATCCTCCTCTTTTTTTTTTTTAACCTAAACTTATTTTGTGGTCCAGGTTGACTTCAGTATTGGCTTCAGTAGGGCAACAGTCGGTTCTTATCAATCCTTTTCATAATGCAGTAATGCTTACTTTGATGATATTTATCAAATGAAACTTTGACAAAGGAAGATAATACACATATTTATCTTTAACCAGAAAACCCTGAATATTCAGAGTCTATATTACAGTCAAATATTATTATATGCTGAAGAAAGTGTTAAAATAGCTCCATTAAACATAAAAATATCTAGTTACAAATCTGAAAACTTAAAAGGGTAGTTCTAACCTAGTCTATCAAAATATTTCTAACGCAGAGCAGAGGGACTGAATAAACCCCAGAAGACTGAAGCCTTAATTGGCCTAAACAAACTTTAAATTTCTTGGTCTTGTGTTTTTTCCCTTAGAGAGTTTATACAAATGTTACAGTCTCAACTGTAACGCATCCAGTTTCTTTGTTATAAAAAAAAATTTAGTATTGTTAATTAAGGTCAACATAAGAATTTGTTGAGAAGGACAAAAAGAACGCATGGCTTATAACTGGAAATACGTTCATTTTAAATGTGCAAATTTAATAACTTAAATAATAGCCAGCAAGTAAAACTAAAACTCAGAAAGAGGTACCAGGCCTGCCTGATGGTTCTGAATGCCCTACACACAATCCTTCATGACTCGGGGGGGTGTGCTGCATTTGGCTAGCGAGGTGCCTAAGGACTAAGAAGGCACAGGCTGTGCAGGGACAACGTGACCTAAGGTGATCCCAGGGATTACCCACCACAAGAAGGCCATCACAGTTCAGTGCCGAGCTGCTCCACACTGTGAACTGGGAGGCCCAGGGTTGTCTAGAGGTGTCCTGATTTGCTCTGTGGGGGTCAGAGAACAGCTGTAAGTGGGCAGGGCACTGACTTACAGTGTTTTCACTTTCATCTGCCTCATATACTAGGATTGCATGTAAATTTTCTGAAGACTGAACTTAGTCTGCAGAGAAAAGGGGCTGAAAAACTAAATCTAGAGGAAGTCTTGGCCAGGCAGACAACAATGCCCATCAGATCTGAAAGACAAAGTGAGGACAAAATGGGAGAATGAATAATGATGAGGAATAGTCAAAAACAGGAAAGGGTGCGGTAGACACCAAGGGTCAGGTCAGGCCTTTATCCACAGAGGAGAATGCCTATTGTGGAGTGGGTGCGTCTGCTTAAAGGAACAGCAATGGGATCCCTCACCCAGAAGCACTTGACAGCTTTAGTCTTAAACTACAATATGCAACTTTCCAGCTACAACCTCTGACTAGTCTAGCTCCCTCGATTCCTTGAGTCCCACTGTCAACCAGTTCTCCACAAAACAGCCATTGTGAACCATCAGAAAAGTTAAGACAGTCACGCCTATGATTTAAACCTTCCAATGTACTTCACATGGCACTTGAATAAAGTCATCTAATTTATGGCAGCCCTAATATAATATCCTTTCTTAACCACCATACCCCTCCTACCACTGCTGCACAGTGCCCTGGCTGCCCCACAGGCAAGCTCCTGGCCAGGCACTGCCATGCTGTTTCCTCACCCACAGCACTGCTATGTCCCGACTACATTCCAGTCTTTGCTCAGAGAACTCTTCTTCCTGTTCACAGTATCTAACATAGAAGATACATCACTCTCTAACTCAGGGGTTGGGAACCTATGGCTTGCAAGCCAGATGTGGCTCTTCTGATGGCTGCATCTGGCTCACAGACAAATCCTTAATAAAAAAAAATAATGTTAAAAATATAAAACATTCTCATGTATTACAATCTAGTCATTTTCTACCGCTCATGTTCATGGTTGCGGGTGGCTGGAGCCAATCACAGCTGTCCTCTGGGACAACACCAAATTTTTATTGGATAATGCGTAATGTACATGGGTCGTTGTATGGCTCTCATGGAATTACATTTTAAAATATGTGTTGTTCATGGCTCTCTCAGCTAAAAAGCTTCCTGACCCCTGCTCTAACTCTTTAATCTTCCTCATTTTAACATTTTCTTATAATTGGTAATTACATACACACACACACACATCTATTTTTCTATATCTACATCTATATGTTGTCTTTCTCCCATGTGAAGCAAAATCTCCCAGAGCAGGACTTTATTTTAATCGCTGTTCTGATCTAGGTAGCCACATCACCTAGAAAAGTAGAAAAGTACCTAGAATAAAAATGCTACATATTCATTGAATGAATAAATCATACTTGACCTTCAATATGCTGAAGCACCCAGTTTTTCCCCATACTACTCTGTATTCCTTTTCCTGACCCATCAGCCATGCCCCAAGTTTCACTTCCTATCTACTATAACCTACAATATGATCACCCAGCTTTGCCACTCTCTTGCCTAAACTCTCACCTGTCTTGCCAGATTGCCCTTCGCCTAAACCAATCTAAGGATCTACTTCCTCACTCCCAGACCTCAACTATTCAAAGAAGACTGCTATGAAAAGCCCCAACTGCATGGACTGGGGACTCTGCAAACACATGGCCTCCCATCTCAGAAGGTCCTTCTCACTGGTATTCATCAATCTTTTGCAGGACTCCCAATCAGCTCCCTCTCACAGTCCAGATTCAATTACAAACTTCCATCACTTTCTTCAAGCTTCCAACTCTCTGTTCCATTCAGCAAATGACATCACCTCCACAGAAACAAAAGGAAGGTTATTAGGTCAGACTCCCTCTGTTTCCTCCACTCCACTGACCAATAACCAACAGCTGACAGCCATACACCCACTCATACCTCTTTCCTGGCAGTGTGGAGGAAGGCCATCCCTCTTTGCACCCAAAGCTAACCTTCAACCAGACTCCAGAGCTCAAGGCACCAATCCCACCTCCTTACAAATCCGATGCCATCATTCATCCATCATACCCTCTACATAATCATCTTATCCTTCTCTTCCAGCTTTTTTCCCACTGCACGAATGCTTAAATCTCTCCCATCATAAACAAACAAAACAAATTCCCCAAACCTTGTGTCTCTCTCTTGCCCGATCCTATTAGCCCCTTTCTCTTCACAGCCAACTGAAAGACAGTCTAAACTGACATTTTTACCACTTCACTCTCCTCCCCAATCAACCAAGAAACCCTCTGAAATCTGACTTTGCCTGCAAACACAAAACTGCTCTCTCCAAATCACAGGTGACTTCTTAACCAAAAACCCATTCAGAATGTAATAGAACCATCAATGTAATGTTGGACACCCTTAATCTTAAAATGCTTGTCTCTTGGCTTCAATTACATTACTCTTTCTTGGTGTTCTACTTTTCTGGGCCTTTCTTAACAGTCTGTTTGCTACTGACTGTGTGACCTGGGCCTGCACATGCAGTACCGCAATGAAAACAATGAAAAGCATGGCCACACGGCCACTGTCAGCCAGGGTTGCCATGACATGGTATGTCACTTAAAGGATAGAAATTTGTATTATCACCAGATCAGGGTGCCAGCAGTAAGGCCCTGGTGCGAGCTCTCTTCCTGGGCTGCAGGCAGCCTGTTTTTACTAGCACTACATGGATGGGATCTCTGGGGTCCCTTTCTCTTCTCTAGGATCAGGGTTCCAACCTTAGGGCCTCATTTAACCTTAATCGCCTCTTTAAAAGCCCTGTCCCCAATATAGTCACAGGGAAGGTTAGGGATGCAACATGAATTAGTGGGACACAATTCAGTCCTTAGGAGCCAATAATAACAACCTTGTAAGTCAAGTATGGTAAAACTGAATGTTAGGTAACAATAAACTGTGCCACCACAAGAACTCTAAAGTGACAAAGAAAATGGATATCACATGAAAATATCAAGATACAAAGTTATATGTACATATATATTATAAAGTATATGCATATGAAATAAAAAGGAATATATCATAATCATAATAGGAGTGATGTTCAAGCGTTTATTTCTGCGTCGGCCTAGCGTGCGGAGGACCCGGGTTCGATTCCCGGCCAGGGCACACAGGAGAAGCGCCCATTTGCTTCTCCACCGCTCCGCCGCGCTTTCCCTCTCTGTCTATCTCTTCCCCTCTCGCAGCCAAGGCTCCATTGGAGCAAAGATGGCCCGGGCGCTGGGGATGGCTCTGTGGCCTCTGCCCCAGGCACTAGAGTGGCTCTGGTCGCAACATGGCGACGCCCAGGATGGGCAGAGCATCGCCCCCTGGTGGGCAGAGCGTCGCCCCTGGTGGGCGTGCCGGGTGGATCCCGGTCGGGCGCATGCGGGAGTCTGTCTGACTGTCTCTCCCTGTTTCCAGCTTCAGAAAAATGAAAAAAAAAAAAAAAAAAAAAAGAGTTTATTTCTGAACTCTTAGATAATTTTAAAAATAAATTTTCATAGAAAGAACAAATAAATCAAAAGCTTCAACTAAGAAAAATACTAGGAACAAATCTAACTTCCTGTTCATTCCCTCCTTACATCACTGCCATCAATATCAAGTAGGACACAGGCTATTCTGCTGTAACAAAACCTAGATAGAATATAGTGATGCCAATGAATAAGAGTTGATTCCTCTCTAATGGAATAGACCAGGGACAGCCAAGTGGTCCCAGGAATGTGGACAGTTCTCCTCAGTCCAAGGACTAAGGTTCCTTCTCTCTTGTCCCATCACTACTGAGGGGCACTGCCCTTCTCTGGATGACAGAAGCTGGCTTACCTACATCTCCTTCATGGGGGTAGAAGGAAAAGAATATAATAAATAATAAATAAGCACAGTTTTAACACAAGCATAGTTTAGAAGTTGCACACATCACTTCCACTCCCACTCACTAGCCAAAACTTAGACATGTGGCCTCACCTTGCTACATGGAGCCCAAGAAATAAGATTTTCTATATAGGGGCTATATATCTTGCTAAATACCACAGATGGGACTGCATCCTTCCCATTCTGGAAAAGTCTTCTTCATTCTAAAGAGATAACCCTAAAGCCCCATCCAGTCACTGAATTCAGATCAAAGTCTACAGTCTCTGGGTGGCAAACAATCTCTTCAACACATATTAACTTGGCTCCATCTCAGTCTAGTGACCTACAGACAAGTAACCTTTGCCCTCCACCATCACCAGCATCATACTCAACAGACAACAGAATGCAAATAACATGAATGTAACTAAGTCTTCCATTCTGAAAAGAAAAAATGGCAAATACATATTCTTACCAATTATGAAATACTGAGGGACAGGAACAGCAAAGAATCCCTGCTGTACCAGGAAAGCAAGTCCCTTGGTTAAACTCATTTCTGTTCTCTGGGGGATCTCCTTAGTCAGTTTTTCTCCTGGAGCCTGGCTTTGCCTCAAGAATATTCTACTTTTCCTTTATCCATTCCAGCCATATATGAAGTGCACACAGGCAAATATGTGCTACAAAGAGTCAGCAAAGAGCTGATACAAAACTTCAGGGTCAAGGGTTGCTTTAAAAGTCAATGTCAAACCACTACAAGCTCAAGGAAAACTTCTAGCATCCTTGACAACACAATCCTCTTAAAAATTCAACGAGCCTGTCTTCAGTCAGGGCCATGTGAAAGTAAGCACAACAGATTTAGTCTGGTCATGGGAATTAAGCTGGTCCTTTCTACCCTTTTTTTTCTGGCCTCTGTGGCAGATCCAGCCCTCTCTCAATTTAAGGTTAATGACCTTGGATCTGATTCACGATGGGAAGATTTACCATGAGACAAGGGCACACCATGCGACTTGAGATGGTCCTTCCTACTGGGATGATTTCAGGTTCAACCATCTGATTTGCTTTGGCCAATAAAATCTGAACAAAAGTCACACATGCCACTTCCAAGCTTCTGGTTCTGCATATCTTTTTCTCTCTTCCACAGAATAGTGATGCCCCCAAAAGCCTATTCTTTCAGCTTAGAGGAACAGAGGCTGTGGAGCTAAGTCATGGGCTTGTCATAAATGAGAAATAAACCTGTGTTGTCAGGAACTGAGACTTTGTGTAACTGGAGCTTTACCTAGCTTAACTGACTGGTTCAAGTGGGAAGGTAAATCCTTAATTTGATCTTTGCCTGGACTGGCTTCATGGCCTGTCCAAGAAAATCTAATGGGCTTCTGAGAAGGAAGCTTACCTATTGCTGTTTGGGATACAGAAGCAATATTTTCCAACCCTGCAATACCCCATAGTACTGTTGTTTCAGTCAGTTCAGAACACAGGCCAGAAGCAGAGTGGACAAAAAAATTGTATTCCCTTCCAGCTCTAACCACAAACTGCTAACTGCAATCATTCCTTCATTCAATCCCCTATTACAACTCCCTGTTAAAGCAACAAGGGGTAGTCAACTCATCTCAGCAATCTTTCTAACCCCTTCCCTGGAGGTACAAACTGGGCAGACATATTGACTGCCCACCAACTTACCAGAGGTGCAGTTTCACCAGACGTTTTGCCACAGCACAGTCACCAGTTTTCTAGCCTATAACACAGTGTCTATATTTGTTTGCCAACCATTAAACCAGTGCCATGCATGTTAGCTTTTTCTTATGGCAACACCCACTTCAGTATCAATTTTGGCATTAGACAGGATTTGGGGTAAGTTCCTATGATAAAATGATGTCAAATACAGTGGCTCAAATAAGAAAGAAGTTTGTTCTCTTCCTTGAAATAGCACAGAGAAAAGCATGTGGCTGGAGGGAGCGTGAGTAGTACCTGGTTCTGCTCCAAAGTGCCATCCAGGGACCAAGGAAGATGAGGGATAGCTCCTCTATACTCATCACAGAATTTACATCTGTGGTTTCTTTTTTTTTTTGTATTTTTCTGAAGCTGGAAACGAGGAAAGACAGTCAGACAGACTCCCGCATGCGCACGACCGGGATCCACCCGGCACGCCCACCAGAGGGCGACGCTCTGCCCACCAGGGGGCGATGCTCTGCCCCTCCGGGGCGTTGCTCTGTTGCTACAAGAGCCACTCTAGCGCCTGGGGCAGAGGCCAAGGAGCCATCCCCAGCGCCCTGGCCATCTTTGCTCCAATGGAGCCTAGCTGCAGGAGGGGAAGAGAGAGACAGAGAGGAAGGAGAGGGAGAGGGGTGGAGAAGCAGATGGGCGCTTCTCCTGTGTGCCCTGGCCGGGAATTGAACCCGGGACTTCTGCACGCCAGGCCGACGCTCTACCACTGAGCCAACCGGCCAGGGCTTACATCTGTGGTTTCAATGCAGTGTTGCCATTATAGTTGTTGCCACATTCCAGTTAGCAGTAAGGAGCAGTGGGGTGGGGGAGATAAATAGGGCAAACCCTTATCTTTAAACAGATAAACCAGAAGCTGCACTTACCATTTTTGCTCACATCTAGTGGGCCGAAACCTAATCACATAGCCATACCTACAGGCAGAGGAATTTCAAGAATACAGTCTCAAAGTACAAAGCCATGTACCCAGCTCGACAAGAGGGGTTCTGATAATAACAGAAGGAAGAACCAGATACTGCACAAGAATTAGCAGTCTTTGCCATACCTTATACATACTATTCTCAATGGTTATCAGACAAGTTTTTTTCAGCATATTTCAGTCTGTGGTACCCTCTGTGCAAAGCTTTCACTGGCTTCCTATCAATTAGCATAAAATCCTCACAAGGGGCTCATGCAGACTGCTCCCCTCATGACCTCTCTCACCTCATTTTCTACTACTCTCCCCATAAAATAACACCAAATGAAGTAAAGATCTCAAATAGGAAAGGTAAAACTATGATGTTAAAGATAGAAAAAGCAGAATAAGACATTTGTGACTTTGATTGATGAAAGGCCTCAAAAGAATAAAAAACATGGAGAAATTATGATGAAATTATTGACTCTATCAAAATTAAGGACTTGTTATTCAACAAAGTTTGCTATAGGCAAAAGACTACAAAAATAGGCGTGCAACATTAAAATAAGAAAACAAGGGATTTAATATCTAGTGTACGTCAAAAACTCTGGGAAAATAACAACAAAAATGCAGAAAACACAACTGAAAATTTAGTAGGAGACAAAGCAGACAATTCACAAATAGTAAAATTAAAGTTACCAGATAAAGTAGAGGGTATTCCCATGAAATTTTAATTAAAACTAAACAATGAAAAAATTTTAGCATAACTATGTCCCCACTATTACAAATATATACTTTTACTAAAAATGTATTTGTTATTTACCTGAAATTCAAATTCAGTAGTATCCTATATTTTTATTTACTAAATCTGACAACTGTAGGTAAAATCCAAATGGCTAATAGTTGAATGAAGAGAAGACAGGCCTCACTAATAATCAAAGAAATGCAAATTAAAACTATGACACCATTTTCTAACCATTATATTAGCAAAGACCGAGAATAAAGGCTTTTATTGAAGAGTACAAAAACCCTTGTTTTTTCCATTTTACTACAAAAGATCACCTAACCTAAGATTCTTTTTTGAGCAGAGTGCTTAGTGAGGCAATAAAAGCTGACCTATTCACCGCATATGCAAAGAAAAAAAAACACATTTCAAATCCATTATTTCCTACTGTAGATAGATTGTACAAACATAACCCCAGTGACCATATTTAGGCATCAAAGACAACTTTTTCCTAGAAAACTTAAGTACCTATTTATGGATAAATTTATAAAATTTAAATGTTGAGGATAGAAACGTCTGAGTACCATTTGGTAGTTAAATAACAGCTTCTTAATAAACTATTGATTTTAATAAATTCATATACAGTATTCATTTTAATACTGGGTTTATATTAACCTCTTAAGGTTAACTATTATAGCAGGTCAGAAATTTGGACTGCAAACAGAAACAAGAATCTGGCTTTCACATAAAAATGCTTTATCTGGTTCTGGCCACTTGGCTCAGCAGTAGAGCATCAGCCTCCGACGTGTGGAAGTCTGGGTTCGATTCCTGGTCAAGGCACATAGGAGAAGCAACTGTCTGCTTCGCTACCCCCCCCCCCCCCATATCTCTCTCTCCCTCTTTCTCTCATTCTTCCCTTCCTGCAGCCATGGCTCAAGTGGTTCAAGCAAAGTTGGTCCTGGGCGCTAAGGATGGCTCCATGGCCTCGCCTCTGGTGCTAAAATAGCTCAGTTGCCGAACAATGGAGCAGCAGCCCAGCCCAACAGAGCCTGGTAGGGGCTTGCAGGGTGGATCCCGGTCCAGGTGCATGCAGGAGTCTGTCTCTGCCACCTCACCTCTCATTTAATAAAAAAAAAACAACTTTATCTAAATAACTAATGCAGTTTGATCCCAGGTAACACCTGTATGGAAGGCAGAGGTTAGGACACAAAAGCTGGAGGGGCTGCCAATAAACACAACAACAACACCGTGCTTAGAAAATTATTTTCAGCTTATTTCAAATGTAAATACAGTGTGTACAGTATTTTAAATTACATTTCAATACAAACAATAAAGTATACCAAACCTCACTTTGTCTTTTCTAACTTCAAAGATAAAGAATGCCCTCTGAACTTATTTTAACCCTTTGAGCAGTGAGTTTTTTCCATGCTCGCTGATCCCCGGGAGTGGGGTTTTTTTTTTTCAAAAAATGAAATTAGTTCCAGTTTCAGTTTTATTAACTTAAAATCATGTTTGTTTGATAACCAATTTATGGAAACAAGAAGAACATACATTTGCCTTTTTTTAAAGTTGCTTTACATATTTATGAACATTCATGTTACTCAAAGGGTTAATATCTCCATAGGAAAATATTCTTAAAACTAAAATATTACCCCAAGAGATTAACTTATAAAAGTACCTACTTTTTTGTCACTGTTCTGGTAAATAATCATAAATAGCTCTTTATTTCACTGTAAGAAATAAAATATTCTAAAATAAATATTAAACCAAAATATTTTATATAATAATGGTACTATGATATAGCAGTTGTGGTAAAATGATTCACAGACACTAAAATAATTCAGCCTACCTTATATAAAAGACATGCAATTCCAGCGGTAGAGCGTCGGCCTAGCGTGCGGAGGACCCGGGTTCGATTCCCGGCCAGGGCACACAGGAGAAGCGCCCATTTGCTTCTCCACCCCTCCGCCGCACTTTCCTCTCTGTCTCTCTCTTCCCCTCCCGCAGCCGAGGCTCCATTGGAGCAAAGATGGCCCGGGCGCTGGGGATGGCTCCTTGGCCTCTGCCCCAGGCGCTAGAGTGGCTCTGGTCGCAATATGGCGACGCCCCGGAGGGGCAGAGCATCGCCCCCTGGTGGGCAGAGCGTCGCCCCTGGTGGGCGTACCGGGTGGATCCCGGTCGGGTGCATGCGGGAGTCTGTCTGACTGTGTCTCCCTGTTTCCAGCTTCAGAAAAATGAAAAAAAAAAAAAAAAAAGACATGCAATTCAATCATTATACCGTCTAAAATGTTGATAAGAATAATTGCTAGTTAACTTTCAAAAAGTAATCACTTCTAGATGTAGCTCTAACAACAGCAAAAAAAAAAAAGGCCACCCAAAAAACTTTTAGATCTGTAATTCAGCATCCAAGAAAACTAATTTTGGCAAGCATGTGATATGACATTCCCATGAGAGAAAAATAGACATAAAAGTAACACAGCTTTACCATAATATGATATTTAATACATTAAAGTATTTCCATAAGTAACATATTTACCTTTTGAACTATGTATAAAAATAATCCTGAAGCAAGAACCTGGGTCCGAAATCTCATGTAATACTGAGACTAATAGAGATAGACAACAAATGATATTCACTACATGTATTCATCTTTTTGTTCCAAAAGAAAAGCAAAATCAAATGTGTTATATTAGCACAATTGCCAACATAAATGTTTGACATAAATGTGGAAAATAAAAAGCACCCATTCTTCAACTTCAATAAAGCTAAAGATTATTCTTTGGCTCTTGTCCCAAGCTGGGATCAAGAAACCACAGAACTGATTTTTAAATATGCACCAATCAATCAATCCTTTAACTCTACTCAACCTTTCCACTTAAGTACACAACTGAGAAAATCAGCCGATTAGGAACTGCTCCTCTTCAGGACCCTCACTCCTCAAAGCCGGCCAGTCCCCTCTAAGTTGCAAGTCAGCCAATCCCTAAATTGTCTCACTTTGGGGGAGAAAAATTCTAAACCTCAAAATCCTATCTAGGCCCTGGCCGGTTGGCTCAGTGGTAGAGCGTCGGCCTGGCATGCAGAAGTCCCGGGTTCAATTCCCGGCCAGGGCACACAGGAGAAGTGCCCATCTGCTTCTCCACCCCTCCCCCTCTCCTTCCTCTCTGTCTCTCTCTTCCCCTCCTGCAGCTAGGCTCCATTGGAGCAAAGATGGCCAGGGCGCTGGGGATGGCTCCTTGGCCTCTGCCCCAGGTGCTAGAGTGGCTCTGGTCGCAACAGAGCGACGCCCCGGAGGGGCAGAGCATCGCCCCCTGGTGGGCGTGCCGGGTGGATCCCGGTCGGGTGCATGCGGGAGTCTTTCTGACTGTCTCTCCCCGTTTCCAGCTTCAGAAAAATACAAAAAAAAAAAAAAAAAAAAAAAATCCTATCTAAGTGCATCTCTGCCTATTTGGGGGACTACATTCTTCAAGCATAGTTCTCCCTTGCTTGATAAGTATGAAAGTCAGCTTTATTTCAACTATAGTTGAGTAGTAGTATCTTCCTTCAATAATAAAATAAATAGTTTACTTGGATATTAGCATTTTTCTTCATGGAGGTGTGAACCCTAATATCTAAAACAGAGCACTGATATCCAGGGGATGCTAAAAGAGTCCAGAGGTCACTAGGAAAGTTTGACTTTGGAGCCCACATGAGGTTTAGACATCTGAACTTAGGCACTTGCATTAGAAGTACATCCTAGAGGTTCCATGTCAACATTTACCAATGAGTTTCATTACCTAGATCTCACCAATCCTCTTTGAACGAGTCATGACACCGTATTAGGTAGCCAGCAGGAAAAATGTCTTTTGTTGTTTTTGTGTTTATAAACCCTGCCGTTTTTGTTTTCTCAAGAGTTCAATGAAGTTGGTACTTGAATTTGTGTTCTTGGATTACAATCCTACACTAAAATAAAGGCTTTTTATTATTTATTATAGCCTAAGCCTTTTTGGTTGACAGAGGTAAAAAAAATGTCTTGTTATTACAATGATTCAGTTTTACAAAAAGTTGGGAATCTTTACCTTTTAAGTCTAATTATAATTTTTCTTGCCCAATCACCACTGCACTAAAAGATATCTTTTCACTTCTCCATCCCAGACCCACAATTTCACACTACATATTTTCATACATCCAGGCAATGGATGTAGTATATGAAACATTAAAATTTCTAACTACATCAAGAATTGAATATCATCAAGTATCTTAGAATAAAATAAATAGATATTCTTTTTGATCTAATGAAAATTACAGTGTGGCTTAGTTTCGTAAGATCTGAAAACCTACATTCTAAAGCCTATCTCTGAAATGAATTTACTTGGGTAAACTGATCATCTCTTCTTAAATTTTCCAATCTAGAAAATAAAATGACAATTACCAGCTCCTGCCATCTCAGAAAAATGATGCACTCAGAGGAAGATGAATTCGAAATGTTTCAGAAAGGAAAATAAAAACCAATCATTGTGTTATCATTTTGTTTGTTGTTAAAAGTCAAGTAAGTCAGTCTGAGGTTTACATCAACATGGATAAAAAGAGAAACAGCCTCAAAATTGGGATAAAAGATGGCTAAAGAGAATACTATAGATTCTAATTAGAAAATCAGAAGGAAAAACGAGTCCTATTCCCAATGTAATAAATCCCTCTATCGGATAAGCAAAGTGAATCATGCTGAGTTGGGTGCCTCATACAGATATGTGTACTCAAACACAGCCAAGAGCCATTTCTTTGAACTGCTTTTGGACTTCCTGTTCTCAAAAAGTAAATCTGAAATAACAAATAGTGTTATCTTATAGTTCATCAAAGCTCAGTGAAGTTGCTACTCAAGTCCAATCATAGGAGTATTATAAGCACTGAGTTACCAATTGATTCAAGTGACAACATGAAGTAGGTGTTGAAGGAAACCAGAATGTCTCCCCCAAATACGTACTTTTGACATATTGATTATCTGAATTAAAGGTACGTTAAGAAATAGCAGGTGCAAGGACACTCTGACTCACCTTTTTTCTTCCTGAAAGCAAGAGACAAACTCCCACATCAAAGGTACCATCATCGCCTGACCTGTGGTGGCGCAGTGGATAAAGCGTCGACCTGGAAATGCTGAGGTCGCCGGTTCGAAACCCTGGGCTTGCCTGGTCAAGGCACATATGGGAGTTGATGCTTCCAGCTCCTCCCCCCGTCTCTCTCTCCCTCTCTGTCTCTCTCTCTTCCTTTCTCTCTCCTCTCTAAAATGAATAAATAAAATAAAATTTAAAAAAAATTAGAAAAAAAAAGGTACCATCATCACCAGAGACAAGGAATTGAGGAAAGAAAGCTGTACAAACAAATCTTGTTCAACTAATGCCATCTTCCTAGTAACTTCATCACATGCTACCTCTAGCTCTAACACCTTTGTGTTTTCCATTCTTCACAGATGTCTTATATCTTTGTCTAAAATGTATTAAAGCTTCTGCTCTGGTCACTTCTTTGGGACTTCATTCTCCTGTGAAAGCTACCATGTACATGTAAAAGTTTATAAAATGTGTGTTTTTCTCCTGTTAATGTGTCTTATATCAGTTTAAGTTTTAGATCCAGCCAGCAACCCAAAGAGACTTAGAGAAGTTTCCCTCCCCTACAGTGTCAAGAGATGTACATAATTAGGTAGGGCAGATGTGGTGAGTTTATTCAGAAATGTCAGATTGATTTATGAGAGAAGGCTAACTAGAGAAGCAGCACGGGCTTACAGAAAATAGTCAAACTACATTATGAGTGGGGTGACCCTCAGTAATTTGCTTAATATCTCTGAACTAGTATCCTCATCTATAAAATAGGAATAATAAGCCCATATCATAGGACTGTCAGGAAGACTAAATAACATATCAGTAACCAGTAACTTTGAAAATGTTCTAAGCATCTTGACCTCTGAGTCCAAGACTGCTTTCGTCACTAACTTGTTATAATATATATGGCAAATCATTTGATCTAAGTTTGTTCCTTCATCTGTCTTATAGTGAGAAGAATGTATGCTCTATACATTTCATGGGGTGTATGACAATCACTTATGGAAAAATTAATGTGTAAAGTATTCTGAATATATAAACAACCATGTAACTGTAAAACAATTAATTCAATATGTACTAAACCACATGTGATTCAGGCTAACAAAACTGTTAGAGCCCAGGATTATATAATGTCAAAATTAAATTAATTTTACTAAGAAAAATATTTCACAGTTTATTAAAAACAAACCAAAAACTAGACATACTGACAACCAAAAATATTCAAGGCTATTAGCTACAAGAATTATTTTCCATGCAATAAATGATACAAATTAGCTCAGTTTTCCAACAAACAAAAAGCAGTTCAACACAATCTTTTATTTGAGTCAGGTGTTTGCTACTTACGAGGACCACCACATCAATTTTTAGAGAGAGGGAGTGGAAGGTAAGGAGAGACAGGGAGGGAGTTATATATTGCAAGGTTTCTTAACATTAACATGACAAGGGTGGTCCTATGCATTGTAGGATATTGAGGAGCATGCCTGGCCCCGACCAACTAGATGCCAGGAGCAGTGGCCCCCACACACAGTTGTGACAACCAAAATTGTGGCCAGTCACTGCCACAAAATCATACCCAGTTCAGATCTACTGTGCTAAATCCTAGTAGTTTAGAATGCAGCTTGAAAACTAGCAATTTTGCAATATATAAATCAAAAGAATGCTGCTTGTAGGATAGTAACAGCTTCAGAATTATTAGAGAGTTATAGTGAAATTATCCCTTCCATCAACATGTTTCTAGTTAATCCTAAGAATTTCCTTCTTGGGTATTCTTTTGGGGAAACAACTTGGTTAACATGTCACTAAAGCTTAGTCTCGACCTATGTGGTAAAAAGAAAATCAATTCTCAAGATTTTAAATTCTAAGCAATCAAACATAGAATGAATCAAAATTACTTGCTACTTATCAGTTTATTTAAATATATTAAAATAATGTTAAGTAAAAGTATACAAACTAGTATCTAGCTATTACTACAAACACACTATATATATGAGTTGGAAGTAATATGTAAAAATAAAAGCAACCACAAGAAGTGGAATTTTAAAAATTATCTTTAGTGACACTATACACCAGTGGTCCCCAACCCCCGGGCCATGGACCGGTACCGGTCCATAGGCCATTTGGTACCGGTCCCCAGAGAAAGAATAAATAACTTACATTATTTCCGTTTCATTTATATTTAAGTCTGAACGATGTTTTATTTTTTAAAAATGACCAGATTCCCTCTGTTACATCCATCTTAGACTCACTCTTGATGCTTGTCTCGGTTATGTGATACATTTATCTGTCCCACCCTAAAGGTGGGTCCATGAAAATATTTTCTAACATTAAACCGGTCCGTGGCCCAAAAGAGGTTGGGGACCACTGCTATACACCATCATAGGGGTAGACATATGGTTTTCAATTTCCATATGTTTATATTTGTACTCTTAACATAAGGTAATCATTTTTAAATTTGCTTATATTATATACATTTGTACAGGAATTTGGATTTTATAAGTTATCGTTCATATTTCATGTGATGCTATATTTCAGATGGGTCAATATTAGAGTGGTTTCCACTGTCTTCAAATAAAGGCCTTATCATCACTTCTGCTCTGCTGGGAGCTATCTGACACAACAAAATGATCATCCACCTGCCCTCGCTGGGCCTGACTTTACAAGGTGACAAAGCCTAAGGCCATTTAAGATGAAATCCTACTTTATAACATATCTAATGTTCTTAAGGAGACTAACAGTGATTGTGGTAAAAAGAAATACTAATCATTTCAACTCCATTAAATTTAGGGAAGACACAGTAGCAGATTAAAAATTTTGTGAACTGCAAAATGAGCTGGCACGTCACCCCTACAGTATATTTGTGGAAGGTTCCCATTTACAGTTTGGTGGATTTGGTTATTCAGATCAACTCTCCCACTGAAAGCTAAAAAAGCTAAACAAAAAATAATTTTGTATACTGTAAGAAAAAAAAAACACCTCTGAATTTAACTAGAAAATCTATAATAGTATTATTTATCTAATCTTATAATGGCTCAAATTTGAAATTCTTATGTTAGGAAAGAATAAAATTGTGAGAAATGAATTGAGGTATACCAGTGATTTTCAACCTTTTTTGAGCCGCGGCACATTTTTTACATTTACAAAATCCTGGGGCACACCACCTACCAAAATGATACAAAATGACATTCTAACACAGTACATATTATACATATAGTTAAAAAGATAGTTTCTAAATGTATTTATACTCACTTAGTATGAAACCTGGGCCTGTTTCAATGAACACGAAAGGGATATCCTGGCAGGAATGGTAGAAAGACACACACGAAGCTCTTCCTCAACAGTTCTCAGTCTCTCTCTGTTTTTAGTTTTTATCGCAGTCAAGCTTGAGAAGCTCAGCTCACATAGATATGTGATTGAAAACGGGAGCAATGTCAAAATAGCTTTGTTGGCCAGAATGGGGAACTCCTTGGCAACAGATAACCAAAAACTGTCCAAAGGAAGATCAGCAAACTTTAGCTTTAAAGTTAAATAACATTGTGATGCATTGTATATCACCCTTTGCGGGGGGCCTCTTTTAAAAAGAAAAAGGTCAAATATCTATATACACCATCAGGATAGACATAACCAGCTGAGGCTGAGGCTTCATCTAGTGGTGGCAACATTTACCTCCAGTCCTGACCAGGATTAGAAATCGGGACCATGGGGAGGAGTAACAGCTTCAACTACTCACGCGGCCACACAATGACAAGTGCGTGGCAGCCCAAGCAAGGACCTTCCTGGGTGTGGATGAGAGGCGGCCTACTATTGGTTCATCGCTAGTGGTCGGGATGAATCCTAGAAGGTGATTGGTCAGTGAGTGTTCCCTGTGCCTCCACTGTTCCTGTCGCTGATAGCTGGAGGGATTGTGAGGGGAATGTTTATGTTCGGATGGAGGCGGCTGGTGGCAGGCCGGATAAATAGCCTCCGCAGGCCGTAACCGGCACACAGGCCATAGTTGGGGGACCCATGTTTAATTTCCCCACGGCACACCTGACCATGTCTCGCAGCACAATAGTGTGCCGCGGCACACTGGTTGAAAAACACTGAGGTATACTATGACCTGAGAGCAAAACACAGAAATAAATGTAATCTATAATTATACCTATGACATATAGCACCAGATCATATTTCTGTGACAAAAAACATAACTCAATGTTGAAGAGACGATCAGCAGAGAAACTCAAACTTATTTCATTATGTGGAACTTTGGCATGAAAGATTGAAACTGGTGGAAACTTGCCTAAATACTTCACACAGCCCCTCCATCACCCTGTTATGCAAGCTGCAGCTTCTCAAGCCAACTCCCTTATTTCACTAGTGAGCCCTATCAACACTGAGGTAATAGAACTGGAAAAACTCATCACTCCACAATGATAGTCAAATATCAGAATATATTTCATTTGGTAAAAATGTATCACTGCCAAATAAAACTAGTGCAAATATAGTAAAATATGCAAGATTCTGAGGAATTCTTTTGCTGAAGATAACTGGGAGAGCCTCAGATTCATCCTGCAATTGCTTAGGCATTCACTTGCTCCTCGGACCTTTTCCTGCCCCATTCCTTAAGTATCTGGGGCCGAGGTGGCTGCAGGAGGCTAGAATGAACTAATAAGCATGTGTTCATGCAGTTAGTCTACCCTAGTTTTATTCCCACAGGCTTTCCTCACACTCAGCTCCTCCAGGAAGAGTGCTGGTTTTTTTCTCATCTCTGAATTCCCAAAACCTAACCAAATATCCTGCCTCTAAAATCATCCCTAACTTCTACCATATGGCAAGCTCTGGATTAAAGACTAGAGAAGTAAAAGAGATACAGACCTCACCCTCATGGAACCTTATGGAGGGGATATTGAACAGAATCAAGTAATAAATGCCCACTTAGCACAGCCCCATTGCCTATGTTCTTTTTTCCCACTGTCAACAAGGCTTAGATGAGGAACAAAACAGGTTTTATCTTCAGAAATAGAAATGTGTGTTTCCATCCCTGACCAGCCTGAGTTCTATATTCATATATCCAGCTGCCTATTCAGCATGGCAGCGTGGAAGTAATTACAGGGATTCACTGCATGAGCTCTGAAGCCAGACTACTTGGGTCTGAGCCCCAGTTCCAACACTCACCAGCTGGGTGACTTTGGGAAAGTCACTTTTAACCTCTCCATGCCTGTCTTCTACAGTGTGTCCGTAAAGTCATGGTGCACTTTTGACCAGTCACAGGAAAGCAACAAAAGATGATAAAAATGTGAAATTTGCACCAAATAAAAGGAAAACCCTCCCAGTTTCTGTAGGATGATGTGGCAGCATGTATGCATGCGCAGATGATGACGTAACACCGTGTATACAGCGGAGCAGCCCACGGCCATGCCAGTCAAGATGTGGGCGGTAGTTCACAGTAGAGGAAAGACGGTAGAGGAAAGTTCAGTGTGTTCTGTGGCTCGCTAAATTTGAATCCGTGACCAAAGTGCAATGTGAATATCAGTGCATTTATAACGAAGCGCCACGACATTAATCACTTAAAACAGAGAATCACAGACGTTATTCACTCTATTACACCAGATGTCCTTACCCGTGTGTGGCAAGAACTTCACTATCGTTTGGATGTGTGTAGGGCAACAAATGGAGCCCACATCGAACTGCACTGAATAAGTATGAAACTGGGAGAGTTTTCTTTTATTTGGTGCAGATTTCACATTTCTATCATCTTTTGTTGCTTTCCTGTGACTGGTCAAAAGTGCACCATGACTTTACGGACACACTGTATTTGTAAAATGGAGACTATAATGATTCATAACACGTACGTACAACTGTTATAAAGATTAGATAAATTGATATGTAAAAATTTATGCTTAGCATCCTGCCTACTGCAGTGTATGCTTACGTAGTGCTTACTATTATTATTGGCAGCACCAGTACTAGTGTTACTAAATCTATCAGGCATCTGACACTTGTCCATGACAGAATTCATAATTTCCCTCTCAAACCCCTTTCCCTTCTTCATAAACAGTACCACTATCTTGCAGTTGTTCCAGCCTAAAACACTAACATTTCAGTAAGTCCACACCAGCAGCTCTACCTTCAAAAGTATATCACGAATTTGACTACTTCATACCATCTCTACAACCACCTGCCCTAGCCCGAGACACTGCCAAGTGCACCAACAGTAGCCCATCTTCCCATCTTCAATGCTCTCCATTCTATGGCTCTACAGTTAGTTCTCCATCCAATAGAACTAAAATCAGATGCTATTCCCTTGATACAAACCTTCCAATAATTTCCCACCACACTTAGAAAAACATCTTTTCTTCACCCAGCCTACAAGGGCCCCCATAGTCTGCCTGACCCTCTAACATCATCTGTCACCACCTTCCCCTTTTCTGCTGAGTTCTCAACAGTGTGCCCTTGATATGCTTTGGCACTTCAGGCTTGTTTCCACCTCAGAGTTTTGGTCCATCATTGTTCCTACCGTGAAGCAGTACAGTATTTTTGTTTGGGACATAGACTCTAAGGTGGGATTGCCCAAATTTAAATACTGTCTCTAAGATTGGGGGGTGGGTCCTGGAGGGGTGTAGGGATTGGAAAAAAAAAGGGAAAAAAGATAAAAAAAACTCATGGACATGGGACAACAAACAGTGTGGTGATTTCTAGGGAGAAAAGAGGTGGAGAAGGGTATGGGAGGATAAATGGTGATGGGTGAAGACTTGACTTGGGGTGGGGTCAACGCACAGTACAGTGTACAGATGACATGTTATGGAACTGTGCACCTGAAATCTATGTAATTTTGTTAACCAGCGTCACCTCAATAAATTCAATAAAAGGAAAAACACATGCAAAAATAATAATAATGTATCACATTTTAGCTGTGCAAATTTAAGCAAATTCTTAACCTTTCTAAATCAGTTTCCTCATCAATAAAAATGGGAATATGAGTGCTAACTTCATAGGATTGTTGTAAAATTTTAATTTTTGGTTAGAAGAGTGCCTCACATATAAGTTTTACATAAGTGTTTACTGGCTATTATTTTTTCCTGAAATGTTCCAGAATGTGGCTTTTCTTCCACTTCAACTGACTCAACTGTCACCCTCCTTGAAAGGTCTTCCCTGATAGACCCTATCTAAAACAACCTGCCCTGTTCTCCCACTGTCTGTTATCTTCTTTTACTTCATTGCATGTAACACTATTTGAAAAATTACGTACTTACTTGCCGACTTCTCCACTAGAACATTAGCTCCTCTAGGTTGTAGACTTTGTCTTCTTTGTTGCTCTAGTTCTAGTTCTGACTCAGAACCTGACTTTGCACACATCTCTCATTTCTCTTATCCAGGTTAGAGAACTACTGCAAATTTCTTAATAACAATACCATACTTAGACAGCCTTTCATTTTCACACTCATGGTCTCATTTGATCCTTGAAAAAGCAACAGCAGATATATCATCCTCTCCTATTTTAGAGAGAAGAAAAAAAAAATTCCAAGTTTGAGTGACTTGTCTTTAGACACAGAAGTAGTGACCAACAGAACAAAAATTAGGACCCTTGCTTTCTAAGCCTCCTCAAATTTAAATGCAAGGATCTTATACCCTTGAACTGAATTTACAGAAATTCCAGTCTCCTGAGGTATATACAATATTCTTTCCTTCAAAGTTCCTGACAAATATTTGTCCCTGAATTTGAGAAGTACCACAATATAGTACAAAATTATCAATAATGTATCAACCCTTGAGAGGCCAAAAATTCAAGCAATAAGATATGATGATTGTATGTTCAAAGTTTACACAGCAAAATCCCTGAAACTCAGTGTATCCATATTGAGTATAACATACTAGTTTCAACACTCTAAACCAGGGGTCTCAAACTCACGGCCCGCGGGCCGCATGCAGCCCGCCAAACAATTTTGTGCGGCCTGCAGACTAATCCACGAAGTTCAAAATATTTTGGATAAAATTAAGTAAGCCTAGGGGCCTACTTGTATTTTTCATTTCTCTAGCATCCTAGCTAGATATTAGCTTAGTTAACAGCAGTTGTGATGCGAACTACAGTTTCTGGTCGTTTTGTGACACTGAGTAAACTGCATGTACGATTGTGCTTCTTGTGCTGATTTTTTTTTGTTTTTAACTGCAGTGAGAAAAGTGTTGCGTAACAGTTGCCTTTTGTAGACCTAGTGCGGCCCGCCAGCCCGCCGAAGGGCTGTGATCTTGCTCTGCGGCCCACATGCTGAGTTGAGTTTGAGACCCCTGCTCTAAACAGTTTCCTCTGCAAAACCCAGACAAAGGGGACCTGTAATTGCCAAGTTCATTGTGATAATGGTACCAATATTTTTTCCTTTCTTTCTTTTTTAGAAAGACAGAGAGATGGAGGGCCAGGAATAGAGAGAGATGAAAAGCACCAACTTGTAGCTGCAGTGCCTTAGTTGTTCACTGATTGCTTTCTCATGTGTGCCTTGATGGGGGGGGGGGGCCCTCCAGTGAGCCAGTGACCCCTTGCTCAAGCCAGCAACCCTGGGCTTCAAGTCAGTGATCATGCAGCATGCTCAAACTAAACTAGCAGTTTTCCAATCTGGATCCTCAACATCCCAGGTCTAAGCCCTATGCACTGCGCCACCGCCTGGTCAGGCAAAGTACCAGTTATTTCTTGATCCCTATTCTACCAAGCTGTTACAATAATAGTCCCAATGGTAGTCAACCTAGTCCCTACCGCCCACTAGTGGGAGTTCCAGCTTTCATGGTGGGCAGTAGTGAAGCAACCAAAGTATAAATAAAAAGATATTTAACTATAGTAAGTTGTTTTATAAAGATTTATTCTGGGCCCTGGCCGGTTGGCTCAGCGGTAGAGCGTCAGCCTAGCGTGCGGAGGACCCGGGTTCGATTCCCGGCCAGGGCACATAGGAGAAGCGCCCATTTGCTTCTCCACCCCTCCGCCGCGCCTTCCTCTCTGTCTCTCTCTTCCCCTCCCGCAGCCAAGGCTCCATTGGAGCAAAGATGGCCCGGGCGCTGGGGATGGCTCTGTGGCCTCTGCCCCAGGCGCTAGAGTGGCTCTGGTCGCAACATGGCGACGCCCAGGATGGGCAGAGCATCGCCCCCTGGTGGACAGAGCGTCGCCCCTGGTGGGCGTGCCGTGTGGATCCCGGTCGGGTGCATGCGGGAGTCTGTCTGACTGTCTCTCCCTGTTTCCAGCTTCAGAAAAATGCAAAAAAAAAAAAAAAAAAAAAAAAAAAAAAAAGATTTATTCTGCCAAATAGCGAAAATCCGATATAGAGTACTTGGTAAGTAATTATTATATGCTTTAACTTGCTGTACCTCTGCTTTATAAATTTTATAAAGTAAAGTTACTTCCCTACTTTATAAATCACCATTACTGTGGAACCGGTGGTCAGTTAGAAAATTTTACTACTAACAGAGATACAAAAGTGGGGAGTAGGTATAAAAAGGTTGACTACCCCTGGTTCAGACTATGCACCTGGCTCAGAGGTTGTCTGTGATCAGGTTAGGGTGGGGGGCAAGGGTCACTATCTACAAGACCGTTGTCCAGTGGCCATTGGCCACCACATTCTCAGAATAACTAGTTGTCTTTATACGCTTTCTTCTAGCAAGTTTACATGTTTGCATGACCTCACATGCTTTCACAATTCCTATTCCCATGGGAATGACGAATAGGAAAGCCAAAGGCTGCTGTACTGCCATTTTACACAAAAAGAAAATGAGGCAGGAAGTGGTTATCTTTACAACTTGTCTTCAGCGATGAGGCAACTTATGGGACCGCAAATGAAACCTGGATAGGGAATTTCAGAAGGAAACTATTAGCCTAGACTTAATAATGTCAAACTCGGGATGAAGGAAATCAAAGTCCTTTCTCAATAAAGAAAAAGGGGGGCTCTTTCACTTGGACCTTCTACCTTTGGTAGACCTCGCTCCCAGGCCCATAAAGCCTTCCAGGCCCGAGGTGAGAGGGGCGGCCTCGCCTCCCGGCTCTCCTGGCCCTCCCGCCCCAGCGGGCGTGCTCCCGCTCCGGGTGGGCACCAGACCCTGAAACCAGGTTCGGCGGTTCCCCCGGTCACACCAGGACCGAACAACCCACAGTCACTGCCAACACCGAGAAAGGGGAGCAGCAGAGCCACCCCACAAGCCCGGGTGGCTGCAGGAATCCTCCGAAACTTACAGTTCTGCTAGAGCGTACGCGTCACGACGAGGTGACGTCACGGGACCGGCGTTCGGAAGGTCAACCCGCAGGTCGCGAGAGCACTGGGCCCCCTCGCCTCCGCCCCCAGCGCGGCGGCGGAGACACGCCCCTCTCCTGAGGGACCCGCCCCTGCGGTGGAGCGCTGGGCGCAGGCGCAGAGGGCTTGCATGGTCGCCTGCTGGTGAGCTTCGCGGTTCCGGATGCCCAGGGTCGGGGCTACTCCAGAGAGCTCTGCTCAAAGCGTGTGTGTGATCTGGCGCTGAGACAATCAATAGAAGGAGCCGAAGAGCCCCGGAAACACAGCAAACGAGCTGTGTCAGGGTATTTGGGGATGACACCAGAGTTGAGGCAGATTTTCCAGACACTGCAGTCCTTCCCTCACGTGTTCATTAAAAGTCATCCACGCGTGGAAACAACCAGTTGCGCTCCATCAGGAGCCTGCGCTCCCAGCCGGGAGGGGTCAGGACGCCCCTGGGCCCGCCCCAGGTGACGCTTCAGCCAGATCGGCCCCGCCCCCGGGGCCGCCCTTCCGGCTCCCGCTGGCTGAGCCCGCGCGCGCCGCCGGCTTAGTCGGCCCCGTAGCTTCCTGCTGCTCTTCCTTTGAGATTTCGGTCTCTACTCCTCCTACTGCAGTTCCCGTTTTGGCTCGGCCTCAGTTAAATTTAACAAATGGTGATCTGTGTAAACAAATATGTACACTTCTTCGCTAGTGTCAGCTTTCCACCACCTCCCACTCATGTGACGACATCTTCCTGTGCCCAAGTCTGGTTTCTGCTCTTTCACAGTTTTACAAACCAGGAGTTCTGGTTAAAAGATGGCTCAGTAGAAGGGAAAAGGTAGTCCAAGAACTGAAAATAGGTTAGCAGGTTATTTCTGGCATGTAGGATTCTTAGAGTACTCTTACAAGCATAAAAATAATACATGTTACGGTAAAAAGTGGCTAGGACAAATCTGTCTTGGGGGAAAAATAAATGGGAAAAACACCTTGGAAATAAACTCCTAAGTTGAAGGTAGCAAGGACACGTTTGAAAACTTATTTGGATTCACGACAAATGGGTAGATCAGACCTAGGATTTTGCCCGGCATATCCAGTATAAATAAAATCTGAAACAAGGGTGCCTTTACACTTTCACTGAAAACATTGTAGTAATTTCATAGGAAAGAACGATGACGGGAATGTTAGCCTTTAACAAGACATTTGAGCTAGTTAAAAATAAACACATGCATTATTCGGGGGGGGGGGGAATCTAAGGAATTAAAGTTTTTTAAATTTCTGTATTTTTAAAAAAGTATTTGTACATTTTATATAATTTCATTTGCGGTGTTTTTTAAATTTTTATTTATTTTAACGACAGAGGAAGGCAGACAGACAGGAACTCTGAGCTGTTCCTGTATGTGCCCTGACCAGGGATCGAACCCACAACCCCTGCACTTCAGGACGATGCTTCAACTAATGGGGCTATCCAGCCAGAGCATTTGAAGTTTTAATGATTATTATCAACTAATATAAAAATTTGTTAAGTTTGTATATAATTTTAAACATAATCAAGTTTTGTTCTGTGGAGCAGTTATAGAAAAATTAGCAATTTTTAAAATGTATACATATTTTTAAATAATATATTTTCATTCAAAACAATTTAAGGAACTTCTAAGTTGTTAAAAAAACATTATGTACAGGTTTATAACATTTATATCATCCCAAAAAATTAGAATTCTTTTTTAATGAATATAGACCTGTGAGCCAAAAGTTGCTGCCACCAATCCAATGCCAATAGGAGTTCCCAATCTGGGGTGCAGTGAAAGGAGAAACTTTATTCAGATAAACAGTTTGCAAACACATGAAACACAGCCTCCACTATAAACCAAAACTGTTCAGACAGGCAGAAAGGGGAGGCCCACTTATATAAGGATAATGTGTACCATGGTCCCTGATTGGTCAATTTTTATGCAAATGAGGAATCCAAATGAGCACAGTTTGGCTGGTTCAAGTAGCACATTCTGATTGGTAGTTATACCGTTGCACTGATTGGCAGTAAACATGCAGATGAGAAGGTAGCTGTGCAGCTTGGATTGGACAGGGCAGGTTTCCACCCATTATTGGAAATACAATTCCAGCTCAGAGGGTTAGGAGGCCTGGCTTCTATGCAGATTTCATCTTTTAGAATCAAGAGAACCCAAATTCTACTCAGCAACCCCCTCACATACTTCTCAGCTCCAGGATCTCGTCTGAGAGATATCTTCCCAAATGATCAACAATAATCAGGCCACTCCTCCATCCAGAAAGGCCTTTGTCTCCAGCACAAACCCAAGAGTGTACAAATATCCTAACAATATAATAAAAATCCATAAAACAGTTATACAGAATAAAAAAGAGGTTGTTCTGAGAAAGGAGCAATGATAGCTAGAAAGAATAACCGGGACAGAGATGGAAAGCTACAGAGGTTTGTATGTTTAATAACCACACAGTCGCACACATGTCTGCTTTCACATGGTTTGCAAAATGTTTCAAATCTCATTTTATTATTTCCCATCCCCCATTCCATTATCTAGCTTATTCCCCATTTTTTTGGTCTCTACTTCACAGGAACTTCCTCAGAGAAGCTTTCCCTAAACTGTCTTTGCTCTCAGCCTTGGAAATTATTTTAATTTCCTCCTCAGCTAGACTGTAAGCTCTAGAGAGTAGGAACAATGTTCATCTTGTTCAACTTCAAATCCTCTGCTTATAGCTGAGTACCTACCCAAAGCAGGTCAGTAAATATGTGTAAAGGAATAAATGGATAATCGACTCAAATTCAAAAACCAGCTAGATTTCTTACTCAAAATACTATTTACTTTCTAAAAAGGAGAGCACTGTGGCAGTGTGTTAATCAAAATAATACTGAGAAGAAAGTCCTTTAGGAGGAAAATATTTTGAATGACACTGCAGCAACACATAACAAAACACTGAATAGGGTCAGTTCTGTTAATAACTGGCTACTTTTGTGCATGTCCAATAACTTCTCCAAACCTCAAAGGGGGTTAGGCTCACTAAATGATATTTATTAGTAAAATGTCCTAATACGGTGTTACCCCTCTAGGGAACTCTGGGAAATGAGGGCAGGCCACCTGGAGCCTTATTTGCATAAAGTCCCATGAAAGGACCTGAGAGGCACTGGGAGATAGCAATTAATCCTCCTAAACAAAAGGTATTAGACAAAAGCTTTTCCTAGCCATAGGAGGGTGGGATAGAGGTGTTCAGAGGGAAATGAAGGTCAAGTAACTAGTGTCATTGCTCTGAGGAGCCAAGTTCATGATTGCGTACAAGGCCGGGTACATGCTTTTGAGTATAAAGCTGAAAAAATCGAGCTGTCTTGTGGGTGTGTTGGACTGGAGGGCAAGAGAGGAAAGTGTAAGAGAAAGACAAAAGTGTCAAAAAGATTTACAATTTCGCAAGGAAACAAAACCTCACCTACTACAACACAGCACACAGGAAGGACTGTTTCAGAAACAGGCCTCTAGGTCTTTGTGTCTGATCTTTGTCCTTGGAATCTGTTTTTTTCCCTTATCTCTTGGAAAAGACTTAGTGTCTCTTCAAGTTCTATCATTAATTACTTCTGCTAATACCAGCCAACATTTATCAAGCACTTACTTAAATCAAAAGCACTGCTGAGCATTCCATAAGAAATCTTTATTTAAGCTTCACAACAATTTTTTCTTAGAGGTACAAGAAATCTTATAATTGATGGCATCTTGGATTTAATAGCAAATAACATATTGTATTATAATTGCTTATGCTTCTTTCACCTGCACTAATCTATGAGTTCTTTGAAGACAGGAACTGGTTTACTCAATTTTATGTCCTTGGTACCTAAAATGGTTCCTGGTACATAAAAAATATTTACCAAATTTCTTGAATTCAGTTGAAAAAAAAATGTCATCATCCTGACAAGGTGACAGGTGGGTGCAATCTAGGGAACAAAATCATCACTGTTGTCACCAGAACTGTTGGGTGTCTCCAAGTCCCCATTGGCCTGGGCAAACAAAATCACAACTTTTCTGAGTTTTACCCCAGATAAGTTCAATCTAGCTCAAAAAGTATGTGATAGTCCCCCAGCATGCCATTTGCTCTACTTACAGATTGCCATTTATTATTTACCCGTTATGTTGAACTCAGGTGATTTTTAATCAGTGAAAGCAGTTATATTAAGGCCAAATTAAAGTAATACTTTAAAATCTAATTTGCAAACTCATATTCAATTACATGTAGACTATACACTGAAAATGGTACTCAGTTCACAGAAATGTTTGATTTGGTCTGCATTGTGTTTTTAAATTTTTTAGTTGACTATCAGAAAATAACACATTTAAAAAGTAAACATTTTGGCTTCTTTTAAAATATCAGAAACTCTGACATTCAGATCATTCTTCATTAGAGGGCAGCTGCCCGGTGCAGAAATAATGTTTCCTATTTTCCCACAGCCCCACATGGAGACTGTAGCCTTACCACTTGGCTGCTGAAGGCACTAGAGTTTATGGTGGATCCTGAAGTGAAGGGCTTAATTATATATGATTCTAGCCTAATAAGGTTCATAAAATCTGTAAAATGAACAGCTTTGCCTGGAAATTCAGTAATGCTTTATGTGAATGATTTTCAATAATCACATTTGCTCCTACAAATAGATTTTTCACAATATTTATAACTGTCTTCTAGAGAAGAGGTGTGTGTGTGTGCGCGCGCACATGCGCACATTAAAGATTTTCCAATATGATGTTACTGTTTTGGGTATTTAAATGAAAGAAAAAATACTTAAGAAAAGTTGAAGAGCAAAAAGAAGATTGGGCTCACAGTATGGCCCAACATATGTGATTGTTGTGCTTACAGTATTTGAAAAACATGCAGTCTTATTGAGCAGTCACAAGTTTTTTCCCTCGGCCTCTGTTCTCATGAAACACATGGAGAAGGGAGGTTAATGCTTGTTAATGATCACATTCATGTTTTGCTCTAACTACAGGGGGTAGTCACAATCACTTTTAAATTACACTTAAAAGTAAGTTCTGAAGTTATAAAACCCATGCTTTTTAATCACTCTATTATTTTGGTGAGATTCTCTTCACCAGTCATACAGTACCGTTATTGACATTAGTTGGCCTAAGGTTTGGTTGCAAGTGACAAAAACACCCCAAGAATAGCCTTCAACAAGATTGAAGCCTCTTTCTTTCATGTATGACAATGTCTGGATGTAGGTGGCCCAGGACTACTTTGCCCATGGTGGTATCAGGAACTGAGGCTCTTTCCATCTTCTCGCTCAGTCATGCATGACCTACATTCCCAAAGTCACTTCAGCCCCAATGGCTGCTTTGCTCCAGTAATCCCCCAGAGTGTGAGAAGGAGAAGATCGAGAATATTCTGCAGCTAGTACTCCTTAAGTCTCACTTTTCCCAGGAAGCTTTCCTCAGCTAATTAAATGACTAGACTGATAATTTCTCTTCTATAAACACTTAAAACCTACTAATATCAGACCTCAATCATAGACATACTTTAAAATATACTTATGTACATTCTCAACATCTTTGTCATCATGATTGTTTTTTGTCTGTTTGTTTGTTTTTTGTGACAGAGACAGAGAGAGGGAAAGATAGGGAAAGACAGACAGGAAGGGAGAGAGATGAGAAGCATCAATTCTTTGTTGCGTAATCTTAGTTGTCCGTTGATTGCTTTTTCATATGTGCCTTGACCCAGGGGCTACAGCAGAGCCAGTGACCCCTTGCTCAAGCCAGTGACCTTGGGCTTCATGCCAGTGACCTTGTACTCAAGCCAGTGACCATTGGGTCATGTCTATGATTCCACGCTCAAGCCAGTGAGCCTACGCTCAACCCCATGACCTCAGGGTTTCAAACCTGGGTCCTCTGCATCCTAGTTCGACATTCTATTCATTGTGCCACTGCCTAGTCAGGCATGTTCTTAAATCAGTGATTCTCAACCCTGACTGCACATTAGTGTTGCCTAACAAACTTTAAAACGAAAAGCAATTATCAAGTTGAGGACCCAAACAGTAAGTCCTTACTGAACACCACCAATAGGTTCTGAAACTTTAAGTGAAACAGTGTATAACAAAACCATATTCACCATAGGCTAATTGATATAAATGATTTAAATTACTAGAGCATCTCATCAATGTTGTAATGAAACGACATTGAACAAAAGTATGTTAAATGAAACAACCTTATTTGAGGACCTGATGTACTTGGAAAACAACTGCAAAGGTAGGAAAAAGGACTGATAGTGGGGGCAGGGTACTGGAAGGCATCCTAAGGGGGGTATTCATCAACTGCAGGTTCTATTAGTGGCTCACCTGCACACAAGGCCCTAAGGATTATGTGTACTCAGGCAAGTTAGACATCAGGAAGCCCAGCTTAGGATTCTAGACAGAGTCCTGAGGCCAAACTTGATCTAGAAACATGAGACTTCATATCTGTGAACAGACTACACAGGGCAGGCAGCCACCAGGCACTGAGGATCTGAGGCTCTTATATACCTTTGTGGGGGGGAGGGGCTAGGGTTGTGCACAACCCTAAGGAAAGAGATAGGAAACAGAAAGATGATAGAGAGAGAGGAAGGAAGGGAGGGAGAGAGGGAGGGAAGGAGAGGGAGAGAGGGAGGAAGGAAGGAAAGAAGGAAGGAAGGAAGGAAGGAAGGAAGGAAGGAAGGAAGGAAGGAAGGAAGGAGAGAAAGGAGGGAGGGGAGGGAGGGAGGGAGGGAGGGGGGAAGGAGAGAGAGAAAGAAAGAAAAGAAAGAGAGAGAGAGAGAAGGAAAGAAAGAAAGAAAGAAGGAAGGAAGGAAGGAAGGAAGGAAGGAAGGAAGGAAGGAAGGAAGGAAGGAAGGAAGGAAGGAAAAGAAAATAGCATTTTTGGCCCTGGCCAGTTGGCTCAGTGGTGGTAGAGCGTTGGCCTGGCATGCGGGGGACCCAGGTTCGATTCCCGGCCAGGGCACATAGGAGAAGCGCCCATTTGCTTCTCCACCCCCCCCCCTCCTTCCTCTCTGTCTCTCTCTTCCCCTCCTGCAGCCAGGCCTCCATTGGAGCAGGGATGGCCCAGGCACTGGGGATGGCTCCTTGGCCTCTGCCCCAGGCGTTTAGAGTGGCTCTGGTCGAGGCAGAGCGACGCCCCAGAGGGGCAGAGCATCGCCCCCTGGTGGGCAGAGCGTCGCCCCTGGTGGGCGTGCCGGGTGGATCCCGGTTGGGCGCATGCGGGAGTCTGTCTGACTGTCTCTCCCGGTTTCCAGCTTCAGGAAAAAAAAAAAAATCATTAAAAAAAAAAGAAAATAGCATTTTTGCCTCTCTGATCTGGAAGCTGAGTGATGTGAAGTAAAGAAATGTGATAGTTCTTGCAATTCAGAAGTCATGAAACAAAACTGTGGGTGAGTGTGACAAAAATTGATATATACACAAGAAAATATTGTATCTTTGAATAACACTTTGTCATATATAAGTTCTCATGCTCTAGTTATCATCTGAGTGTAACTACAGAGATCCCCTCTACAGTGAATACAAAGTAGAGCAGTATGGCAGAAGACATTTATACACTACCCAAAGAGCTCCAGACACAGATGGTGAGACTCACTCAGAGAAATGCTTGTGTTTTCTGATTCTTACAGCTAAGAAAATTTCGAATATTCTCCTAGTTGGACAGTTTTTTTGCAATCAGTATGTTCTTATTGACAGAAGAAAAAATAGTTTTATTTTTTACTTTAAAATTTTATTCCTGCCTATCTATTCAATTAAGTGGGCACTTACTGCATCTTTAGTTATACACACACACATTAATGAATAGATGCCAATTTTGTACTAAATTGCTTTGAATTTTTCTTTAATATGTTACTTGTAGAGGCTCTTTTATATTTAAAATATTATATTATCCTTGTCCCTTAAAGTAAACCAGTTTCTTAATTATGGACGTGGTGATCAATTCACTAGTGACTAAAGCATTAAAAATACAGTTGTCTAATTCCTAAACTTCTCTCTCTTTAAAGAAAACTGGACCACTTATGAAAAGCACAAAACCTGGTACACTATCAGTCCTCACTGAATGAATGAGTGCTGACGATTATACAAAAGAACTTTTCTGAGAAACAAGAACAAAAGAAAATCAGGCCTGGTGGCCATGTAAGTGCGCCTCATTTATTTTTATATTTCACTTTTTTAAAGGTTAATATGCATAAAATGAAATTCAGAAATAATACATGTATAATTCAATGAACTTTAATTAATATATATAGCTATATGCCCATGACACAATTATGCCATATATTATAGATTATTTTGCCTTAATAGAAATAGGGGCATAAATTGAATAATATAGTCTTTTGTGGCTAGCATCTTTTACTTAGCACAATATCTTTGATATGTATTTATATTGTATCAGTAGTTCAATTTTTTTTTTCATTTTTCCAAAGCTGGAAACGGGGAGGCAGCCAGACAGACTCCCGCATGCACCCGACCGGGATCCACCCGGCACGCCCACCAGGGGACAATGCTTTGCCCCTCTGGGGCGTCGCTCTGTTGCGTCCAGAGCCATTCTAGCGCCTGAGGCAGAGGCCTCAGAGCCATCCCCAGCGACCGGGCCGTCTTTGCTCCAATGGAGCCTCGCTGTGGGAGGGGAAGAGAGAGACAGAGAGGAAGGAGGGGGGGTGGAGAAGCAAATGGGTGCCTCTCCTGTGTGCCCTGGCCAGGAATCGAACCCAGGACTCCTACATGCCAGGCCGATGCTCTACCACTGAGCCAACCGGCCAGGGCCTGTATCAGTAGTTCAAATATTTTTTATTGCTGAGTAGTATATAATACTTATTACTAATTGAATTAATTTATTTTTTATTTCCTTGTTGACAGATATTTGAGTTATTTCTAGTTTACGTCCATTATAGATTAAACAGCTATAAACTTTGAGTACAATTCCTATGTTTTCATGTGCCTTGGGTTATAATGAGGCTGGGTTTCATAATTATATTCTCTATGAAAGACTGCCAAATTGTTTTGCAAAATGTCGGTACAATTTTATATTTTCACCAGTAATGTATGAGAGTTCTAGTGCTTTCTCATTCTCATCAACATTTGGTATTATCAATCTTTCAGCCCTTCTGTTATTTATTTCTAGTGTTTTAAGAGAGCTTGGACTCATACAAGGTCAGAAAGATTTCCCTTTAGAATTCTTCTAGAAATTTTATATTTTTAGCTTTTATATTTAGGGCTATGATTCTTTTTTTTTTTTTTTTTTTTGTATTTTTCTGAAGTTGGAAACAGGGAGGCAGTCAGACAGACTCCCACATGCGCCCGACCGGGACCCACTCGGCATGCCCACCAGGGGGCGATGCTCTGCCCATCTGGGGTGTTGCTCTGTTGCAACTAGATCCACTCTAGCGCCTGAGGCAGAGGCCACAGAGCCATCATCAGCGCCCGGGCCAACTTGAAGGGTGGAGAAGCAGATGGGCGCTTCTCCTGTGTGTCCTGGCCTGGAATCAAACCCAGGACTCCTGCACACCAGGCCGATGCTCTACCACTTAGCCAACCGGCCAGGGCTATGATTCATTTTGAGTTAAATTGTTGTATAGTGTAAAAGGTAGTTGAAGTTCTTTTTTCTTTTTCCATACAGATGGCAGCCAATTGTTATAGTACCATCTGTGAAAAGCTAGCTTTCCCCACTGGATTACCATGGTACTCTGGCATCATCCTGTTTCATGAAATCCCAGCTGATTGCCTTCTAACCAATTTTTCCTCACTCAAGACCATCCTTCTCACTGTGGTCAGGCTTAGGCAAACAAACAAACTGAATGAAAAAGATACATAGCATCTTATAGTGGATTCTGTGATGCTGTGACATTGTTCAGATCCTCTTCAGGACAGATACACCCATTGCAGCTGCCAGATGTTTTGGTTGCTACTAGCACACAGTTGTACCCTCATCCAGGAATTGCTGTTGCCAGCAGGAATCAGCCTTGCCCAATGCTAAAGCCTTCCTTCCTGGGGACTGATCACATCTGGTGCCCCCTCACGGTATGTGAGAAGGCCTGGCCATCTGGAGTCAATGTGGAACAACTCTGAAGGGCCATATCTGCTACAGTGGTCCCAGTGGGACGCAGCCTTTGGTGCATCTGCATCACAGCCAAATTCCCTTTACCCCCTCGTACGTACTGTCTCCCAGATTATTCCCCCATGACTGGCTACGTGAAATCTCTGGGTTTTAGGGACTATTTCTTACAGAGTCTAACCTCGAATCATGTGAAAGCTGATCATGCTATGTCTCTGCTTAAAATTTATTGCCTCCCGACTACAGTGCTAACTCCTTAATTTGGCACATAAAGGTTTTCACAGTCTGGCTTCAATCCATCTCTCTCTCCTCAGCTTCCTCTGTCAGCACTGACTGTTCTTAGACCACTTCATATACTGATGTCTCAAAATCCCCCTCCCCATTTCTTTGTACATGGTCCTCTCTCTCTCTCAAGGATAAACTTCTCACCTTCTGCGTATCCTTCTGTTCTGCCTTGGATCAGATGTCACCTCCTCTGGGAAGTCTTCTCAGTTTGTCCCCACAGCATCATGCCATACTTTATATAAAAATTCACCATCAATCCCTTCACCTTCTTTCATATGGTCTGCTTTATTGAATTGTATACTTGAAACCTGTATAGTTCTGTGAACCAATTCAATTTTAAAAATTTGACAGTCTAATGTTGAAATAGATTTGTTTACTTCTCTGATCCTACTACTACACTGTAAGTTCTTCTACACAGGAACACAGCCTGGGTCTTGGGCTGTCTTCAGTAGATTATAGATTTTCAATACACTTTTGATGAATGAATTAATAATAAATACCAAGAAAATCAGGGCCTTGTATAAAGTATTAAACATTTGGAAATTTTAGTATACTTGGTTTCTGGTATCTTATATCTAGACCAGCATTTTCTACCTTTTTTTATCTCATAGCACACATAAACTAATTACTAAAATTCTTCAGCACACCAAAATATGTATTTTGCCTATCTGATAAAAAATAGGTATAATTTTGACCTATTTACTACTAATAATAATGATAATAATAGTAATTACCTACCCTATTTGCTCCAAAGAAAGAGACGTTTTAAAAAATCAGTTGCCTATATTTATAACAAGGCTTTCTGGTACCAAGAATTAGCCAATCACATTGGACCTTGTTATGTGACATGACCAATAAAATGCAACTGTATTATATGGCCTATCTAACTGAGTTGAAGACAGGGCATTCACTTAGATGGCTATTGTTGTGTTAGCTGTTGCCATTTTTTATTTGACAATCTAAGGGAAAGGAGGTTAGTGTCCCTGACTAAATCAGATATTGCATGCTTTAAAAATCTTGCAGCACACCAGTTGAAAATGGCTGCTTTACACTATTATGTCCCTTTTACAGAGTCCATATTTTTTATACATCTTTTTTGAAGTCTTGAATACCATGTTCACAAAACACTTCTAGATGAAATGAAACCCAACCCTCATGTTTTAAAAGTTAGGTCTGGGCCTAACCTGTGGTGGTGCAGTGGATAAACTGTTGACTTGGAAATGCTGAGGTCGCCAGTTTGAAACCCTGAGCTTGCCTGGTCAAGGCACATATGGGAGTTGATGCTTCCTGCTCCTCCCCCCTTCTCTCTCTCTCTCTCTCTCTCTCTCCCTCTCTCTCTCTCCTTTCTAAAATGAATAAATAAAATAAAAATAAAAAATTTAAAAGTTAGGTCTGTTCATATAAAAGTGAACTGGGAGTAGTGGGGAGGTTGGGAACACGAATGATTTCAGGGGAGAAAAGAGAGACCAAGTAAGAAGGATCAGAGAGAGAGAGAGAGGGAGAGATTGTCTGGTAAGACCCTAGAAATTCTCTTCCCATTCTCAAGAGGCTTATTTTATATCTTTCTTTTTCACACTGTAAAGTGTCAAATTAAATTGCAAAGTTAATTCTCATCACTAAGGAAGGGATTTTAAATATATTAATTAAGGATTATTGGGCACTTTAATTTTATTCATGAGAACGGAAATTTTTTGATGATTAAAACATTATTCTCTTTTACATATTTATGTTGTAGAATATTATGCGATAGAATATTACAATTTAATATTAATACTGTAGATTCTAAGTTCTAGAGACTTGGATGACTATTTTAAATTAAGAGCTGTGCTTATTGATAAATTTGATTTTATAAATTATGATGCTGAAGTTCCTTTAAGAAATTACATTCTTTTCTTTGAAGGTCAAGCCTTTAACAGGATAAGATCTTATCTTGAAGGAAACCATAAACTCACTGTGGAGAAGGAGGATTTGAATCTCACTACTGGAGAAAATGAGGTACCCTTTGAATACTTACTGTGGCTTTCAGTGATTTATCTAGTGAATGAACATTATCTTTGCATTTTTCAAAACAGATGAATCCATTCTTATAGAAACTGAACAGTGGTTATTCAAGAAAATCTAAGAGAAAGAAAAACAAAATTATTTGTGTTTAATAAGGTACAATATAAAAACAAAGTAAAAATGAAAAAAGTCCTTGTATCTTGGACTACAAATCCAGGTATTTAGTGATTATGTCCAAATTCTCATTTTAAACAGTGAGGCATTCATTGAAAAAGTTGGAACAGTTGTCTTCTTTACAAATAAATGTTGAGGAAATTGTAAATTTTGAATTATAAAACATAATCTAAAAGTAAAATTATAACCAATTTAAAATTAAAAACCATGTTTTTATTTCCAAATTTGCTTTGCATTTTAGCATTTAGTTTGTATCCCTCTGCTACATTCTCTCAATTCATAAGCTATCCTAATTCACAGATAATATTCAAATATATATAACTTCACAGAAAGGAAACATTGGAAATTATGGTGCTTCAAGCAAAACTAAATTATAGTGCTTTAAATATCATATAGTGCTTCAACAACCAGAGTTTTATTTTTTTAATTCTATCATGAATTTCTGTTAACAAAATAAAAGCTTTAGCTCTTCATATATGGACAGAAAAAATATGTGTGTAGATGTACATTGTTCATTTGTCACCTTGATGAACAGAGATTATTATTATTAACAATAGTGTAATATAGACATACAGAGAGTCTGGAATTCTGTCTCTGTTAAGATTTAGATCCTGCCAGTGGGAGCCGCTGTTTCAAATTTAAGAGGACAGGAGTGAATTAGTGACATTTTGTTAGAAATAAATGAGTGAGATTCCCAGATGGCAACGGAGTAGGCAGACGTACAGACTGCCACCTCCCACCACCAAGTAGGGTTACAAATTAATTTAGGAACAATCATCTTGAAAAACCAACTTTTGACTAAAAGAACAGGACTCAAAAATCAAGAAGCACAGAAGAATCCACACTGATCCTGGCATACAGTGTGGTGCATGGTGGTGACTCCCCTGCTCCCAGGAGCAAGGGGAGGCTAAGGCTGAGAATCCAGAAGGACTCTTATTACAAGGAGAGAGAGCCTGAGAGATGGGGGCCCTCTATATATCAATGGAACAGAACAGAGAACCCAGAAATAAACCCACAGTTCTATGGACAACTGATATCTGACAAAGGAGGTAAGGAAATACAATGGAGTAAAGACAGCCTCTTCAACAAATGGTGTTGGGAAAATTGGACAGCTACCTGCAAAAAAAATGAAACTAGATCACCAGCTTACACCACTCACAAAAATAAACTCAAAATGGATAAAAGACTTAAATGTAGGCCGTGAAACCATAAGCATCATAGAAGAAAACATAGGCAGTAAGCTCTCGGACATCTCTCGAAGCAATATATTTGCTGATTTGTCTCCACAGGCAAGTGAAATAAAAGACAGGATAAACAAATGGGACTATATCAAACTAAAAAGCTTTTGCACAGCTAAAGACAACAAGAACAGAATAAAAAGACAAACTACACAATGGGAGAATATATTTGACAATACGTCTGATAAGGGGTTAATAACCAAAATTTATAAAGAACTTGTAAAACTCAACACCAGGAAGACAAACAACCCAATTAAAAAATGGGCAAAAGAGATGAATAGACACTTCTCCAAAGAGGACATACAGATGGCCAATAGGCATATGAAAAAATGCTCAATATCATTAATCATTAGAGAAATGCAAATTAAAACCACAATGAGATATCACCTCACACCAGTCAGAATGGCACTCATCAACAAAACAACACAGAATAAGTGCTGGCGAGGATGTGGAGAAAAGGGAACCCTCCTGCATTGCTGGTGGGAATGCAGACTGGTGCAGCCTCTGTGGAAAACAGTATGGAGATTCCTCAAAAAACTGAAAATCGAACTGCCTTTTGACCCAGCCATCCCACTTTTAGGAATATACCCCAAGGACACCATAGAACGGCTCCAAAAAGAGAAATGCACCCCCATGTTTGTGGCAGCATTGTTCACAATAGCGAAGATCTGGAAACAGCCCAAGTGTCCGTCAGAGGACGAGTGGATTAAAAAGCTTTGGTACATATATACTATGGAATACTACTCAGCCATAAGAAATGATGACATTGGATCATTTACAATAACATGGATGGACCTTGACAACATTATACGGAGTGAAATAAGTAAATCAGAAAAAAAACACTAAGATGAATCCATACATAGAAGGGACATAAAAATGAGACTCAGAGACATGAACAAGAATGTGATGGCAACAGCGGTGGGGGGTGGGGGGAGGGGGGAGGGGGTGAAGAAGGAGAGAGGGGTGGGGGGAGGGGAGGGGCACAAAGAAAACCAGATAGAAGGTGACAGAAGACAATTTAACTTTGGGGGAGGGATATACAGCACAATCAAATGTCAAAATAATCTAGAGATGTTTTCTCTCAACATATGTACCCTGATTTATCAATTTCACTGCATTAAATTTAATTAAAAAAAAATCAAGAAGCACAGAAGAATCTACACTGATCCTGGCATACAGTGTGGTGCATGGTGGTGACTCCCCTGCTCCCAGGAGCAAGGGGAGGCTGAGGCTGAGGATCCAGAAGGACTCTTATTACAAGGAGAGAGAGCCTGAGAGATGGGGGCTCTCAGTCTCAGAACTGGAGACCCAGCCTAGAAATACAGAGATTGGAGGAGACAGCCGGACAGCATTGAGTGAGGAGAAGATCAAAAGTTCTGTATGTGGGAAGTGGCTGTGGTGCCTTAAAGGGACAGAGCAGAAAATATTGCTCACAGTCACTTGCCTGGGGCTCTGGGGGTGAGGAGGGCTGAGAAGCGCTGAGAAGACTGACTGGTCACGCATGAGGAAAGTGGGAAGAGTAAGACAAGTGGTGATGGGGAGAAGAGTGCCTGAGCTGACCTGAATTAAGCTGACTCATTCTCCAGTGCAGAGGTGGCCATAGCTGGGGAAAGGGTTGATCCCTCCACCCAGCATAAGCCTAAAGTGTATCCAGGTGTCCCACCTCCAAAAAACTCTCCAGCTCCAATCAGCACAAAAGACACTGAAAAAAGGAGGAAGTAAGGGGAAGGGGCAGTGACTCAGGTTTCCAGAAAGACCTGAGCTACACCTCCCCCTTCATACTGAGAACACACCCTGCCCCCGGAGAGTAAATGGCAGAACACACCTTCAGATTCTCAGAGGTCACACCCACCGCATTCCTGGATACAGTTTCAACTAAGTCCCCTGCTGAGATCAGTAAACAAGCTCCCTGCTGAGTTAAACAAACAGACAGCAGGCAAATCAAGACTTTAAAGTGGCGATACTAGTTAAGGAGACCACAACTCAAACAAGCCTGCAAACCACACACAGAAACAATGGGCAGACAGAGAAATGTAAGCCATATGAATCAACAAGAAAAATCCCCAGAAAAAGAACTGGATGAAATGGAAGTAAATCAAATTACCAGAAGCAGAGTTTAAAATAATGATTGTTAGGATGCTTAAGGATCTCAAAGCTACAATTGATGGACTTAATGAGCACCTAAATAAAGAAATTGTAAGCATCAAAAATGACACTGAAATAATAAAAAAGAACCAGACAGAAATGGCAAACATAATATCAGAAATGAAGACTACACTAGAAGGAATTAAAAGCAGACTGCATGAAACAAAGGATTGAATCAGCAACTTAGAGAACAATATAAGCATAAGCAAAGAAGCAGAACAGTAAAAAGAAAAAAGGATCAAAAAGTCTGAGGAAATACTAAGAGAGCTCTGTGACAACATGCAGAGAAATAATATGCACATAATAGAGGTTCTTGAAGGAGAAGAGAAAGAACAAGGGACAGGGAAACTGATTGAAGAAACCATAGCTAAAAATTTCCCTAAATTGATGCAAGAAAGACTCACACAGGATCAAGAAGCAAGAGAACTCCATTAAAAAAGAACCCAAAGAGACGCAAACCAAGACATATCATAAAAAAATACCAAAGCAAAGAGATAAAGAAAGAATACTAAAAGCTGCAAGGGAAAAGCAGTCAATCACCTACAAAGGAGCCCCCATACGGACAACATCCGAATTTTTCAAAAGAAATGCTTGAAGCCTGAGGGAATGGCAAGAAATATTCAACTAATGCAGTACAAGAACTTAAAACCAATACTTCCTTATCCAGCAAGGCTATCATTTAAAATTAAAGAAGAAATAAAAAGCTTCCAACACAAAAAAAATAAAAAGTCAAGGAATTCATTACAACCAAACCAATGCTGCAAGAAATGTTAAGGGGCTTCTTGTAAACAGAACAAAATGGGGGGGGGGTAATCTAGTAAAAGAGGAATGAAGATTTAAAGAATAAAATGTCAACACACAACTAAATATCAATAATAAACTTATATGTAAATGGACTAAATGCTCCAATCAAAAGACATAGGGTAGCTGCATGGATAAAAAAAACAAAACAGGACTCGTACATATGCCATCAACATGAGACCCACCCCCAAACAAAACATACACATAAACTGAAAGTGAAAGGATGGGGGAAAAATGTCTTGCAAATGGAAATGAAAAAAAAAAGTTGGGATAGCAATACTTATATCTGAAAAAATAAACTTTAAAACAAAGATTATAGTAAAAGATAAAGAAGGTCACTACATAATGATAAAGGGAGCAACCCAACAGGAAGGGATAACCATTATAAATATGCACCTAATATAGGAGCACCGAAATATATAAAGCAAACTTTGATGGACATAAAGGGCGAGATTCACAGCAACACTATAATAGTAGGGCATTTCAAATACCCCACTAACATCACTAGATAGATCCTCAAGAAAGAAAATTAATAAAGAAACAGCAGACTTCAGGGACACACTAGATCAACTGAATTTAACAGATATCTTCAGAACCTTTCAAGCATCTTCTCTAATCACAATGGTATGAAACTAGAAATCAACTACAATAGAAAAACTGAAAAACACTCAAATACTTGGAAACTAAACAGCATGTTATTAAATAACAAATGGATCAACAATGAGATCAAGGAGGAAATAAAAAATTTCCTTGAAACAAATGAAAATGAGCATACAACAACTCAGAATTTATGGGAACAGCAAAAGCAGTCCTGAGATGAAAGTTCATAGCATTACAGGCATACCTTAAGAAGCTAGAAAAAGCTCAAATAAACAACTTAGTTGTGCAACTTAAAGAACTAGAAAAAGAACAGCAAGTAAAACCCAGAGGAAGTAGAAAGAAGGAAGTAATAAAGATCAGAGTGGAAATAAATGACATAGAGGCTAAAGAAAAAAAAAAAACACAGAGGATCAATGAAACCAAGAGCTGGTTCTTTGAAAAAATAACAAGATTGATGAACCTTTAACCAGACTGACCAAGAAAAAAAGAGAGAGGACTCAAATAAATAAAATTAGAAATGAGAGTGGAGAAGAACTGACACAGCAGAAACACAAAGAATGGAAAGAAAATACTATGAAGAACTGTATGCCAAAAAATCAGACAATCTAGGTATAATGGATAAATTCCTTGAAACATATAATCTTTCAAAAATCAATCTGGAAGAATCAGAAAACCTAAACAAACCAATTACAACCAATGAGTTCGAAACAGTTATCAAAAAACTGCCAACAAACAAAAGCCCTGGGCCAGATGGCTTCACAAGCTAATTCTACCAAATATTCAAAGAAGAACTAACTCCTATCCTTCTCAAGCTATTTTAAAAATTCAACAAAAGGGAAGACTTCCAAGCCCTTTTATAAGGCAACCATAATTCTGATTCCAAAACCAGGCAAAGACAACACAAAGAAAGAAAACTACAGGCCAATATGCCTAATTAATTTAGATGCTAAAATTCTCAACAGAATATTAGCAAACTGGATCCAGCAATACATAAAAAAGTCATACATCATGATCAAGTGGGATTTATTCTGGGGAGGCAAGACTGGTACAATATTTACAAATCAATCAATGTGATTCATCACATAAACATAAGGAAGGAGAAAAACCACATGATAATTTCAATAGATGCAGAAAAAGCATTTGATAAAATCCAGCACCCATTCATGATCAAAACTCTTAGCAAAGTGATAATACAGGGAACATACCTCAACATTATAAAGGCAATCTATGACAAACCCACAGCCAACATCATACTTAATGGGGAAAAGTTAAAAGCAATCTCCTTAAGATTAGGAATAAGGCAGGGGTGCCCCCTTTCACCACTCTTATTCAACATAGTTCTGGAAGTCCTAGCCACAGCAATCAGACAAGAAGAAGAAATAAAAGGCATCCAAATTGGAAAAGAAGAAGTAAAACTATAATTATTTGCTGATGATATGATACTGTACATAGAAAACCCTAAAGTCTCAGTCAAAAAACTACTGGACCTGATAAACAAATTTGGCAAGGTGGCAGGATATAAAATTAATATTCAGAAACCAGAGGCATTTATATACACCAACAGTAAATTGTCTGAAAGAGAAATTAAGAAAATAATTCCCTTTACTATTGCAACCAAAAAAAATAAAGTACCCAGGAGTAAATTTAACCAAGGATGTTAAAGACTTATACTCGGAAAATTATAAAAAATTGATAAAAGAAATAAAGGAAGATACAAATAAATGGAAGCATAGACCATGTTCATGGATACAAAGTATAAACATCATTAAAATGTATATATTACCCAAAAGAAATTTATACATTCAATGCAATTTCTATTAAAATGCCAATGACATACTTGAAAGATTTAGAACATATATTCCAAAAATTCATATGGAACCAAAAAAGAACACAAATAGCTTCAGGAATCTTGAAAAAGAATAAATTGGGTGATATCACACTTGCTGATATCAAGTTATACTACAAAGCCATTGTACTCAAAACAGCTTGGTACTGGCCTAAGAACAGGTATATAGATCAATGGAACAGAACACAGTACCCAGAAATAAACCCACAGCTCTATGGACAACTGATATTTGACAAAAGAGGCAGTAGCAGACAATGGAGTAAAGACAGTCTCTTTAACAAATGGTGTTGGGAAAATTGGATAGCTACGTGCAAAAAAATGAAATGAGACCACCAACTTCCACCATTCACAAAAATAAACTCAAAATGGATAAAAGACTTAAATGTAAGCTGTGAAACCATAAGCATCTTAGAAGAAAACATAGGCAGTAATTCTCCGACATCACTCGCAGCAACATATTTGCTAATTTATCTCCACGGGCAATTGAAATAAAAGACAGGATAAACAAATGGGACTATATCAAACTAAAAAGCTTTTGCACAGCTAAAGACAATAAGAACAGAATAAAAACACAAACTATACAATGGGAGAACATATTAGACAATACATCTGATAAGGGGTTAATAACCAAAATTTAAAAAGGACTTGTAAAACTCAACACCAGGAAGATAAACAATCCAATTAAAAAATGGGCAAAAGAAATGAATAAACACTTCTCCAAAGAGGACATACAGATGACCAATAGGCAGGTGAAAAAATGTTCAACATCACTAATCATTAGAAAAATGCAAATTAAAACCACAATGTGGTATCACTTCACACCAGTCAGAATTGCGCTCATTAACAAAACAACACATAATAAGTGCTGGCAAGAATGTGGAGAAAAGGGGCTCTGCTGGTGAGATGCAGACTGGTGCAGCCACTGTGGAAAACAGTATGGAGATTCCTCAAGAAATTAAAAATCGAACCGCCTTTTGACTCAGCTATCCCACTTTTCGGAATATATCCCAAGAACACCACATTAATAATTCAAAAGAAGATATGCACCCCCATGTTTATGGCAGCATTGTTTACAGTAGCCAAGATCTGGAAACAGCCCAAATTCCCATCAGTTGACGAGTGGATTAAAAAGTAGTGGTACATATACACGATGAAATATATGGGGCCATGAAAAGGAATGAAATGTTACCTTTTGTGACAACATGGATGGACCTGGAAACTATTATGCTAAGTGAAATAAGCCAGGCAGAGAAAGAAAAATATCATATGACCTCACTCATTTAAGGAATCCAATGAACAATGTGAACTGAGGAACGGAATAGAGACAGAGGCGGGATCAAAGGGACCAGAGAGAAAGTGGACAGAGGGAAAGGGGATGAGAGGATGGGATCAGAGAAGGGAAAGAGACTGGTGAAATTATATACACATAACACAGCATTATAGAGAGCAGGAAAGCAAATCCTGGAGGGAAAGGGAGAGGAAGTGGGGGGAGGGCAATGCATTCAGGGGGACACTAGAATCTATATAAACTCAATACATTTTACAAAAGAAATAAATGAGCCCTCAGGACACCCCAATTTCTGGTAAATTCAGGAATAATAAACATTTTGCCTTGAGCAAGGAAGCAGGATAGAAAACACAGCTGCATAGACTTGTTTTCAAAACAGAAAAGACGTTGCTGTGGAATTGAGACATTTGTTGAAGTTCTCTATTTTCGCATTTTTTCCCCACATTTTTTTTCTTTCAGGACAATCTCCTGAATTCATTCTCACAAAATTAAAAAGATTTTGATTTAATAGAATAAAATCCAAAATTTCACAACTCAAAATGTCAGCTTCAATTTTAAAACCCAGGTAATTTTCTATTAACATTCTACTCACCCTAACTTTCTTCTTTTAGTTTGTGCTTTTTTTCTGTGAAAAAATACATCAACATATTTTACATAATGAAACAACAAAAAACAATAAAAAAAAACAAACCCATCAAAAAGCTATCCAAAACTGTCTAGAAAACTGAACAGTCCTTAAGCCATAAAATAAAGTGTCTGATTAACACCATATTAAAAATAGATAGTACATGTTATGTTTTATTGTATGTTTGGCATTCCAGAGAGTTGCTAAAAAACTCTGAACAAACTTTTAAGTCAATTGTGGGAAATTTTAAACTATCAACTTTCTAAGATTGTAAATATCACATAATTGATATGTGAAAAATTGTATTTCTTTATAAATCTAATTAAAAATAACACATTTTTCCAAGTTGCCCTTTTAATTTTCAGAAAGAGATCCTTGTGTCTGTCACTTAACACCATATAAACTATATGTACTTCTTATTTCCTTGTATTAGATCATAATTCAAAAATCCTCTCAAAGTAAGAATCTATATTCAGAGGTGCAAGTAAAAACAGAATAAAGTATAGAAGAGTAATATTGACTATATGTAATATAATTAAATCATGTTCTATGACATAATTTACTTCTAAAATTAGATAACTATCATCAAAAATGGTCCTTATATTTGTGGTTTTCACAACTTTGCATAGGTTTTGCCATCATCAGGAGTATCTCGCATACATACATACATACACACACACAGGCTAGTGTAAACAAACTGAATTGAATTGATAAAATGTGTCTTAGGTTACTTTCAGGCTACACAATAAATTAAAGTACAACATTTTCCCAAATCAATCCTACCCAAGCTTTCAATAATAAGGATACATACTAATTATTGCTTATAATAAAAATTGTTATAAACTTTAGTGTAGTAAGGAAGTTAAAATAAAATAAATCTTATGAGATGCTCAGTAGTAGAGCGTTAGCCCAGCATGTAAAGAGTTCGATTCCGGAGAGACAAGATGGCGCTGGAGTAGGCGAATGTACCAGCATCTACCTCCCAGAACCAATGTGGATTACAAACTAATTTTATGAACTATCAACTGGAAAAACCAACTTTGGACTAAACTAAAAGGACTCTTCAACCCAGGAACGCTGAAGAAGCCACCCAGAGACTGGTAGGAAAAGCGGAAACGCGGAGAGGGCTGCCCAGCTTCTCGGAGCGAACAGCAGCAGGGAGAGACTCGCGTGGCAGGAAGTGAGTTTAGCAGAGGGGAAAGGGCCCTGAGCCCCAGGAACAAAGCCCCAGCCTGCAGCCCCAGAGCCCAGAAGAAGCATAAGGACAGTATTTAGCTTGAAACAAGTCAGGATACTGTTTGTGAGAGAGTCTGATTTCTCAGACCCAGGATCCTTCTTAAAGGGACCACGCAGAACATCTCTCTCACAAACACTCACCCGGGGCTCCTGGAGACGGAAGGAGAGGGGAGAGAACCACAGTAACAGGAAGAGAGTGCAATCTAGGAGGCATAGGGAGAAACATTTTTGGGAGATAGCCACTCTAACCCCTGGGACGAGTCACTCCCCAAAGCTGAAGTGAATATTTCCCCCGGAAACAGCAATACCAGCAAAGGGAAGTAGGAGAGCAGCCAAACAAGCTCCCCCGCGGCATTCAGAGCAGAGTCGCATAGAAGGAGGGAGCTTTCGGGTCTACGGTAGTGAGTCTTAGGGTCTGAGCTGCAACGCCCCCACCCACACGGCTAAGGGCGCACCGGAGAGCGGGCGGCAGCGGGAGACAAAAGCGCGGTTCTGCTGGCAGGGGCGGAAGCCGGCTGGCCACCAGTGGGCTCAGGTGTGAGCTCAATCTTGCCCGGCTAGGGAGAAGGGGGCGTGCAAAAGCGGCTAAGCTCAGCTGCTGGCAGCCTGTAATCCAGCCTCCGGGAGAAGGGCGGGAAACCCAGAAAGGGTAGAAACCAGCCCCGGAGCAAGGGCAGAGGAGCACATCCCTGCCCCGCCTGTGCAACCCAGGCTTGCGGTCTGACTTGGTAGCAGGCTCCTCCCGCGGGGGTGGAGCCAAAAGCCCAGAAGAGGCGGAGTTCTGCTACGAAGCTGAGCTTGGGCACGCAGCCTTTCCTGGTGGTAGAGCCAAGGCTAGCAGCTGTTCCTTGAGTGGGATCATCCTGCAAAGGCAGGGCGAAAGCTTGGAAACAGGCGGAGACCCGCAGCTGAGCAAAGGTGCTCGCCAGTGCCCTCAGGACCGAGCATAACATCACACACGGGGGCGGGGCAAAGGCCAAGGCCACCAAACCTTGTGCACCCGAGCACGTGATCACAGCCACTCTCGTGAAGAGAAAATGCAGAGGCAGAGAAATACAACACAAATAAACCAAGAGAAATCCCCAGAAAAGGACCTAAGTGAATCAGATATAACCAAATTACCAGATGCAGAGTTTAAAATAACAATTGTTAGGATGCTCAAAGATATTAGAACCACCATAGATGGCCATTACGAAAACCTAAATAAAGAGATAACAAATATAAAAAAGGACATTGAAATAATAAAAAAGAATCAGACAGAAATGAAAAATACAATATCTGAAATAAAGAATACAATGGAAGGAATTAAAAGCAGGATGGATGAAGCAGAGAATCGAATCAGTGAGTTAGAGGACACAATAAATAAAGGCATGGAAGCAGAGCAGAAAAAAGAAAAGAGACTCAAAAAGTCTGAGGAAACTCTAAGAGAGCTCTGTGACAACATGAAGAGAAATAACATCCGCATCATAGGGGTTCCTGAAGAAGAAGAGAAAGAACAAGGGATAGAGACTTTGTTCAAACATATTATACTGGAAAACTTCCCCCAATTAAGGCAGGAAAATATTTCACATGTTCAGGAAGCACAGAGAACTCCATTAAGGAGAAATCCAAAAAAACCAACACCAAGACACATCATAATTAAATTACCAAAGCTAAATGATAAAGAGAAAATATTAAAAGCTGCTAGAGAAAAAAAGACAATCACCTACAAAGGAGCCCCCATAAGGATGACTTCTGACTTCTCAACAGAAACACTTGAGGCCAGAAGGGAATGGCAAGAAATATTCAAAGTAATGCAGAACAAGAACCTACAACCAAGACTACTTTATCCAGCAAGGCTATCATTTAAAATTGAAGGAGAAATAAAAAGCTTTACAGACAAAAAAAAACTAAACGATTTCACTACAACCAAACCAAGGCTGCAAGAAATGCTAAGGGACCTCTTGTAAACAGATCAAAGGAAAAAAAGAATATAGCAAAAGAGAAAAACAGTTTTAAGGAAAAAAAATGGCAATAAACAATTACATATCAGTAATAACCTTAAATGTTAATGGATTAAATGATCCGATCAAGGGACATAGGGTAGCTGCGTGGATAAGAAAACAGGACCCATACATATGCTGTCTACAAGAGACACACCTTAAATCAAAAGATGCACACAGACTGAAGATAAAAGGATGGAAAAAAATATTTCACGCAAATGGAAATGAAAAAAAAGCTGGGGTAGCAATACTTATATCAGACAAAATGGACTTTAGAACAAAGACCATAGTTAGAGATAAAGAAGGTCACTACATAATGATAAAGGGAGCAATACAAAAGGAAGATATAACCATTATAAATATCTACGCACCTAATATAGGAGCACCTAAATATATAAAGCAGACTTTGATAGACTTAAAGGGTGAGATCAACAGCAATACTATAATAGTAGGAGATTTCAATACCCCATTAACATCATTAGATAGGTCCTCAAGAAAGAAAATTAACAAAGAAACAGCAGACTTAAAGGACATATTAGATGAACTCGATTTAATAGATATCTTCAGAACCTTTCACCCTAAAAGAGCAGAATATACATTCTTTTCAAGCGCTCATGGGACATTCTCTAGAATAGACCACATGTTAGGGCACAAAAGCGGGCTCAACAAATTTAAGAAGATTGAAATCATATCGAACACTTTCTCTGATCACAATGGCATTAAACTAGAAATCAACCACAATAGAAAAATTGAAAAACATTCAAACACTTGGAAACTAAATAGCACATTATTAAACAATGAATGGGTTAACATTGAGATCAAAGAAGAAATTAAAAAATTCCTAGAAACAAACGATAATGAGCATACATCAACTCAAAATTTATGGGACACAGCAAAAGCAGTCCTCAGAGGGAAGTTTATAGCATTACAGGCATACCTCAAGAAGCTAGAAAAAGCTCAAATTAACAACTTAACCCTGCATCTAAAAGAACTAGAAAAAGAACAGCAAGTAAAGCCCAGAGCTAGTAGAAGGAAGGAAATAATAAAGATCAGAGCAGAAATAAGTGACATAGAGGCTAAAGAAACAATACAGAGGATCAATGAAACCAGGAGCTGGTTCTTTGAAAAGGTAAACAAGATCGATGAACCTTTAACAAGACTCACCAAGAAAAAAAGAGAGAGGACTCAAATAAATAAAATTAGAAACGAGAGTGGAGAAATAACAACTGACACAACAGAAATACAAACTATTGTAAGAAAATACTATGAAGAACTGTACGCCAAAAAACTAGACAACCTAGATGAAATGGACAAATTCCTTGAATCATATAATCTTCCAAAAATCAATCTGGAAGAATCAGAAAACCTAAACAGACCAATTACAACAAATGAGATTGAAACAGCTATCAAAAAACTCCCAAAAAAGAAAAGTCCTGAGCCTGATGGCTTCACAAGTGAATTCTACCAAATATTCAAAGAAGAACTAACTCCTATCCTTCTCAAGCTATTTCAAAAAATTCAAGAGGAAGGAAGACTTCCAAACTCCTTTTATGAGGCGAGCATAATTCTGATTCCAAAACCAGGCAAAGACAACACAAAAAAAGAAAATTATAGGCCAATATCCCTGATGAACTTAGATGCAAAAATCCTCAATAAAATATTAGCAAACCGGATCCAGCAATATATGGAAAAAATCATACACCATGATCAAGTAGGATTTATTCTTGGGAGGCAAGGCTGGTACAATATTCGCAAATCAATCAATGTGATTCATCACATAAACAAAAGAAAGGAGAAAAACCACATGATAATTTCAATAGATGCAGAAAAAGCATTTGATAAAGTCCAGCACCCATTCATGATCAAAACTCTCAGCAAAGTGGGAATACAGGGAACATACCTCAACATGATAAAGGCCATCTATGACAAACCCATAGCCAACATAATACTCAATGGGCAAAAATTAAAAGCTATCCCCTTAAGATCAGGAACAAGGCAGGGTTGCCCCCTTTCACCACTCTTATTCAACATAGTTCTGGAAGTCCTCGCCACAGCAATCAGACAAGAAAAAGAAATAAATGGCATCCAAATTGGAAAAGAAGAAGTAAAACTATCATTATTTGCAGATGACATGATATTGTATATAGAAAACCCTAAAGTTTCAGTCAAAAAACTACTAGACCTGATAAAAGAATTTGGCAAGGTGGCAGGATATAAAATCAATACTCAGAAATCAGAGGCATTTTTAAACACTAATAATGAACTGTCAGAAAGAGAAATCAGGGAATCAATCCCCTTTACCATTGCAACCAAAAAAATAAAGTACCTAGGAATAAATCTAACCAAGGAGATTAAAGACTTGTACTCAGAAAATTATAAAACATTGATAAAAGAAATCAGGGAAGATACGAATAAGTGGAGGCATATACCGTGCTCATGGTTAGGAAGAATAAACATCATTAAAATGTCTATATTACCCAAAGCAATTTATAAATTCAATGCAATACCAATTAAAATACCAATGACTTACTTCAAAGACATAGAACACATATTCCAAAAATTTATATGGAACCAAAAAAGAACACGAATAGCCTCAGCAATCCTGAAAAGGAAGAAAAAAGCGGGAGGTATCACACTTCCAGATATCAAGTTATATTAAAAGGCCATTGTACTCAAAACAGCCTGGTACTGGCATAAGAACAGGCACATAGATCAATGGAACAGAACAGAGAACTCAGAAATAAACCCACAGCTCTATGGCCAACTGATATTTGACAAAGGAGGTAAGACAATACAATGGAATAAAGACAGCCTCTTCAACAAATGGTGTTGGGAAAACTGGACAGCTACCTGCAAAAAAATGAAACTAGACCACCAACTTACACCACTCACAAAAATAAACTCAAAATGGATAAAAGACTTGAATGTAAGCCATGAAACCATAAGCATTTTAGAAGAAAACATAGGCAGTAAGCTCTCTGACATCTCTCGCAGCAATATATTTGCTGATTTGTCTCCACAGGCAAGTGAAATAAAAGACAGGATAAACAAATGGGACTTTATCAAACTAAAAAGCTTCTGCACAGCTAAAGACAATAAGAACAGAATAAAAAGACAAACTACACAATGGGAGAATATATTTGACATAGCGTCTGATAAGGGGTTAATAACCAAAATTTATAAAGAACTTGTAAAACTTAATACCAGGAAGACAAACAATCCAATCCAAAAATGGGCAAAAGAAATGAATAGACATTTCTCCAAAGAGGACACACAGATGGCCAATAGGCATATGAAAAAATGTTCAACATCATTAATGATTAGATAAATGCAAATTAAAACCACAATGAGATATCACCTCACACCAGTCAGAATGGCGCTCATCAATAAAACAACACAGAATAAGTGCTGGCGAGGATGTGGAGAAAAGGGAACCCTCCTGCACTGCTGGTGGGAATGCAGACTGGTGCAGCCACTGTGGAAAACAGTATGGAGATACCTCAAGAAATTAAAAATCGAACTGCCTTTTGACCCAGCTATACCAGTGTTAGGAATATACCCCAAGAACACCATAGCACTGTTTGAAAAGAAGAAATGCACCCCCATGTTTATGGCAGCATTGTTCACAATAGCAAAGATTTGGAAACAGCCCAAGTGTCCATCAGAGGATGAGTGGATTAAAAAGCTTTGGTATATATATACTATGGAATACTACTCAGCCATAAGAAATGATGACATAGGATCTTTTACAACAACATGGATGGGCCTTGATAACATTATACTGAGTGAAAGAAGTAAATCAGAAAAAACTAAGAACTATATGTTTCCACACATAGGTGGGACATAAAGATGAGACTCAGAGACATGAACAACAGTGTTGGGGTTACAGGGTGGGGGGAGGAGAGGGAGGGGGTTGGGGGAGGGGAGGGGCACAAAGATCATGGCTTTTCAGCATTGGCCATATTCCCCCCTTAATCTATAGACAGACAGCAAATATTTACGTATGGTGTTCCCACTATAAAGACTGCTGTCTTAGGGACAAATGCTGACAAACTATCTCAGCAGTTCCTCCTTCTTCAAAGACTTATATGTAAACATAGAGCTCCATGTTTCATAGGACATACTCAAGCTCACTCCATGCTTCCTGGTGCTTTAGCACAAGGGAATGCCCCCCCCCTTTTTTTTTTTTTTGTATTTTTTTTTTGTATTTTTTCTTTTATTTATTTATTTTTTGTATATTTCTGAGGATGGGGATGGGGAGGCAAGCAGACAGACTCCTGCATGCGCCTGACTGGGATCCACCTGGCATGCCTACCGGGGGGAATGCTCTGCCCATCTGGGATGTTGCTCTGTTACAACTGGAGTTATTCTAGCAACTAGGGCGGAGGCCATGGGGCCATCCTTAGTGCCCAGGGTGGATTTGCTCCGGTGGAGCCTTGGCTGTGGGCGGGAGGAGAGGGACCGGGAGGGGGGGAGAGGGGGAGGGGTGGAGAGGTAGATGGGCGCTTCTCCTGTGTGCTCTGGCCGGGAATCGAACCCGGGAATCCTGCACACCAGGCCAATGACTCCGACGGGTCTACCATATCATGCTTTTTACTTAAAAAAAAAAATTTACATTTCTTTTGAAAGCTGATGAACAGGAGACACCAAATCTACCTTCTTTATTAGATCTAGCTAATAACACTGTTCTGTCTTTTTTCCAAATAGCTCCAGATATATGGAAAAGATTTATATAGGCGGATGGGGATCCTCAAACCCCTCAGCGAGATCTTCTGAGAATGGCTTTTAAGATACCTAGAGGCAGAAAAAGCCCAATAGAGATCAGGGGGAACTACCAGCTTTTAGGATACACCCTTAAAGGCTCCAGCACCCCAAAGGGGTCTCATAGGATGCCATCTGGGTCCTGCTTCAATAGTGGAAAGGAAGGTCATTGAGCTAAAGCCTGCCAGGCTTACACACCTCTGCTGTGAGGAAACAGGGACACTGGAAGGTGGGCTTCCCCCTCGCTCCTCTAAGGGAGGGTTCAGTCTCTTCCAGGCCTGCTCCAGCCACCTATGACCTAACCTTGCCCAGAATGCTGGGGGTTGCCACTGAAGGCTGAAGGTGCCCAGGGCCGTCGACCCCATCTACGACACTGTGGACGAGCCTAGGGTATTTCTTCCAAGAAGCAGGTAAACTGATCTCATTTGCACAAGGGCCACTTAACTATGTTTTGCCTGAATAGTCAGGTTCTTTATTCTTCCCTCAAAGATCTCTGTTGTGGGTGTTGATAGTCCTATTTTCTGCTGCTTTGCTTAATATATAGTGTTTCCTTTATTCCTCCTACCTCAATGCCCCACTCATATTTCAGGCTGGGACCTACTCTTAATTTAGAGCTCTCTTTCCTCCTTTTGCCAACTTGTATTATGAATTTACCTTTGCCACCCAGCTTAGTGTATCCCAAGGTTCTCTTTACCAGGCCACAGTCACAGAGCTCCAGGGAAAAGCAACCTGGTCTCAACTCTCCAGGCAGAGGAGAACAGAAGCTCCATATCCACGCATGCTGCAAATGGCTTTTTCCAGTCTACCTGAATCATTACCAGCTAGAAGCAGCGGTCATTGGGACTTGGACATGAGCTGCAAAGTATAGAATGGTGACAACAATTCCAGTGCCATACGGACTTTTCCTGTGGGGAACTTTCCTGGACTCCTGCTCCCTGTGACAGCTCCTAACAGACTGAACTGTGGTTGGGTTGCATTTTTCAGGGATTTGGCATGGTGAGGGGGCCAACTTGGACTTGGGGAACATGTTAAGGACACTACTCATTTATGGATTCTTGCTGTATTGGCCAAGAGTTTGCTTAAAGGCTTTTAATCACTGTAAAAAAAATAGAGGACTAGATGAAGAAGATGGGGCACATATACACCATGGTATATTATTCAGCTAGGAGAAATGGTGACATTGGATCACTTATAGCGGAATGGTGGAGTCTTGGTAGCATTGTGCGGAGTGAAATAAGCGAATCAGAAAAAAACAGGAACTGCAGGATTCCATACATTAGTGGGACATAAAAGCAAGACTGAGAGGCATGAACAGGAGTGTGGTGGCTATGGGGGGTGGGGGGAGGGAAGGAGGGAGAGGGGGAGGGGAGGGGGAGGGGTACAGAGAGAACTGGATGGAGGGTGGCAGAGGACGATCTCTCTTTGGGTGATGGGTATGCAACATAACTAAATGACAAGATAACCTGGAAATGTTTTCTTTGAATGTATGTACCCTGATTTATTGATGTCACCCCATTAAAATAAAAATTTATTTATATATAAAAAATAAAAATAAAAAAAATAATAAATCTTATAACCATGATATATATTACTGCTTCCAAACCAGACATGAAGACAGGAGAAATAAGATCCTTTGTGCTTATGATCATAAATGCCAATCATTACCTTCCAAGCTACAGAAAATTAGAAGCTAGAATGAAAACAACAATGAAAACAATTAGGGAAAAGACCTTATTCTGATGGGTTTTTCCCTCTTATTGCTATTGGTATTGAAAAGAAGTGTGATCTACATTATTATTTCTATTTAAAATTGGGGTCTAAATATGGCCTCTCCCTTATACTGAAAGACCCTTCGTGGTAAAGTATACAGTTTTACTTATCCGTCTGCCAACATTTTGCTGTGCACACAGAAGTTCCTTAAAATGCAATTTAAAAACGAAACAAAAAATAACAGCACATCTTGTCCTTAAATTTAATCACAAAACATATTAACAGCTTCTTTGAAGAGAAGATTCAAACAAAGCTAAATCATAGAAAATAGTTGCCAAATCCTTTAACTAGTGTCTTGAAGGAGCAACATGACCATCTTTGATGTCTAGTTCAAGTGTTGAACCTGTGAGAGCAAAGCTTCAGAAGCGCTGAAGCCCAAACTGTAGAATCTAATTTTGAATGAAATAAAAAGCATTTTGTTGAAAATGGTTTTATGAATTAAGAATCCTTGATGCCTATCTTCTAGTAATTTGTCTTTAATCTTCTTAAAACGGAAATAATTTTGATATAATCTACATCACAAACAAAACACAGTAACTCAAAAGTACACAAAAGTCATTATTACTAATAACTAAAGATTGGAGAATTTTTAAACTATAAAGAGAGCTTAAGAGACAGGATCAGAAATAATTTAAAAGATGTCAGCATTCTGAAATGAGCACATATGCTCAGAAAAATCTAAATTAATACTGAATTTTTGTTTTTTATATATATTATTTTTATTGAATTTATTGGGGTGATATTGGTTCACAAATTCATATAGGTTTCCAGTGTACGACTCAACAAAACATCATCTGCCCACTGCCTCAAGCAAAGTTTTTTCCATCCTGCTATCTCATTCCTTTGCCCTCTCCCACCTATGTCCCTCCCCTTTCCCTACAGCTATCACCACACTGTTGTCTGTCTATGTTTGTATGTACGTTTTTAATTTTTTTTTCTTAATTTCACCTTCTTCCAGACCCCAACACTATGCCCTTCTCACAGTTGTCAGTCTCTTCCATATACCCATGCCTCTATTTTTATTTTGTTAGTTTATGTATTTTATTCATTAGATTCCACATATAAGTGAGATCATATAGTATTTGTTTTCCTCTGACTGGCTTATTTCACTTAGTATAATAATCTCCAGGTCCATTTATGGTATCACAAAAGGTAAGATTTTATTCATACATTCATTCATTCATTCAATTTTTATACAGCCTAGTAGTAGTACCTTGTAATATATTTTAATTTTTTACAAATATTTTAAAATATGTAACATTAGAATTTATATTACAGAATAAATAAGATTTTTTTAAAAAGTGGATGTACTTTTAAATCTATTGTGTTTAATCATTTGACATACATTAATCAATGCTCTTCCAAATACTGTAATATTGACTTATATGAGAAAAATATTACTAAGACATTGATTTTTTAATAATCAATGTCTTTCAGTTCAATAGAGGTGATAAGATAATAGGAAACAAGTAATAATAATATAAGATATAAAAATAACTATTATTAAATTCCAGTTATGAATATAACATAAATAAACATTAGGAATTTAATTTTTTTAAATCTTATTTTTATTAATTTTAATGCAGTGACATTGAAAATTCAGGGTACATATGTTCTGAGAAAACATCTCCAGATTATTTTGACCTTTGATTATGCTGCATACCCCTCACTCAAAGTCAAATCATCCTTCGTCACCTTCTATCTGGTTTTCTTTGTGCCCCTCCCCTCCCCCCACTCCCTCCCTCTCCTTCCTTGCCCCCTCCCCATCCCTCCACCCCACTCCCTGTTACCATCACATTCTTGTCCATCTCTCTCAGTCTCATTTTTATGTCCCATCTATGCATTGGTTCATATAGTTCTTAGTTTTTTTCTGATTTACTTATTCAACTCTGTATAATGTTATCAAGGTCCATCCATGTTATTGTAAATGATTCAATGTCATCATTTCTTATGGCTGAGTAGTATTCCATAGTATATATGTATCAAAGCTTTTTAATCCACTCGTCCTCTGACGGACACTTGGGCTGTTTCCAGATCTTCGCTATTGTGAACAATGCTGCTATAAACATGGGGGTGCATTTCTCCTTCTGGAACTGTTCTATGGTGTCCTTGGGGTATATTCCTAAAAGTGGGATGGCTGGGTCAAAAGGCAGTTCGATTTTTAATTTTTTGAGGAATCTCCATACTGTTTTCCACAAAGGCTGCACCAGTCTGCATTCCCACCAGCAATGCAGGAGGGTTCCCTTTTCTCCACATCCTCGCCAGCACTTATTCTGTGTTGTTTTGTTGATGAGCACCATTCTGACTGGTGTGAGGTGATATCTCATTGTGCTTTTAATTTGCATTTCTGAATGATTAATGATGTTTAGCATTTTTTCATATGCCTATTGGCCATCTGTATATCCTCTTTGGAGAAGTGTCTATTCATTTCTTTTGCCCATTTTTTGATTGGATTGTTTGTCTTTCTGGTGTTGAGCTTTACAAGTTCTTTATAAATTTTGGTTATTAACTCTTTATCAGACATACTGTCAAAAATGTTCTCCCATTCTGTAGTTTGTCTTTTTATTCTGTTCTTATTGTCTTTGGCCGTGCAAAAGCTTTTTAGTTTGATATAGTCCCATTTGTTTATCCTGTCTTTTATTTCCCTTGCCCGTGGAGATAAATCAGCAAATATATCGCTGCGAGAGATGTCGGAGAGCTTACTGCCTGTTTTTTTCTAAGATGCTTATGGTTTCACAGCTTACATTTAAGTCTTTTATCCATTTTGAGTTTATTTTTGTGAATAGTGTAAGTCGGTGGTCTAGTTTCAGTTTTTTGCAGGTTGCTGTTCAATTTTCCCAACACCATTTGTTGAAGAGGCTGTCTTTACTCCATTGTATTGTCTTACCTCCTTTGTCAAATATCAGTTGTCCATAGAGCTGTGGGTTTATTTCTGGGTACTGTGTTCTGTTCCATTGATTTATATGCCTGTTCTTATGCCAGTACCAGGCTGTTTTGAGTACAATGGCCTTGTAGTATAGCTTGATATCAGGAAGTGTGATACCTCCCCCTTTATTCTTCCTTTTTAAGATTGCTGAGGCTATTCGTGTTCTCTTTTGGTTCCATATAAATTTTTGGAATATGTGATCTATATCTACAAAGTATGTCACTGGTATTTTAATTGGTATTGCATTTAATTTATAAATTACTTTGGGTAATATAGACATTTTAATGATGTTTATTCTTCCTAACCATGAGCATGGTATATGCTTCCACTTGTTTGTATCTTCCTTGATTTCTTTTATCAATGTTTTATAATTTTCTGAGTACAAGTCTTTAACATCCTTGGTTAAATGTACTCCTAGGTACTTTATTTTTTTGGTTGTAATAGTGAAGGGGATTGTTTCTTTAATTTCTCTTTCTGATTGTTCATTGTTGGTGTATAAAAATGCCTCTGATTTCTGAGTATTAATTTTATATCCTGCCACCTTGCTGAACTCATTTATCAGGTCCAGTAGTTTTTTGACTGAGACTTTAGGATTTTCTATATACAATATCATATCATCTGCAAATAATGATAGCTTTATTTCTTCTTTTCCAACTTGAATGCCTTTTATTTCTTCTTGTCTGATTGCTGTGGCTAGGACTTCCAGAACTATGTTGAATACGAGTGGTGAAAGGGGGCACCCCTGCCTTGTTCCTGATCTTAAGGGGATTGCTTTTAATTTTTGCCCATTGAGTATAATGTTGGCTGTGGGTTTTTCATAGATGGCTTTTATCATGTTGAGGTATGTTCCCTGTATTCCCATTTTGCTGAGAGTTTTGATCATAAATGGGTGCTGGATTTTATCAAATGTTTTTCTGCATCTATTGAAATTATCATGTGGTTTTTCTCTTTCCTTTCATTTATGTGATGAATAACATTGATAGATTTGTGAATATTGTACCAGCTTTGCCTCTCCAGAATAAATCCCACTTGATCATGGTGTATGATTTTTTCCATATATTGTTGGATCCGGTTTGCTAATATTTTGTTGAGGATTTTAGCATCTATATTCATCAGGGATATTGGCTTATAATTTTCTTTCCTTGTGTTGTCTTTGCCTTGTTTTGGAATCAGAATTATGATCGCCTCATAAAAGGAGCTTGGAAGTCTTCCTTCCTCTTGAATTTTTTGAAATAGCTTGAGAAGGATAGGAGTTAGTTCTTCTTTGAATAGTTAGTAGAATTCACTTGTGAAGCCATCTGGCCCAGGACTTTTCTTTGTTGGGAGTTTTATGATAACTGTTTTGATCTCATTTGGTGTAATCAGTCTGTTAAGGTTTTCTGATTATTCCAGATTGATTTTTGGAAGATTGTATGTTTCAAGGAATTTGTCCATTTCATCTAGGTTGTCTAGTTTTTTGGCATACAGTTCTTCATAGTATTTTCTTACAATATTTTGTATTTCTGTTGTGTCAGTTGTTATTTCTCCACTCTCATTTCTAATTTTAGTTAATTGAGTCCTCTCTCTCTTTTTCTTGGTGAGTCTAGTTAAAGGTTCATCAATCTTGTTTACCTTTTCAAAAACCAGCTCCTAGTTTCATTGATCCTCTGTATTGTTTCTTTAGTCTCTATGTCATTTATTTCTGCTCGGATCTTTATTATTTCCTTCCTTCTACTACATTTAGGCTTTACTTGCTGTTCTTTTAGATGCAGGGTTAAGTTGTTTATATGAGCTTTTTCTAGCTTCTGAAAGTGTGTCTGTAGTGCTACGAACTTCCCTCTCAGTACTGCTTTTGCTGTGTCCCATAAATTTTGAGTTGTTGTATGCTCGTTATTATTCGTTTCTAGGAATTTTTTATTTCTTCTTTGATCTCATTCTTAATCCATTTGTTATTTAACAACCTGCTATTTAGTTTCCATGTGTTTGAGATTTTTTGAGCTTTTCTGTTGTGGTTCATTTCTAGTTTCATGCCGTTGTGATCAGAGAAAGTGTTTGATATGATTTCAATCTTCCTGAATTTGTTGAGACCACTTTTGTGCCCTAACATGTGGTCTATCCTAGAGAATGTACCATGAGCACTTGAAAAGAATGTATCTTCTGCTGCTTTAGGGTAAAATGTTCTGTAGATATCTATTAAATTGAGTTGATCTAGTGTGTCCTTTAAGTCTGCTGTTTCTTTATTAATTTTCTTTCTTGAGGATCTATCTAGTGATGTTAGTGGGGTATTAAAATCCCCTACTATTGTAGTGTTGCTGTTGATCTCGCTCTTCATATCCATCAAAGTCTGCTTTATATATTTAGGTACTCCTATATTAGGTGTGTAGATATTTATAATAGTTATATCTTCCTGTTGGATTGTTCACTTTATCATTATGTAGTGGCCTTCTTTATCTCTAACTATAGTCTTTGTTTTAAAGTCCATTTTGTCTGTTATAAGTATTGCTACCCCAGCTTTTTTTTTCATTTCCATTTGCATGAAATGTTTTTTTCCATCCTTTTACCTTCAACCTATGTGCATCTTTTGTTTTAAGGTGTGTCTCTTGTAGACAGCATATGTACGGGTCCTGTTTTCTTATCCATGCAGCTACCCTATGTCTTTTGATTGGATCATTTAATCCATATACATTTAAGGTTATTTTTGATATGTAGTTGTTTATTGCCATTTTATTCTTTAAAGCTGTATTCCTCTTTTGCTATATTTTTTTCCCACTTTGATTGGTTTACACCATGCCCCTTAACATTTCTTGCAGCATTGGTTTGGTTGTAATGAATTCCTTGAGTTTTTTTTGTCTGGGAAACTTTTTATTTCTCCTTCAATTTTAAACGATAGCCTTGCTGGATAAAGTAGTCTTGGTTGTAGGTTCTTGTTCTGCATTACTTTGAATATTTCTTGCTATTCCCTTCTGGCTTCAAGTGTTTCTGTTGAGAAGTCGGATGTCATCCTTATGGGGGCTCCTTTGTATGTGATAGCCTTTTTTTTCTCTCACAGCTTTTAATATTTTCTCTTTATCACTTAGCCTTGGTATTTTAATTATGTTGTGTCTTGGTGTAGGTTTCTTTGTGTTTCTTTTTAGTGGAGTTTTCTGTGCTTCTTGAATTTGTGACAGTTTCTCCTGCATTAATTTAGGGAAGTTTTCAGCTATGATATTATTGAACAAAGCCTCTATCCCTTGTTCTTTCTCTTCTTCTTCAGGAACCCTGATGATGCGGATATTATTTCTCTTTATGTTGTCACAGAGCTCTCTAAGAGTTTCCTCAGACTTTTTGAGTCTCTTTTTTTTTTCTTCTCTGCTTTCATGCCTTCATTCCAGTTGTCCTCCAACTTGCTGATTCAATCCTCAGCTGTATCCATCCTATTTTTAATTCCTTCCATTTGGTCTTCATTTCTGATATTGTATTTGTCATCTCTGACTGATTCTTTTTTAATATTTCAATATCCTTTTTTATACTTGCTATTTCTTTATTTAGGTGTTTGTGATGACCATCCATTGTTGTTCTAAGATCCCTAAGCATCTTTACAATCATTATTTTCAACTCCGCATCCGGAAGTTTAATTATTTCCATATCACTCAGTTTATCTCCTGAAGGTCTCTCTTGTGGTTTCATTTGGATTGCACTTCTTTGTCTTCTCATTGTGCCTACCCAGGGTGTTTTCTTTGTAGAGCTGGTTGAGTCTAGGCTTGGTGTTGTCTGCCTCTAGTTTTTACTTGTGTTGTTTCTAAGTCTTCTTGGGTTGGCATCAGGTATTATTTGTAATCCACTTTAGGATTTGGGCGACTTTGAAGTCTTGATTTGTTTGTTTTCTTAATAGGTGATTGTCTTGTTTGCTGATCTCAGCAGGGGCTTATTTGAAACTGTATCCAGGAATGTGGTAGGTGTGACCTCAGGCTCTGAAGTCCTCTTCTGCCAGTTAATCTCTCTGTGGGCGGGTTGCTTTCTCAGCTTCAGTAGGGGGAGGTGTATCTCAGATATCCAATGAGACCTGAGTTACAGCCCCTCCTCCTCACTTCTTGTTTTCAGCTGTGCCTTGTTGTGCTGATTGGAGCTGGAGAGATGTCTGTATCTCTGTGACCTGGAAGTACTTTTGTATTTTGCTTTGTGGAAGGATCAGCCCCTCCCCGAGTTATGGCCACCTCCATCACTGAACGAGTCAGCTTTTTATGTCATCACCTATATTCCTCTCCCCCTCACCATCCATCTCTCTCTTTCTCCTCTTTTTGGAAGACAAGCAGGCCCTTTCAACACACCTCATTCCCTGGTTGCCAAGTAAGTGGCTGTGAGCAGTATTTACTGCTCTTGTCCTTGGAATTAAGAGCCCAGCCTCACCGCCCCCCCTGTTCCTGTAAGCAGGGGAGATTCAGGTGCTCCCTACTGGGTTTGTTGTGGCTTCTTTGCTCCTTGATTTTTGAAAGCTGTTCTTGTAGTCCAGATTTGGTTTTTCACACTGATTGTTCATAAATTAGTTTATAATCCAGTTCGGTGGTGTGAGCTGGGAGTCTGTGCATCTGCCTACTCCACTGCCATCTTCAGGTCTCCTAGAATCCTGTTTTTTTCTTTGAATACCTATTGGAGTAATTTTATCCTCCTTTCTCTCTGACTTTATGTGATTTTGGCTTGCCTGAATTCTTCTGTAGAAACTCCTTTTCTTTTTCCTATTTCATCCTTTCTCCTGACTTCCTGGCAGACTGATTATTTGTTTCAGGAATTTAATTTGACAATGTAAGAAAAAACGGCATAGTAAGTGAATGCTACAATCACCTCCTCACAGGACCAACTGAAATTACAACTAAATTATACAAAAATCATCTCAAATAACCAATTGAAGCTTAGCTGAAGAGAAGTTTTATAACTAAGATTTCACAGAAGAAAGCACATGGAGATTGGCAGGAAGGGCAGTGGCCCACATCAGAACAAAAGATACACAGATATACACAGACTAAAACTAAAAGTATAAAAAGGATGTTTTATGCAAATAAAAAGAAAGTAACTAGGGTAGCAATATTTATATCTGACAAAATAGACTTTAAAAAACAAAGGCAAGAGACAAAGAAGGACACTACATAATGATAAAAGGAGCCATCCAACAAAAAGTTATAGCCCTTGTAACAATTAGGCACACAACATAAGAGCACCTAAATATATAAAAGAAATCTTGATATACTCAAAGAAAGAGATCAACAGTAATACTGTTATAGGAGGAGATTTTAACATCCCATTGACATCAAAAGATAGATCTTCCAGACAAAAAAATCAGCAAGGCAACAGTGGCCTTAAATGACACAGTAGATCAGATAGATTTAATTGATATCATCAGAACGTTTTGCTTCAAAGCAGCAGAATGTAATCTTTTCAAGTGCATATGGAACATTTTCTAGAATAAACCAGATTTTATGACGCAAAACACATCTCAGTAAATTTAAGAAGATTGAAATTATATCAAGTGTCTTCTCTGACCATAATAGTATGAAACTAGAAATCAATCACAAGAAAAAAACTGAAAAACACACAATGACACAGAAGCTAAATAACATGTTACTAAATAACAAATGGGTTGACAACGAGATCAAAGAAGAAATCAAGATTTATTGAAACAAGTGAAAATGAAAACACAACAAGCCAAAATTTGTGAGACGTAATGAAAGCAGTCTTAAGAGGAAAATTCATAGCATTACAAGCCTGCGTCAGGAAGAAAAAAACCCCCAAATAAACAATCTTACCCTATACCTAAAAGAACCAGGAAAGAAAAAACAGAAAATGAAGTTCAGAGTAAGTATAAAAAAGAAATAATGAGATCAGAGCAGAAATAAATGACACAGAGACTAAAAAAACAACAACAAAAAAGTGATCAACGAAGCCAAGAGCTGGTTTTTTGAAAAGATATACTAGATTGGTAAACCTTTAACCAGTCTCATTAAGAAAAAAAGAGAGAGGATACAAATAAATGAAACCATAAATGAAAGGGAAGAATAACAGACAGCAAAGAAATACAAAGGGTTGTAAGAAGATATTACAAACAATTATATGCTAGCAAATTGGACAACCTGCATAAAATGGATAAATTTTTAGAAATATACAATCTTCCAAAACTGAATCAGGAAGAATCAGATAATCTGAAAAGACATATTACAACAATGAAATTAAACCAATAGTCAAAACATTACCAACAAACAAAAGTCCTAGACTAGATGGCATCATCAGTGAAGTTTATCAAGCAATCAAAGAATAACTTACATGTATCCTTCTCAAACTAGTCCAGAAGATTCAAGAGGAGGGTAGACTTCCAGCTCATTTTATGAGGCCAACATTATCCTAATTCTAAAACCAGCTAAAGACACTACAAAAAAAGAAAACTCTAGGCCAAATATTCCGGCTGATCAAAGATGCTAAAACCATAAACAAAATATTAGCAGCCTGATTCCAGAAATACATTAAAAAGATCATATACCATGATCAAGTGGGATTTATTCCTGAGATACAAGGGTGGTATCATGTCTACAAATCAATAAACATGATATACATCACATAAACAAAATGAAGGATAGAAATCACATGATCATATCAAAAGATTCAGGAAAAGGGTTTGAAAAACCCAGCATCCATTTATGATAAAAACTCAGTATAGTAGAATAGAGGAAGCATACCTCAATATAATAAAGGCCATATATGACAACGCCACACCAAACATCATACTCAACAGGCAAAAACTAAAATAATTTCCCTTATGATTAGGTACAAGACAGGGATGTCTGCTTTCACCACTCTTATTTAACATAGTACTAGAAGTTCTAGCCATAGTAATCAGACAAGAAAAAGAAATAAAAGGCATCCATATTGGAAAAGAGGAAGTAAAAACTCATTATTTGCAGATGACATGCATAAATACCCTAGGACATAAAAAACCTTAGGACTACAAAAAAACTACTAGAACTGATAAATGAATTCAGTAAAGTAGCAGGAAGCAAAACAAATATCAAAAACTCATTTGCATTTTTATACTATCAGAAAAGGAAACTAAGAAAACAATTCCATTTACAATAGTTTCAAAAAGAATAAAATACCTAGGAATAAACTGAACCAAAGATGTAAAAACCCTGTACTTGGAAAACTATAAGACGCTGAAGGAAGAAATTGAAGAAACTGTTTTTGGAGACCCAGACTAATGCCAAACATAAGAAAACAAAATAATAATAATATAAAGCAACATAAGGCATTTATTTACTTGTAGAAGATGCTGTTATACTTATAAAACCTAAGAAAATAGATGAAATTATTTTTAAAAATAAGTCAGGTAAGGTGGCAGATATAAGATAAATAAACAAATATAAATGGATTTTCTTTTTCTCTGTATTTACTATATCAGTTAACTTTGTTGTGTAATGAAACAACCCTAATGTTGCAGTTTGATTTAATAGCAAACATTTATTTCTCATAATATTCCATGAGGGCTGAGGGCTGGTGTTGCGAGGCACTTTTTCATGGGTCTCCCACATTTCTACATATCTTGCTAGATATGTTAAGCCTCCAACACCCTGAAAATTTTTTACACAGCTATTTCTCAAGGTTGTGTTTGCAGTGAGTACTACAAATTATATCCAATTAACATGGGTGTATAATCCTCTTATTAAATAGAGAGTAGATAATGACTAATAATAATAAAACATATCAAACTAGTAGTCACCAGTTAAATGTCAATGGAAAATAAAACCCTTCTTTCACAATAGCAAACAAAAAAATCTGTAAAACAAAAAAGTACAATATCTGTACAGGAAATAGAGCATCAGACTGGGATGCAGAGGTCCCAAGTTTGAAACCCCAAGGTCACCAGCTTGAGCACTGGCTCACCAGCTTGGGCATGGGGTCACTAGCTTGAGTGTGGGATCATAGACATGACCCAATGGTTACTGGTTTGAGTCCAAAGGTCACTGGCTTAAAGCCCAAGGTTGCTGGCTTGAGCCCAAGGTCACTGGCTTGAGCAAGGGGTCATGTGCTCTTTTGTAGTCCCCCCCCCATCAAGGCACATAGGTGAAAGCAATCAATAAACAACTAAGGTGCCACAACAAAGAATTGATGCTTCTCATCTCTCTCCCTTTCTGTCTGTCTGTCCCTATCTGTTCCTCTCTCTGACTCTCTTTCTGTCTTTGTCAAAAAAAAAGTATAATATCTATATGAAAACCTTTTTTCTTGAAAGACATAAAATAAAACTCAATAAATGCAAACTTATACCATGCTATTAGATGGAAATATACAATAGTATGATTTCAAAATTCCTTCCTCATTTTAATGCTAATTAAATCAGAATTTTGTCCTGGCTGGTTGGCTCAGTGGTAGAGTGTTGGCCTGGTATGTGGATGTCCTGCATCTGATTCCCAGTCAGGTCACACAGGAGAAACAACCATTTGCTTTTCTTCTCCTCCTCTCCTCTTACTCTCTCTTCCCCTCTACAGCCATGGCTCAATTGATTCGAGCACATCGGCCCTGGGTGCTGAGGATGGCTCCATAAAGCCTCAGTCTCAGGTGCTAAGAATAACTCTGTTGCGAGCATGGCCCCAGATGGGGAGAGCACCAGCCCCAGACGGGGGTTTCTGGGTGGATCCCAATCAGGACACATGTGGGAGTCTGCCTCTCTATCTCTCCTCCTCTCACTTGGAAAAGAAGGAAAAAAAAATCGTAATTTCAGTTTTTGGTGTTTTTCAAAATAAAAATCAATTATGTATCTATATGAACCAGTGGCGGGGGGGGGGGGAATCTTTCATGAGAAACTGCTAAGTGATAAAGCAAATTGCAGAAAAATGTGCAATATTTTTATAAAATAAAAAACACTACATATTTGTGTGTTAATGTAAGTATAAATATATGTTTGTAAGATTGTGAAGAATAAGATAGATCACTTGACTTATGTCAGAGGTAAGAGTTTGTAAAAGACTGGGGAATAAGTCTTTTCTTTTTTTTTTCTTTATCTTGTTTGACAATGGAGTTTAGTTCAACTGTAAATAAGAAATCAGGGAATCATAAAATATTTTAAATATTGTCTAAGTCTCCATTAAAATTTGGCATGTTTTAAGCTACTGACACAGCTGTATGCATAGAACAAAACATATTGCACTTACTGTACTCGGGTGTGAGGAGAAGGTAGGCAGCCATCTTCTGCCGTCAGCACTGCTTTCTTCTTCCCAACCAGCCTGGCACTCCTGAAAATACTGCTCATTAAACATTTTTTGTTTTATAGAAAAATTTATTTTTTCTATAAGATGGCAGCCCAAATGCAACTCTGATGAGGCTCACTTATATATCAAGGTTAGACCCAGGCTTATTGCAAACAGGGGTTCAGTGTTTTATGCCTAAAAACAGTGATCAAAAGAACCATACAGCCCAATTCAGTTTTAAGGACATTTAATTCAGATTTGCACAAACGTTCTTTTTATAAGATTAGATATCCTTATTAGAGTGTAATTCTCTGCAGTATATGATATTAACTATCAGAACATATTAAGAAGAAACTGTAATGGCTGTGAAGATTTTGTGGAAAATAGCCCTTTTACTCACTTGGAGGACCAACCTTGCAACACTGGAGAAATTCTCAGGGACCTATACATTCAGAAGGCTGCTGAAAGTTCATCTGAGAGGAGATTTTGAAGCTATCTCAGACTTTTTCCCCCTGTATTCTATGGTCAAGCATTAAAATGCCTTACTTGACGATTCCACACATTGAGTTTTACAAGGGATGAAGTCACTGCCCCCAAGAACTTTGTGCTATACCATGTGTCTATGCATGACTTGCGGTTAAGATGCTGATTTAAAAAAAAAAAGCCTTTGGGGCTCCAAACAAATCTAATAATATTTTGAAGTCCTGTCAAAATTCTTCTGAACAAATGATCTTTAAAAAAATTGGTAGGAATGTGCATTCATGATGTTCCAGTAACACGGGATTCACAGTGAGGAATTCGGCAGTGGTAGAAAATCAGTTATTCACTGCTTAGCATCTACAAATCAGAGTTATTCACTGCCCAGCACTCTGTGAGAATGAGAATTATTCATATCATAATCAAGGTAGTCAACCGCGTGCAAAGGACTAGAGTGCATGCCTTTGAACAGGTATTTGAATGTTTGTGACAAAGTTTTCATGCTTGATCCTGAAGTTTGTTAGGTATCAGAAAGAAATGTATTTAAGCTGAAGAATTCAGGGACCTTATTTTTAGAACATCAAAGAAACTACCAACTAGTTTAGACTTTCACAACTAATAATTTGATCCTAGCCATATGTGGCGGATATATTTGGAATTCTGTATATGGAAGCTGAAATTTTAAGAGATGAACACCAATATTGGTATGTGTTAAGTACACTTCAAACAGTTATATATCTCGGCTATACAGAGAACAAAATTATTGTTAAAAAATGGTCTGTTGGCCCTGGGCGGGTGCTCAGTGGTAGAGCGTTGGCCTGGCGTGCGGGAGTCCCAGGTTCGATTCCCGGCCAGGGCACACAGGAGAAGTGCTCATCTGCCTCTCCACTCCTCCCCTTCTCCTTCCTCTCCATCTCTCTCTTCCCCTCCTGCAGCCAAGGCTCCATTGGAGCAAAGATGGCCCGGGCGCTGAGGATGGCCCTGTGGCCTCTGCTGCAGGCGCTAGAATGGCTCTGATTGCGGCAGAGCGAAGCCCCAGATGGGCAAAGCATCACCCCCTGATGGGCAGGCCGGGTGGATCCCAGTTGGGCTCATGTAGGAGTCTGACTGCCTCCCCGTTTCCAACTTCAGAAAAATACAAAAAAAAAAAAAAAAAGGTCTGTTCTCTTTCTGACCTAATTCTTAAAAGTGACTTCATGGAAAATGTAAAATATCATCTAGTGTGCTCACAAGATAAATTCAGGTAATATTTTCCTGATGTGGTGGCAGGACATTCCATTTAGAAATTTAGGAGACAATTTTGACTTGTTAATATGTCACATTTGCCAAGCAATCCCCAAGAGAAGGTCTGAGGAACAAATCTGATTTTGTTATAACTTCAGGAAAATTATTTGGAAAAATTTTGGGTAAAATAGGTGCTTATTATACCCAGAATAAGTGAGCAGGCTTTGCATGCCCTTATCCTATTTTTATGGACTATATCTGTGAAGCTTTTTTCTTTCACTTTTATATTGCTGGCTCTGAGAACAAAGCAGAACCCTAGGCTTGATGTTAAACATGGCCCCTATTGTGTTACCTCTCCCCTCTACCTCCCAAACTCTTGTTTCCAAAGAAAGCTCAACATCATGCTCAATATGCACATAAAGCTATATGACTAAGACTAAAAATGTAGGTCTCTAGTTAAAAAATAAATCTTTCTTTTAAAATACATTGCTTTTATTTATTTTAATTGTTTTACATAATGCTACAATTTCAAATGGAATCAAAAGAATCCATGGTTTTGAAACACAGATGTGGGTTACAATTTTTGCTACTCTATGGAATATACTCTTACCTGTAGCAATAATTGCAGTTTTCTGTATACACTGTGCATTGTAACTCTAGTGCCTTCTCAGATCATGCTTTTCTTCTGGAAAATTCACTTTCCCCTCAACTTATTAACTGAGCTAATTCCTTCTTGACCTTCAAATCTCATATCAAGGAAGTCATTTTTTCTAAAGAGCCTGGTTCAGATGGAATGTCGTTTCTTTTATGCTCCACACATCCTACTCAGCCTTTTATCCTAGGCTTTCCCACAGACTGTGTGTGCCACACTGCCCGGGATGTACTTTATCTGGTTTTATTTATGCAGCCCCTCTCAGGGTGTCTACGGCATGCTAGTCTCTCAATAGACATTGGTGGCCTGCTACTTACAGGTAGATATATGCAAGTATACCTGTCCCAGGGGTAAGGAGAAAGAAGTCAGTGATGAATAGCAGTGGTCATGGTGGGCGATCCGGGAAAGACATACACAAGAGGCAACACCAAACAGGATTCTAAAACTGAACGGGCTGTGCGGCACAGAGGGTGAGGCTGAAGGAAGTGCGGGGGAGAGAACCTCACACAGGGCGAGAGGTGTAAGGAAGAATGGAAGGAAAGAAGTGCAGGGGGCTGGGGAGTTAGTAGCAAAGAAGTACAGAAGTCTAAGGAGACCGAAGGCAATGCAGAATGGTGAGGCCTGTTGTAAACTGGAGGGTACAGGCCTTATTTAAGGAAGGGAGCCATTTAAAACTTGGCTTTTCTATATTGTTTTTCATAGAGGAATTTGGATCCTAATATTACCATATCTTCTTTTTTAACAGAGGTTCATACTTGGATATATGAAATCTTCAAGTTTTTAGATCTTGGTAAGCAACCTAACATCTTAACACATCTTTGGGCTGCATTTGTCTAATGACTTCTGTTTTATGCCCATGGCAAGAAGCACGTAAACCATGGAAAACTAGCTGTCCTGACTCACCAGCTCAGTGGTCAGGTGGTAGTCTGGGAACAGCCGAGAAACAGCCACTTTTACCTCTGTGGCATTTCCTAGTGAGCAGCCCTTTCTGATGAAAGTGTGTTCTCACTGCTAATTTTCTCAATCAGTGTGAGACCACTGCTGAGTTTGTGGGCAACCTTGAGCAATTTCACACTCCTGAGGGAAATGGAAAGATCTGGGAAAAAACACTACAGATAGTCTAATTTCACACTCAAAATAAATCACCAGGGAGAAGGTTAAGGGGAAACAAAAAAAGGCTCAAGGACAAAAATCTGGGGACACCTCCCTTCAGGGCACTGGAAGAGAAGAAAAAGAAGCAGGACAAGGAAAACAAAGATAGTTTGTTTGCCATGGAAAAGGAGGGAGCGAGGCCAGCGAGGTCATTTATCACAATTATGCTCAAGTTATTTGTTACATTTGTTTTTACTAATAAAGTTACATGAAAAATAATTTTAGTGATGATCAAATTATTTCTTCAGCATTCTTTTGCACGTGGGTTCAAGAGTTAACATTCCCCAACAAATAATGCGGCACAAGAAAAGAGCACAGGCTAGTTCCACATCTGCTTTACTTTAACCTTCTACGCAGGAAAAACAGCCCCCACGGCTTCATCCAGTTTCTGAACTCGGAATTGTCTTACCTGGAACTGAAAAGCCCTCCTCACACATGATGAGATGAATCTCATGGTGTCAAAACTTTGGAAACTTGACATGGAATTTTCCTCTTAAATTTGCAATTCACCTGAAAAAGACCCAGTTAGTACACATATTCGGGGACATGTTCAACTTCACTTGCAATCCAATATATACAATTCAAAACAGCAGTAGGAAACACTAACAGTTTTAAATAATATTGGTTTCCAGGGCTGGCTGCTTTGCTGTTACTTCTACTTAGAAATAGTCCCGGAGGCCATACATTTGGGACACACCCTATAAAATATCATCTGGCAATGCTTTTCAAGAACAACAAAGTGCCCTGGCTCTATAGTTTTTAGAGCTGAATTTGAATTTATAAATTAAGAAGAAAAAAAAAAGATCTTTGTGTCAACTGTCTTTACAAATTATCCAGCATACCTAACATGGCTATTAATTAGTTTAGTAGATTATTGAGGTTGGTGTTCCTAGAAGCAGAGCCTGAGATGGGGGTTGGTGTGCAGTGATTTAGGGAGTGGGCCTGCAGGTAAAATCTTCTATAAGAGACCCTGGGTGGGGTTGAGGGAGAAGCAAGTTGAATATGTGGATTCAGCTGAAGTCTAGCCTCAGTCTGAGCCCATGGGGAGCTCTGAAGCATGAACACCCCCACTGATTAAACCCACCTTGAACAAGGTTCTGGCAGTTTGCATAGTGTCGGTCATTATCTAGCCATAAGCTCTGGATATGCATGATCATCCCTGCATTTCCAGATGCAGCAGCTCCTGTCACTCTGGAGAACAGGTTAGCTCACAGTCCCTGGGGGGTGGGTGCACTGGCCCAGTGAGGTGTGAACATTAGCAAGCACCCATCTCCTCTCCAGTTCGAAAATATGACTGATAAGTCGAATCTAGCTCAATTATACAATCTAGTATTCACACAGGGCAGAACTTCTAGACTCCAGCCGGGTTTTACCAGCCCAAACCAATTTCTTCGACAAAAAGCGTGCCCCTTATCTGCAAATGGCTTCTTCCAGTGGGAGCTGCAAAATTATTTCTCTAATACTCCATCATCTTCTCTCCATTTCACCTTATACCACCACTCTGGCCTTAAACTACTAGTTGAAAAAAATTATGAAAAATAAGAAGAGACATTGGTAGGTGGAAGGCAGAAGTGTAGCATTCAGAGGCTCAAAAGTTGGGAAAATGCATCTGTTTTTTTTATTATCTCCAACCCAGGATATCACAGTACCAGAATGGGTGAGTAGGAAGCTTGTCCAGTCTTCGTTGGCAGCACCTGGCCTGTTCTGGTTCAGGCTGTGGAATGTGTGCCTTTTAATTCCAAAACATGCTTCTCTATACAAACCTTTGAATGAAGCAGGTAGTGGGGAATCTGGCTGCTCTTTTCCATATGGTCTTCTCAGCTTCAGTTTCCACTTCTTATCTTGTTTATCTTTCAGGGAATTTTAAAGAGGACTTGGGAGGTATCTCAAAGCTATTAGGAATAGTCAGTCTTCTGCCAAGTTAATTCAGAAGAGCTTTTACATTTTGGGGGGAGTATTTGCACATTTGAGGCTTTCTTTTGAGAACACTTTTAAATTGGTATCTTTTACTCCAAACTTCCTGGTCAAACTGGATACTCTTATTTCTACATACACTTTAGAAATAAATGATAAATATGCAAATTCAAAAGTAGCAAGTGAAAAGCACTGAAGTTTTTCGACTTGAAGCCTTAAAAATATTCAATAGACAAAGAATCTAATGGAGATGACAGAGAAGCATAAAAATACAGGAAGGATCAAAGTGGCTAAGTAGTTATGTTTGTAATTCCGATTCCCACTCTACTGCTGAACATCTACAACTCTGCATAACATACTTTCTCTTTGCAAGCCTCAGTTTCTTTAACTACATAATGGGAAATACTTCTTTCCTCCCTAAGGTGGTGTGGTGGCGGTGAAGGCTGGGGATGACTATTCTTGAAGCTCCAGAGTCGGAATGCCCGGCTTTTAATGTTGGCTTCCCCCTGCACTAGCTGTATGACCCTTGGCTAATAGCCCCTCTATGCCTCAGTTTAGTTTTGTTAGCATAATCAGAGTATTTATCTTCTAGGGGTCTATTTGAAGATTAAATTAATTAATACAGCTCAAATGCTTGGAAGAATACTTGGAACACAGCAAGCATGAAAACAACATTGGCTACTAGTCTGTTAAATAGTATTATGATTTTTGAATTAAATAATGTATATAAAGGAAATAATAAATGTTTAATAAATTCTTTTTTTTTTCTGAAGTTGGAAACGGGGAGGCAGTCAGACAGACTCCCACATGCGCCCAACCGGGATCCACCCGGCATGCCCACCAGGGGGCGATGCTTTGCCCATCTGGGGCGTTGGCTCTGTTGCAACCAGAGCCATTCTAGCGCCTGAGGCAGAGGCCATGGAGCCATCCTCAGTGCCCGGGCCAACTTTGCTCCAATGGAGCCTTGGCTGCAGGAGGGGAAGAGAGACAGGGAGGAAGGAGAGGGGGAGAGGTGGAGAACAGATGGGCGCTTCTCCTGTGTGCCCTGGCCAGGAATCAAACCCGGGACTCATGCACGCCAGGCTGACGCTCCACCACTGAGCCAACTGGCCAGGGCCTAATAAATTCTATAACAAAGATTTGACCTGTATGTATTTCATAGCAAGGGCTATATTGTATATAAACACCAACTAAGTTTTTTCCAATTTGATGTCATCATCATTTAGAGCAAATGAATCACACACATCAGATGACAAGGTAATGGAGGCCTTATATGTGAAATATGGACAGCACTCTCTGTTTGTATTACTAATACGGTGTATCTTCTTTCTTCATTTATTTTTCAAGAATACAAAGTATTCTTTTAGCATGATGGATCACAGGTGACACAGTTGAAAACAAATAGTCACTAAAAAACAGGCTTTAATGAAATTGGCCAGTCTCTCCAAGAATGACAATAAAGGGAGGAACTGGGGAGGGAGGGAGGATGAGAGGAAAGAGAGAGAGAGAAACTATGACAGTGAATAAACAGTACATAAGCAAAATAAAATGGTTTCATAAAAATATCATCAGTATGTAGCTTAGAAACTGAAGTCTAGATATTTTCTCCAAGTGATCTTAGCAATCAGTCAACTCTGATTCAGTGCTACCTTTGGTACAAGGGTATTAGAACACCATCTCATTTGCAGGCAAATGCACATACAAGTTTTCTTTTTGGTGATTTCATGACTTAAAACAAAGCCTCGAAATCCATTTACAAAGATAATGTAAACACATTTGAATTAAGTGCTGAAATATGTCTTCGAGGCGATGATAATAACACAGGTGTTTCCCCTCTAATTTGATGCGTGTCTCCTTAGAGAGCTTGTGCTACAGAACCATGCGCTAGGAATTTATGAAGGTATAAGGTTGGAGCAGGCCACTCAAAACTATGCAACTTTGTAACCAGAGTACTATAAAAACAAAAACCAGTTCCTGGAACAATAACTCCAAGAGTCCCATTAGGCGCTCTCAGAGTCTAGAAAATGCCACAGCAGAACAAGAGAGGCCGCGCTGGTCACACATACATCAGAGTAGAGCGGGGTGGGGGCGGGTGTGTGTGTGTGTGTGTGTGTGTGTGCGTGTGTGTGCGTGCGTGTGCGCGCGCGCGCTGCAGCAGTAGGGTTGCAGGTGGCCCTGTGGGCCACTTTTGGAGGGGGGGAGGGAGTGCCCAGAGGCAGGTTTTGTTGATCTTCTTACAAACGTAGTTTAGTAGTTTATCAGTTCCAAGTGGTACTATGGTAATCACGCTGAATTTTCTTTCTCCTGTTCTACTGAGGGTTATAATTTGATTGCTGCTATAACGTGTCCCTTGCCTAGAAACAGCTCATGAACCCAGTGCAATTTCTTGGTCCTACAGACCTCATTCCCATTGACTAGGTGTTTGTGAGTTTATTTGCATGTAAGTTCTCTAAGCATGACCAAAATGGTGTTAAGAAATGTTATACATTAGAAGAAGGGTGTGCAGGGTTGTGCAGCTTAGTTGGACCATGCTGCTTTAGCTCCCTAAAAGAGAGGTGTAATTTGATGAGAGTAGTGGGGTCTTGGAAGGAACTGAGAGATATGCAAAGGGGTGAAGTAGATGGAGCCAAAATGATAATAGGAGGGATTAATACTTAGAATGCCTAGTGCATCCCTGGCATGCTCCCCTGCGCTCTGTGGAGTAACCCACTTAATCCTCACAGCATTCCTTATAAGGTAGGTTTGTACCACCTCACTTTGACAGCTGAGGGAACTGAGGCACAGAAAGGTTAAATCACTCTTCACATAAGTGGTGAGTTAGGGACTGGAACCCAAGCCTTCTGCTCCAAGCCATTGGCAGCCCAGGCAGCCTTTCCACCTGCAGGCTCCCGGTGAAGCCCCCACCCAGTCAGGCCAAGCTTTCCAGGCAGGAGCAGCAGGGAGAAAGCTTTCTGTGATCCGAAGCCGGGAGGGAGGGAGGGAGGGAAAGCATGCTGGATGGACAGATGGACACTGCAGCTCCTGGGCATGGTGGCTTGTGTGCCGTCATCACTATTTTACCCCAAACAGCCTCTGCTTTCGTACCTGGCTTCCAGGAGGAAGGTAGTGTAGCATTATTTTGTTTAAAAAAAAAAAGAGTAGCAGCCCTGGCTGGTTGGCTCAGTAGTAGAGCATGGGCTGGTGTGTAAATGTCTCTTTTTGATTCCCATCAGGGACCACAGGAGAAGTGACCATCTGCTTCTCCACCCTTCCTGCTCCCTATCTCCTCTCCCTCTTCTTCTCCCACAGCCATGGCTCAATTGGTTTGAGGGCATTGGCCTGGGCACTGAAGTAGCTCTCTAGAGCCTCTGCCTCAGGTGTTAAAAATAGCTCCATTTTCATCAGGGCTCCAGATGGGCAGAACATTGGCCCCAGACAGGGGTTGCCAGGTAGATTAGGGCCTGCCAGGTAGATCTTGTACAGCACATGTGGGAGTCTATCTCTCTATCTCCCCTCCACTCACTTGGAAAAAGAAGGGGGGAAAAGTAGATACTAGAAGAACAGTCTGTTTCTCTAAAATACAAGGGGTCTTTGGGAGTCCCAGATTCATTATTAGCATGTTCCCAATTTCCTTCTCTCCTAGGGAGGTAGCCAAGCAGGGGGCATGGAGTTAAATCAATGAGCTGAACTAGGAGGAAGGGCTGTTAGAGAGAGGACCAGTAGTGCCGAGGAGCCTGGGACTCGAGCCCATCAGGAGGGAGGGCCTCCCCAGAACCAAGAGCACCGGCTGGCGTCTAGGCCTCAGCCCCAGAGACAGGTCGAAGAGCCTGAGGAACAAAGTGTCCTGGGAGACTTTGGACTTAACATCCACAATCTGTTTGCTCTTTTTACCCTCAGCCTGTTTCCAGCTGTTTCCAACTTCAATAGAATTAAAGGATTGTGGCTCATGGAGGAGTTGCAGAGTATGAAGGCATTTAGGGCTGATCCCAAGGCTTAGGAGCCAGAGAAAGAAGAAAACCTTGATCCCAAGAAACAGGTGGGTAGAGTAGTTATCAAAGTAATGGGATAGACCCAAGAATTCTTGGGGGGGGGGAGGGAATGAATTAACTCAAGGCCAAGAAGCAGCCCAGGGGACAGCCATCTAGAGGCCTAGCCCCTCCAGAGACTTCATTCCATCAAGAGGTGGGTTTGCGCCCTGGCCGGTTGGCTCAGTGATAGAGCGTTGGCCTGGTGTGCAGGAGTCCCGGGTTCGATTCTGGGCCAGGGCACACCGGGCCAGCGCCCATCTGCTTCTCCACCCCTCTCCCTCTCCTTCCTCTCTGTCTTTTTCTTCCCCTCCCACAGCCAAGGCTCCATTGGAGCAATGTTGACCCGGGTGCTGAGGATGGCTCCATGGCCTCTACCTCAGGCGCTAGAATGGCTCTGGTTACAACAGAGCATCACCCCCTGGTGGGCATGCCGGGTGGATCCTGGTCGGGCACATGCAGGAGTCTGTCTGATTGCTTCCCCATTTCCAACTTCAGAAAATACAAAAAAAAGAAAAAAAGAAAAAAAAAGAGGTGGATTTGGGGTAGGGAGTCCCTTCTCTAGGAACTGCTCACTAGGTCCTGGGAGCCAGTGTTCCCTGTTTCCATCATTTGGGAAGAATGAGGAGCCCCAGGGCCTTTTCTTGGAGAACAGAGGTCCTCAAATCCTGTGTTAGAACGGGAAGACATTTTCCCACAAAAATGTGAGGGTGTATAAGCACAAACAACATGACAGAATAGCCATGGCCAGGGCACCACTTTTAGCTCAATATAGTTAAATGATGAGGCAAACAAGAAAAAGAAAGGATGTCACAGGAAGGACTGGAACTCGGGCTTTTCAGAGGTGACTTTTAAGCCACCAAGGATGATGGTTGGCCATGAATCCAGGATCAGTGCTCGGGAGGTCTAGTTACTAGGTATGAAGATTGGAGGCAGGAAGAACCATTCAAGTACTAAAATGGGAGACAGGCATTGCGGGCATAGGAGCTAACAGAGTGGTGGGAGACGTAGGTCTGTCGCTCCCCAGTGGCATCCCCCTGGCCACGAGTGCCTGAGGCATAGGCACTCCTGGGTGCCTCACCAGACCTACTCAGCCAGAAAAAACATTCTAGAACAGGGGTCCCCAAACTACGGCCCCCCATGGGCCATTTATATGGACCCTGCTGCACTTCCAGAAGAGATACCTCTTTCATCGGTGGTCAGTGAGAGAAGACTGCCGCAAAGCATGGCATCGCTCATGTACAGTACTACTTCCAGTGACGCGGGACACATGTCACAGCTCCGGAAGCGCATCATATCACTTGTTATGGCTAGCAGTGATAAATATGGAAACAGACATTGACCATCTCATTAGCCAAAAGCAGGCCCATAGTTCCCATTGAAATACTGGTCAGTTTGTTGATTTAAATTTACTTGTTCTTTATTTTAAATACTGTATTTGTTCCCGTTTTGTTTTTTTACTTTAAAATAAGATATGTGCAGTGTGCATAGGGATTTGTTCATAGTTTTGTTTTATAATCCGGCCCTCCAACAGTATGAGAGACAGTGAACTGTCCCCCTGTGTAAAAAGTTTGGGGACCCCTGTTCTAGAACTTTAACATTCTTCTACATGTTAGTATTGGAGCACCACTGGTGTAGGTGTTATTATTTATTATCTATAAATTTGGGTACCTGGATGAGAAGTAAGAATGATCCAATGACTTCCCCAAACTATGTAGACTGAGCATCCATAAACAGGCTGTAGTGTTATAATAGAACAAGCCTCGTTACACTGACAGTGTCCCTAACACTCTTAATCACTGTCTTGCTGCATGGTAATTAGTAAATGTGAATTTGGTTCCCTAAATGGTTGTGATTTGTGTGACTTCAAAACATCTGCATTCCAGTTTCTGAAGAAGAGAAAGCTGGCTTATCTGCAAGGGTGACTCCCCCACTAGCCTTTCCCCCTCCTCTTCCTTTCTGGAAGTGGGCATGGTGGCTGGAGCACCGGCTGCCTACTAGGACCACGAGGTAACCTTGAGAATGGAACCTGGTTTCCTTCATTCCCTCAGCACCTACTTCTGTGTGCATGCTGCAAGAAAAATTCTATTCTGGAGACCTGAAGATGGCAGCAGAGTAGGGGATGCACAGACACCCAGCTCTCACCACCAAACTGGAATACAAATTAATTTAGGAAAAATCAGCATGAAAAACCAACTCTGGACTACAAGAACAGCTCTCAAAAACCAAGGAGCAAAGAAGAAGCCACAACAAACCTGGTAGGGAGCACCTGAATCTCCCCTGCTTACAGGAACAGAAGGGAGGTGTGTGAGGCTGAGAGCCCAGAAGGGATCTTACTCCAGGGAAAAGAGCAGAAAATATTGCTCACAGTCACTTGCCTGGCAACCAGGGAGCAAGGTGTGTTGAAAAGACCAGCTTATCTCCCAAATGGAAAGGAAAGAGAGAGGGACAGACTGTGAGGGGCTAAGGAATGCAGGAGATGACCTAAAAAAGCTGACTCATTCATGCTGGAGGCAGCCATAACTGGGGGAGGGACTGATCCTGCCCCACAAAACAGTACTGAATTGCTTCTGGATCAGAGATCTCCAGACATCTCTCTAGTTCCAATCAGCGCAACAAGACACAGCTGAAAACAAGAAGTGGGGAGGAGGGGCAGTAACTCAGGTCTCCATGGAGATCTGAGATACACCTCCCTGTACTGAAGCGGAGAAAACACCCTGCCCCCAGAGAGATTAGTTGGTGGAAGAGGCCTTCAGAGTCTCAGGTTACACCCATTGCATTCCTGAATATAGTTTCAAAGAAGCCCCCTGCTGATATCAGTAAACAAGATTACCACCTGTTAAGAAAACAAACAAATCAAGACTTCAAAGCTGCCCAAATCCAAAAGTGGATTACAAATAATTGCTGATACCAACCCAAGAAGACCTAGAAATAACACAACTGAAAACTGGTGGCAGACAACACCAAGCCTAGACTCAACCAGCTCTATAAGCAAAACACCCAAACATAGACATAATGAGAAGACAAAAAAGTACAATCCAAATGAAACCACAAGAAACACCTTCAGGAGATGAACTGAGTGATATGGAAATAATCAAACTTCCATATGCAGAGTTAAAAATAATGATTGAAAGGATGCTTAGGGATCGTAGAACAACAATGAATGGTCATTATGAACACCTAAATAAAGAAATAACAAGTATAAAAAAGAATCAGTCGGAGATGACAAATACAATATCAGAAATAAAGACCACAATGGAAGGAATTAAAAACAGGTTAAATAGAGCTGAGGATTGAATCAGTGAGTTGGAGGACAACTGGAATGAAGGCATGAAAGCAGAGAAGAAAAAAGAAAAGAGACTCTTAGAGAGCTCTGTGACAACATGAAGAGAAATAATATCCGTATCATAGGGGATTCTGAAGAAGAAGAAAAAGAACAAGGGATAGAGACTTTGTTCAATCATATCATAGCTGAAAACTTCCCTAAATTAATGCAGGAGAAACTCTCACAAGTTCAAGAAGCACAGAGGACTCCATTAAAGAGAAACACAAAGAAACCTACACCGATACATATCATAATTAAAATACCAAGGCTAAGCGATAAAGAGAAAATATTAAAAGCTGCAAGAGAAAAAAAAGCTATCACATACAAAGGAGCCCCCATAAGGATGACATCTGACTTCTCAACAGAAACACTTGAGGCCAGAGGGAATGGCAAGAAATATTCAAAGTAATGCAGAACAAGAACCTACAACCAAGACTACTTTATCCAACAAGGCTATCATTTAAAATCGAAGGAGAAATAAAAAGCTTCCCAGACAAAAAACAACTCAAGGAATTCATTACAACCAAACCAATGCTGCAAGAAATGTTAAGGGGCCTGTTGTAAACAGATCAAAGTGGGAAAAGAATATAGCAGAAAAGGAATACAGCTTTAAAGAATAAAATGGAAAGAAACAACTACATATCAATAATAACCTTAAATGTAAATGGATTAAATGATCCAATCAAAAGACATAGGGTAGCTGCGTGGATAAGAAAACAGGACCCGTACATATGCTGTCTATAAGAGACACACCTTAGAACAAAAGATACACATAGATTGAAGGTAAAAGGATGGAAAAAAATATTTCATGCAAATGAAAATGAAAAAAAAGCTGGCGTAGCAATACTTATATCAGACAAATTGGACTTTAAAACAAAGGATATAGTAAGAGATAAAGAAGGCCACTACATAATGATAAAGGGAGTAATCCAACAGGAAGATATAACTATTATAAATATCTATGCACCTAATATAGGAATACCTAAATATATAAAGCAGACTTTGATGGATTTAAAGGGCAAGATCAACAGCAATACTATAATAGTAGGGGATTTTTTTTTTTTTTTTTTTTTTTTTTTTTTTTTTTTTTTTTTTTAGAGAGGAGAGACAGAGAGAGAGAAGGGGGGGAAGAGCTGGAAGCATCAACTCCCATATGTGCCTTGACCAGGCAAGCCCAGGGTTTCGAACAAGCAACCTCAGCATTTCCAGGTCGATGCTTTATCCACTGCACCACCACAGGTCAGGCTCTAGTAGAGGATTTCAATACCCCACCAACATCACTAGTTAGATCCTCAAGAAAGAAAATTAATAACGAAAAAGCAGACTTATTGGACACACTAGATCAGTGTTTCCCAACGTGGGGCCCATGCCCCACAGGGGGGCAATTCGATAGTTAAGGGGGGCAATTTGAAAATGGACTCGACACGACTTTAACTCTTTCGCCCCGGGCCATTTAAATGCAATGCTAGATATCGGTGCCAAATTTAACAAAAAATGCAATTCTTAAATAATTGTGGTAAATAATTATTAAGTATAATTTCATTTGACGAGACCAAAATATTAACTGGGTGATTGGCGTCGTCAAGTAAACTTCATCATGGGTTCACCGCGGAGTGTTCAGTCTGCCGCGGGGAACCCCGGATGTTTTAAAAACTCACTAAACAACGCAGTTATTCTCACCTAATTGGCCCATCGCAACTTGTGTAGTGTTTCACATCATTCAGTTGGTGTTAATTTGAAATAAGTGTCAGTCAAAACTGTTGTAAAAGCTCGTTGATTTAATAAATATACATATATATATTTCATAGATATAATTGGTAAGTATTTGATTTTATTTTTATCAATATTAAACTCTTTATTAAGTACTTCTTGCATCAGGGCTAGAAACACTAATATTTTATAAATATTATTGGGGCTATAATAGTGCATGCATGATAATTTTAATTTTAGAAGCATAACTTTCCAGAAAATTTTGTCAAGTGGAAAAAATATAGATACCTTTTGATTTGCGGTGGTAGTGTAGTAAATGCGTTATATACATTTAAATAAATATGAATTTTTAGTATATGTTTACTCTATGTCACATTGAATATATTTTAACACATATTTTAATATTCGTTTTTAATTGATCTTATTTTTTATTATAGCCCATAGTAAAATGAGTGGTGCAAGCTAGAAAAAAACTCATCAATATTCGGAGGAATATTTAAAACTTGGGTTCATACCCGCTGTTCACGATGAGAGGATTCCTTTTTGTCTTTTATGCCAGCAATGCTTGACCAACGAATCAATGAAACGAGGTCGTCTTGAGGTGCATTTGAAGGCGAAACATAGTGCTCATATTAATTCAGATTTGAGTTACTTTAAACCTTTAAAGAAAAATTTTGAAAAAAGAACAACACTAAAGTCTCTATTTACTGCTCATACTTCAACTAATAATCGTGTTCTTGAGGCTAGTTATCAAATTTCTTTATTCATCGCTAAAACTGGAGAAAATCACACTATAGGAGAGAATTTAATAAAACCGTCAATATCAGCATTTCTTAAAACGGTTCTTGAAAAAGATGACAAAGATGTAAAAGCTATGCCACTCAGTAACAATTCTGTTAGCAGAAGAATAGACAAAATGAGTGAGGATATTGAAAAACAACTTATTGAAAAGCTGAAAACAATAAAATTCTCCTTGCAAATGTATGAATCAATTTTGAGAGACAGTGAGGCAGTATTGATAACTTACGTAAGATATATTGATAAAGGACATTTTGCTGAAGAAATGTTCTGTAAAAGATTTGAAAGCACCACTATCTCCAAAGATATATATAATAAGCTAAAAAACTACTTAGATGTCAATGATATACCAAGGAAGAATATAACATCTTGTGCTGCAGATGGTGCTCCCAATATGATGGGCAAGAAAAATGGCTGCTTAAAATTGATGAAAGATGCAAATCCAAAAATGATTCTTGTGTATTGTGTTATTCATAGGGAAAACTTGGTAGCTAAAAACATCTCGCCTGTTCTGAATGAAGTATTACATACAGTAATAAAGTATGTTAATGCTATTAAAGCTAATGCCAAATGTGAGCGTCTTTTCAAGCTATTTTGTAAAGAACAAAATGAAGACCATGTGAGACTTTTACTGAAGTAAGATGGCTATCTAAAGGAAACTGTTTGAAAAGATTTATGGAACTGTTTGATACTCTTAGTGATTTTTTTAAGTGACGAACCTGAAATGAAGTATCTGTTAACAATAGATGGTAAAGCATTTGTGAGTTATTTAGCCGATATCTTTGAAAAAATAAATAAATTAAATAAGCAACTTCAAGGAACAAATAAAACTCTTTTCGATGCAAAAGCAAAGATATTTGGTTTCATTACCAATATTAAGTTATGTCAGAAACATATTAACAACAAAAACTTGAAACAGTTTCATTGGCTCCAAAAATGTGAAGTAACTGATACCGCTTTACTTGTTATTGTCAATCATTTGAATATTCTATCGGCTGATTTAAAAGAAAGATTTTCTGATTTAAAACAAATTGATTTCCCAACATGGATGATGCAGCCAATGTTAGTGGATTTGTCTGATATATCAAATATGCAGTATCAAGAAGAACTCGCAGAATTGCAAAATGATGAGTCAGTTAAAGCTTTATTTAATATCAAAGGAGCGATGGCATGGCTTTGTGAGGAAACAGAAATCAAATACCCAAATTCAACCAAATGTGCAAGAAAACTATTGCTACCGTTTCCATCTTCATTTTTAGCTGAATGTGGATTTAGTGCTGTAAATGATTTACTGGTAAAAAAAAAAAAGAAATTGGCTGGATATCACACAACGTGGAGACTTGAGACTAAAGCTAACCAAATTGGAACCTAATATAAAATCTCTGTGCAGCAAGCATCAAGCGCAAGGATCACACTACATTAAAATAATAAATTAATATAGAAAAATCTGTATTAAAATTATTTGGAATTTAAATTTCTGTTTTTCATTATATGTTTTGAAATTTTACTTACTGTGTTTTGTTAAAATTTCATAGTGATTTCTTCCTAGAACCTATCATTTATGTTTATTAAGTGAACAAATCAATTTTTTAATGTTAAAAATTATGTATGTTACATAGGGGGGACATAAAAATTTTAGAAACGTTAAGGTGGGGCATGGCACAAAAAAGGTTGGGAAACACTGCACTAGATCAACTCGATTTAATAGATATCTTCAGAACCTTTTACCCTAAAGCAGCAGAATATACATTCTTTTCAAGTGCTCATGGTACATTCTCTAGGATAGACCACATGTTAGGGCACAAAAGCAGTCTCAACAAATTTAAGAAGATTGAAATCATATCAAGCACTTTCTCTGATCACAACGGCATGAAACTAGAAATGAACCACAACAGAAAAGCTCAAAAATTCTCAAACACATGGAAACTAAATAGCAGGTTGTTAAATAACAAATGGATTAAGAATGAGATCAAAGAAGAAATAAAATATTCCTAGAAATGAATGACAATGAGCATACAACAATTCAAATTTATGGGACACAGCAAAAGGAGTCCTGAGAGAGAAATTCATAGCACTACAGGTACACTTTCAGAAGCTAGAAAAAGCTCAAATAAACAACTTAACCCTACATCTAAAAGAACTAGAAAAAGAACAGCAAGTAAAGCCCAAATGTAGTAGAAGGAAGGAAATAATAAAGATCAGAGCAGAAATAAATGATATAGAGGCTAAAGAAACAATACAGAGGATCAATGGAACTAGGAGCTGGCTCCTTGAAAAGGTAAACAAGATTGATGAACCTTTAACTGGACTCACCAAGAAAGAGAGAGAGGACTCAAATAAATAAAATTAAAAATGAGAGTGGAAAAATAACAACTGACACAACAGAAATACAAAATATTGTAAGAAAATGCTATGAAGAACTGTATGCCAAAAAACTAGACAACTTAGATGAAATGGAAAAATTCCTTGAAACATACAATCTACCAAAAATCGATCTGGAAGAATCAGAAAACCTAAACAGACCGATTACACCAAATGAGATCAAAACAGTTATAAAAAAACTCACAACAAAGAAAAGTCCGGGGCCTGATGGCTTCACAAGTGAATTCTACCAAATATTCAAAGAAGAACTAACTCCTATCCTTCTCAAACTATTTCAAAAAATTCAAGAGGAAGGAAGACTTCCAAGTTCCTTTTATGAGGCGAGCATAATTCTGATTCCAAAAACAGGCAAAGACAACATAAAGAAAAAAAATTATAGGCCAATATCTCTAATGAATATAGATGCTAAAATCCTCAACAAAATATTAGCAAACTGGATCCAACAATATATGGAAAAAAGCATACACCATGATCAAATGGGATTTATGCTGGGGAGGCAAGGCTGGTACCATATTTGTAAATCAATCAATGTGATTCATCACATAAACAAAAAGAAGGAGAACAACTATATGATAATTTCAATAGATGCAGAAAAAGCATTTGATAAAATCCAGCACCCATTCATGATCAAAACTCTCAGCAAAGTGGGAATACAGGGAACATACCTCAACATGATAAAAAGCCATCTATGAAAAACCCATAGCCAACATCGTACTCAATGGGCAAAAATTAAAAGCAATACCCTTAAATCAGGAACAAGGCAGGGTTGCCCCCTTTCACCACTCTTATTTAACACAGTCCTGGAAGTCTTAGCCACAGCAATCAGACAAGAAGAAGAAATAAATGGCATTCAAGTTGGAAAAGAAGAAGTAAAACTATCATTATTTGCAGATGATATGATATTGTATATAGAAAACCCCAAAGTCTCAGTCAAAAAACTACTGAACCTGATAAATGAATTCAGCAAAGTGGCAGTTTATAAAATCAATACTCAGAAATCAGAGGCATTTTTATATGCCAACAATGAACAGTCAGAAAGAGAAATTAAGGAAACAATCCCCTTCACTATTATAACCAATAAAATAAAGTACCTAGGAGTAAAATTAACCAAGGATGTTAAAGACTTGTACTCGGAAAATTACAAAGCATTGATAAAAGAAATCAAGGAAGATACAAACAAGTGGAAGCATATACCATGCTCATGGTTAGGAAGAATAAACATCATTAAAATGTCTATATTACGCAAAGCAATCTATAAATTCAACGCAGTACCAATTAAAATACCAATGACATACTTCAAAGATATAGATCACATATTCCAAAAATTTATATGGAACCAAAAAAGAACACAAATAGCCTCAGCAATCTTAAAAAAGAAGAATAAAGTGGGAGGTATCACACTTCCTGATATCAAGTTATACTACAAGGCCATTGTACTCAAAACAGCCTGGTACTGGCATAAGAACAGGCATACAGATCAATGGAACAGAACAGAGAACCCAGAAATAAACCCACAGCTCTATGGCCAACTGATATTTTCAAAGGAGGTAAGGAAATACAATGGAGTAAAGACAGCCTCTTTAACAAATGGTGTTGGGAAAATTGGACAGCTAGATCACCACTTACACCACTCACAAAAATAAACTCAAAATGGATAAAAGACTTAAATGTAGGCCATGAAACCATTAGCATCTTAGAAGAAACCATAGGCAGTAAGCTCTCCGACATCTTTCGGAGAAATATATTTGATGATTTATCTCCACAGGGAAGTGAAATAAAAGACAGGATAAACAAATGGGACTATATCAAACTAAAAAGCTTTTGCACAGCTAAAGACAATAGGATCAGAATAAAAAGGCAAACTAAGGCCCTGGCCGGTTGGCTCAGTGGTAGAGCGTTGGCCTGGCGTGCAGAGGTCCCAGGTTCGATTCCCGGCCAGGGCACATAGGAGAAGCGCCCATCTCCTTCTCCACCCCTCCCCCTCTCCTTCCTCTCTGTCTCTCTCTTCCCCTCCCGCGGCCGAGGCTCCATTGGAGCAAAAGATGGCCTGGGCGCCGGTGATGGCTCCTTGGCCTCTGCCCCAGGCGCTGGAGTAGCTCTGGTCGCGGCAGAGCGACGCCCCGGAGGGGCAGAGCATCACCCCCTGGTGGGCAGAGCGTGGCCCCCTGGTGGGCGTGCCGGGTGGATCCCGGTCAGGCGCATGCGGGAGTCTGTCTGACTGTCTCTCCTCGTTTCTAGCTTCAGAAAAATACAAAAAAAAAAAAGCAAACTACGCAATGGGAGAACATATTTGACATTATGTCTGATAAGGGGTTAATAACCAAAATTTATAAAGAACTTGTAAATCTCAACACCAGAAAGACAAACAATCCAATCAAAAAATGGGAAAAAGAAATAAATAGACACTTCTCCAAAGAGGACATACAGATGGCTAATAGGCATATGAAAAATGCTGAACATCACTAATCATTAGAGAAATGCAAAATAAAACCACAATGAGATATCACCTCACACCAACCAGAATGGCGCTCATCAAGAAAACAACACAGAATAAGTGCTGGCGAGGATGTGGAGAAAATGGAACCCTCCTGCACTGCTGGTGGGAATGCAGACTGGTGCAGCCACTGTGGAAAAACAGTATGGAGATTCCTCAAAAAACTGAAAATCGAACTGCCTTTTGACCCAGCTATCCCACTTTTAGGCATATATCCCAAGAACACCATATAATGGCTCCAAAAGGAGAAATGCACCCCCATGTTTGTGGCAGCATTGCTCACAATAGCGAAGATCTGGAAACAGCCCAAGTGTCTGTCAGAGGACGAGTGGATTAAAAAGCTTTGGTACATATATACTATGGAATACTACTCAGCCATAAGAAATGATGACATTGGATCATTTACAATAACATGGATGGACCTTGATAACATTATACGGAGTGAAATAAGTAAATCAGAAAAAACTAAGAACTATATGAATCCATACATAGATGGGACATAAAAATGAGATTCAGAGACATGAACAAGAATGTGATGGCAATGGGGGTGGTGAGGTGGTGGGAGGGGGGATGGGGCGAGGAAGGAGAGAGGGGGTGAGGGAGGGGAGGGGCACAAAGAAAACCAGATAGAATGTGACAGAAGACAATTTGACTTTGAGGGAGCAGTATACAGCACAATGAAATGTCAAAATAATCTGGAGATGTTTTCTCTCAACATATGTACCCTGATTTATCAATTGCAATGCATTAAATTTATTAATAAAAAAAAAACGGAAAGAAAAAAACAACAACAAAGAAAAACCATCTGCATCCCAGTGTTCTTGCAGTCAGCAGTGCAGAAACCACTGGCTGGAAGGGTGACGTAAGGACACAGATCAGGACATGCCAGCTCTCACCAGCACAAGGTCTGGGAGGGTCGGGTGCTGTTTCCCACAGCTGAGATGCTGGCGAAATGAGAAGTCGTAACTAATCTCTTCCTTTTTTAGACAGAAAGTGGAGCTAGCCACCAGTCTGGGCTTTTCTGTCCTAGATGAGGACCACTTAAAGGCCCAGCTCCTTATTCCTTCCCAGAAGCCCAGCACTCTGATCCTTGAACTTCCCTGGGCCTTGCTGCTCCCTTCCCACGGCCTGCCTGGGGTTGGAAGGGCAGTCAGCTCACCAGCTGGGAGCAGGACAGCAGTAACAGTGTACAGGAAGATTCACAGCCTACGAAAGGGAAGCCAGGCACTGTCAGTTTGTGGCGACAAATTAGGTTTTTACAATTGAAATGACTTACTTGAGGGCAGCTTTGTATCTTGAACTTAGATTTCCCAACACTTAACCCATGGTTCCTTCTTGTCCACCATATACCTGACTGGGTATAGCTCTGACTGGACAGAAAGTAAGCTGGTGACTCAAGGGAATTGTAGACCAGGGCCAGTTGGGCTGGTGAATAACTTCCTGATCATTCCCATTCTCCCCCTCATGAGATCACTCCTCCTAGAATCACCCTGTTTTACTGACTCACTTAAAAGGGGGGTGTTGGCAGCTGGATCTGAAGTACTGGCGAAAGCAACGGGCGTGTCTCTTCCTTTCCTTTGCAGAATTATAGAGCTCACTTGTTTGACTACCATTTGTTATTTTCTAGCAAATATTCTTACCCAGTGTGGCCAAAGGGACCAAAACTAAATTTTAACATTGCCTGTGGTAACTTTGAAAGACTGAGGTAATGCAGCTTGGAAATAAAGCAAGGTTCTGGAGACAGATGTTACTGCTCATGGTCCGGCCTGGTTCAATTTCTACGTGCTTAGGTCATTGGCAAGGGCTGGGAGATTAGACTTGGTCCTTGTCCATAAAGACTATTTCCAGAGAATTTCAAGGGTTGTACAGGAGTGTTCCCAAGTCTATCAGAACTTTACACTTCAGAATAGCAATGACCCATAAGAATCTGATGGAGAAGTTTTGGGGGAAAATAATCAAAACCCTTGTTACTTCTTTACCCAGTTGCCAAATAGTGTAGGAAACTGCAAAAGCCTATGTTTTTTTAAAAGGCACATCTGTTCTTCTCTATAGGTGACCTTTGTTTCGGCATAACTAAGTGGATGTGAAGATGTCTGTTGAAACAGGTCCTTTACAAGAGTTTATCCTCAGCCAGAACAACCCCCAGAGACAGCTCATGAGTACACTGAGCCCCTGTCAAGCGATGCTCAATTGCTCTATAGGAGAAAGAGAGGCTTTTGAGCACCCGTGGTTCCAGCCAAGGGCAAGCAGTTTGGCAAGCCGGACAGAGCAGACTGCTAGGTCATTCTTCTGAACGTCATCCCGGAATGGTGAAAGCTCTCACTCTGAAGACCTTATCCAAGAAATCCCCTAAGGTCCTACCTCATCATGAATGTTGCATTTTTCTTTTTGGAGCAGATAAATGATCCTGTCAAGAGTAGACCCCATGGTTGCAAAGAAAAGAGAACGACATTTTTAGTAGGAATTCAGTCATCACTTCCCTCCTATGCAAGAATGAAGGGAGGAAAATATGTTAGTGGCATATAACCAAATATAATAGCTTCAGCTATGTGAAACTCTTTATACATCTCGGAATTTTTGAAGCTAAAGCTGTCTATGCCAAGATACACTTGGGCAATACAACCTGAGAAAACAAAGTTTTAAATAAAACGTTCTGACTTCTTTTTCGAATGACACATGCAGTTGTAATCTCCCAAGCTTACGTCTTTCCTTCCAGCTTGAGAGAGTGCAGCACCATGGGCATCTGGCCCCAGACCAGGAAGAAAGCTGGGCCTGGCCTTACACTTGGACCCTCTGTGGCAGCTGAACCAAGAGGCCTAGACACAGACAAAGAATTAACACATTACTCCTTATGCTGAGAGGTTTGGGGAACCTGTTCACATTCCCCAACTTTCTAAATACAATTACCGTATTTCCCCATATATAAGATGCACCCTTTTCCAAAATTTTGGGGTCTAAAAAAACTGGGTGTGTCTTATACAGTGGTTGTAGTTTTTCTTACTTGTATTTCTCGCTTTTTTGTGTGAATGAGGAGTTGTATGAATTTTATGATGACTAAAACTTGAGTTCAATAACTTTACGCGATACATTTTTTTCCAAATTTCAGGCCCCAAAATTAATGTGCGTCTTATACATGGGCGCGTCTTATACATGGGGAAATACAGCATGTGCAAAGATGTGAGCTAGAACGAGCAATGCTGAGGTGAAGTCACTTGGGACCCAAATGAAGGTGGACTGAGTTTCCCTTCCTGCTTCCGAAGTTGCCCAGGGAACCCAGTCGTATTCCTGCGGGTTGATCACAGTAAAGTCTCCATTTTACCTGCGAGAGCCAGCCTCAAAGTTAATAGAATTTTCTGCAGTTTAAGCATTCTAATTAAATACCTAAATTTATTTTTTGGAAAGAAAAAAAGAAAGCAGATCATTTCTTTCAGTCATAGAAATAGCCATATCTTTGACCTGTCTTAAAAACTGTTGGTCTCCCAAGCTCTGTTTGAAATTCACAACATGGGAATTTGCAGAATTTTCATAAAAGCAATCAAAATGACAGCATCGCCATGAACTCCCAGGGTGTACTTCTATTAACAAAAGATGTTTTGCTTTACTCACACCTGCTCACTTCTCCGTGGGGGCTCAAGCAATCCACATTCCATTAGAGAGGCGTCAGGAAAATCAAATAAAAATTAAGTTCCAAGGAATGGAGTGGGGATTTTTACCCTGCAAAGTGCATTTGAAAAGGAGCTGAGCTCTTGGAACCGATGTTTGGGGGGGGGGGGGGTTAGTAGAAAATTGTTGCAGAAAGATAGTTGTTTTTTTCAACCATAAATCATACAGTTTGGACTTTCTTTCCAGGCAACTTGAATATGTCTTCTTTTCATTTCTGTGTGTGCATCTGAGTGTGTGGAGAGGAGGGAAAGAAATGGGTGGGGAACATTTTGAAGAGGTAAGAGAAAGGAATAAAAGAGCTAGCAAAATAGGAATTTTTTTTTTTCTCATTGCCTGTTACTGGAAAGATTTCAGGAGCTCTTGCAAGTCTGCCTAAACTAACGTGTTTCTATTCATCAGATTATGGTCTTAAGAAAAGAACTCATATTTTCTTTACTGTAACTATATGAAATCCTTTTTCACTTGTGAAGTCTTCTGTCTATAGAGAGCTAAGGCCAGAGCAGAATTCCCTCTAATTGCCAGCACATTTGTATTTACACACAATCTTGATATTACTCAGGTTTGGTTGTTCTGAGAGTCACAAAACATTAAAGAACCCCTTCTATGCAAAGTAATACATCAGTAGTCCCCTCTGCCCCCCACCCACAAGCTCACGTGGATCACACTGAATTACAAATAAAGACAAGGTCCGTTGCCTTGAAAGAGATTACTCCCTTTGGGGAGCAGGCAAATGACAAATACATGAGTGACAGGACAGTCTTATTTGTGTGAGAGAAAAGTGCCTTGCTGTTTTACAAATTTGTGGCTTCTTTCAAAAAAAGGAGGGGTCTAAAGAGGGGTGTGAGGGTGGCAGACTGAGAGCCTGGGGTGGGGCACAGGGAGCAGGTAGCCCCGCGTGAGGAGGACACCCCTATAGGATAGCGGAGGTCCTGGGCGGACATGGCAGGCTGCCTCAGAACAGTGGAGGGGAAAGGAAGCGAGCAAAGGAAGGCTGCCCATGGCCAAAGAGATGCTCTGGGAGGGGACAAACATGTGCCCAGGGGACTTGTACTGACTCTTCATTCATTACTTAGTTCACTGTGTTTGGACATGTTGACTAAGCATCTGTCGTGTGACCGGCCCTGTGCTTGATACTGGAGATGAAACAGTCTTGGACCCTGAGCACCTTCAGTGAAGGGACTTCCTTTCCTTATGAAGCAGATTTTCTCTGGGAGAAGGTAGGAGAGTGCTCGGAGGCTCTGCCAAGACTGGCGCTGGGTGATAACACGGAGGCTGCCAGGGTGGACAGCCACCCCTGCCTTACTCACATTTCTGAGGGGGTGTCCATAAAGGAAAAAACCCAGTGTGCTGGCTCTTCTTTGTTATAACTGACTTGCAAGAATTGCAAGCATCTAAAAGTAGGAAGACCATGATAGCTGCTCAAGAATGTGGAGAGAAGGGAATGGTTTGCTTTGGATTGGCTTAGTCACTTCTCAGTGTAATAAGGTGGTTTTATTTAGTTATTTGGTTCTTTTGACTTGGTTTAGAATGGTATTTGGAGTTAACACCTCCAGGGCAGGTTTTCAGTGAAGATGTCATGACAAACTAGTATGTCAGAATAAGCTGTGAGGTGTACAGTAATTTCTTACAAATAATAAAGTTCCAAAAGTGTGCAAGTGAAGTCACCATGGTTTTTTAAATGAATATTGTGAAAGCTTGGATACCTAAAATTAGCTCCTCTTCCCAAAAATCTCAATCTTCTCCACATATGACATTTTGTTACTTTTTACATGATAACCCAGTGGGCGTTCCCAACTAACTGTAAGTCTACTTCTTCCGGTCCTATTCAAGAAAGAAACACAAGAGAACAAGACAGATATTATAATAGGCATTATTAGTCCTCAGGCTAATGCTGGGATCGTGGAAAGAGTCTTATGATTGACTGATAATGTCTGCCATGGATACGGGAAGGAGTGTGGCAGTGCTTTGCCACATGTTTGCCATTTCTGAGATCATTCCTATGAGTTCTTTGGTGTTGTAGCTCTTTAGTTTGCTTCCCGTTGTAGTCATCTGTGTAAGGTTGTATCTTACACAGTTTTGATTCACTTATGTCATCTAGCCTGGTCAGGTCTTGCTCTGAAGGAGACTCTGTGGATGTTGTTAGAATGTGATTAACATTGTGCATCATTTAGCTGTCTTCGCCGAATCTGTGTGCTCTCTTAACAGTGATTGTCATGAAGGTGACATCCGTGGCAACTTGTGTCCATGTAACACTCAATATAAGGTAGGCATACAGAATATTTTTCTCATGCATTGTGCTAATCCCATATTATACATTTTATTCAATAGTAAAACTGTATTCAACCAGAAATTCCAGGGAATGTTATTGATATTTTTTTCATGGCCAGTGATTTTGGGAGCCCATCTAGCACACACGTGTACTTTCCTGACCTGGTGAACACAGCCAGAGGACGAAATGAAAACTGGGACCATCTCATAGGCTTCATTCTAAAAATTATTTGAATGGAGAAGACTGAGTCAAAACTATGTGAACTTAAGGCAGCCACTAGAGTTGCTTTATAAATAAATAGATAACCCAGGCTCTCAGCGTATTTTGTTCATAGTGACTTCTTCATGAAAAGACTAGGTAGAAGAATAAAATCTAATAATTGAGTGTTCTGTTAAGCCTGGGGCAGACAATTCTAGTTTTTTCTAATATCTAGTGGACCAAATGTGGATAAGAGATTAGGACCCTCAAAACCATTGAACATTAGCTGTAACTTATATTCTTTCTTGGCTTGAAAATTGGATGAATTACTTGAACAAGCTCACTTGTAATTCTGGTTACTTCATTCTTTTAAATTTGATAATAATCAATAGCCATGTTGGCTAAGACAGCATCACCTATCCAATAAGCTCACCCCCAACTTGAAGAATCTATAGAGCAAACATACATAAAAACAATTCCTATTGCAAGATGTCTGAATGAAAAAAAACTTTTGAGAGGATAATGCAAGAATTGAAAGCATGTAAGTTTTTTGGAGCTAGATGACCTACACTTAAATTTCAGCTCCCAGCCTGACCAGGCGGTGATACAGTGGATAGAGCATTGGACTGCGATGTGGAGGACCCAGGTTCAAGATCCCGAGCTTACCAGCTCAAGCGTGGGCTCATCTGGTTTGAGCAAAGCTCACCAGCTTAAACCCAAGGTTGCTGGCTGGAGCAAGGCGTTACTCAGTCTGCTGAAGGCCTGAGGTCAAGGCACATATGAGAAAGCAATCAATGAACAACTAAGGTGTCGCAATGAAAAACTGATAATTGATGCTTCTCATCTCTCTCCATTTCTGTCTGTCTGTCCCTATCTATCCCTCTCTCTGACTCTCTCAGTTTCTGTAAAAAAAAAAAATTTCAGCTCCCATATTCACAAGCTGTAACCTTGGGCAGGTGTTTAACCTCTGTGATTCTCTTTCCTCACCTGTACAAGACAGCAAAATTCAGAAAATCTTGCATATTCTGGTACATGGACAGGGTACCTGGAAAGTCATCACAAGACATGGCTGGAACACCATGTCATTGGATATGAAGTCATTAAAATTATCTTTATGTTATCCTTTTCTAATCAAGACATAATTACCTTCTATGTGAATATCAGCTTGACTACTGTCATGCATGTGAGAGTGAGGTCTGGTTCTTACCCTCTGCATACCTGGGGAAGGTCCATTCTCTGTACATATGGCCTTTCTAGCTACAGAATCCATATTTATGTTCTCAGGGATGACCAAATTCTAAAGTCTTAATGTCAGTCAGGTCTTTAAAGTGGCTCAAAACTAATTTATCATGGGAGGAAAGATGGTGGGCATCTGGGGTCCATTCCTGGAGTGGAGTGAACCTGAGGGCAGCAACCTGGAGTGAGAATGTGTCCCAGGCAAAGGCTCAGAGCCGTGGAGCAATGTTATACAGGGGAAGGTGAACAGCGGAGCTAAGGCAGGAAGCCAGAGCTCAGCCTGATGGAAATAGTATTGGACCAAAGGTCAGAGGGACAAGAAATAGGTCTAGGGGCCATGACCTGGAACAGTCAGGGCCAGGTGGGGAAGAGTAGCAGCAGGCAGGACAGACTGAGGCCAGTATTTCAGGATAGAGTCTGGGAGCACAGAAAAGATAGTGGCACCTTTTGAGTAGGTGACAACAAGGTGATGGGGGGTGGCCTTTCTAGCTCAAATGCTTTACAAATGACTTTGCTTCAGGTCTTCCGAGCTGTAGTACTTGTACCATTTAAAAATCTAAGTTCCTGGGCACTCCCATTTCTTCAGAAACGTCACACAGATCTTTGCAGTGTAAAAGTGAAGTGAGCAGCCCAGAACTCAAGCTCTAGCCCCCTCCCTTCTTCAGGCCTTTATATTTCAGCTGGGGATGCCTCTGAGGACAGATGCCCTTTAAAATAAAATCATGCTCATAAATTCCATGAGCAGCGCCGGTGGGCCTCACAGAGCCAAACGACAAAAGTGTGCTGTGCATCCCAAGGGCACGGTTGCACAAAGCTGAACTGCACAGGCCAACCTCATGCCAATCCAGCGTCTTTATACCTGTCCTTACCCATCCCACTCTGTGGTCAGCGTCACTCTGCATTCTTTTTTTTTTTTTTTTGTATTTTTCTGAAGCTGGAAACGGGGAGAGACAGTCAGACAGACTCCCGCATGCGCCCGACCGGGATCCACCCGGCACGCCCACCAGGGGCGACGCTCTGCCCACCAGGGGGCGATGCTCTGCCCCTCTGGGGTGTCGCTTTGCCACGACCAGAGCCACTCTAGCGCCTGGGGCAGAGGCCAAGGAGCCATCCCCAGCACACGGGCCATCTTTGCTCCAGTGGAGCTTTGGCTGCGGGAGGGGAAGAGAGAGACAGAGAGGAAGGAGGGGAGGGTGGAGAAGCAAATGGGCGCTTCTCCTATGTGCCCTGGCCGGGAATCAAACTTGGGTCCCCCGCACGCCAGGCTGACGCTCTACCGCTGAGCCAACCGGCCAGGGCCTCACTCTGCATTCTGAGGCACTGTGGACAAGTCCTGCGGGGGGTGAGGACAACGGAGATGTGAAGACCCGACTCTGGGGACCAGGTTCAGTGACACAGATCCACTTTATTCAGGAAGTAAGCTAGCTTATATACACAGGTTCAACCTATAGGGTGTTACAGCATGTTCCTCAAAGCCAATGGCTGAAAAGATCAGGGAGCTGCGTTGTTGGTGCTAAGTCACTTCCTTATAGCGGGCGAGTTCCCTCCTGGGTGTGCCCAGGAGGCTTCTGGGAGCTGGAGTATTCTCACAGCATTGCATCAGCTGCAGCTGCTAGGAATACGCTCTGCACTCCATCCACATCTCCCCCTTCTCTTTTAATTAAGGCCAATTGGACTTGATGAATGACAGCTTGCTGTTGTTGTAGCTCCTGAATGCTACGCATTATGCAACAGAACCCTAGTAGAACTAAAACAACTATAATACATATTATATTATATGTGAATAGATTAGCTGGATTAAACAATGAGGCAAGCTTCTGTAATGTTTGGCTAGTTAGGAAATAGAATGGGGGTCTTTAACAGGGGATTCCTCCTAGGGGTCAGGATGTCATTTCCCTCCCATTGTGTTACAGAGACCTTCTAGGTGCCATTAAACACGGTTCCATTTTGATTGTAAAAAATGGACGTAGGTCCATGCATGCCCCCTTCCCACAAAGGTCCCAGTGTCCAAACACGAAACGGATGGCTTGCTGTGGGCTGCACACTGCATATGGTTGCAAGGCACATTACACAAATTACAACAACATGACAAATCTTACAATTTCAACAATTACAAAGGTACATTTCACCAGTCTCTGAGCACTTTGCCAAAAGCACAAAATGTCCTTGGCCTTCTTTCTAGCCATGGGAAAAGCTTCCCAGGACAGGGGAAGAGCTTCCAGCAAAGCCGCCCTTACCCCTATCAGGGTATTTCACATTGTTCAAAATCCGTAAGTCCATCCAACAAAGGAGCCAGTGCCCACTCGGGTCGTAGTCCAGGAAATCAGTCCATGCACATGAGGTCTCAGCCACCTCCCTCATTCCTGCCATCCTGGCAGGTCTTACACTGTCCCAAAGAGGAGCACATGGCAATGGCAGTCAGCATTTCCATCTCTGCTCTGGAGAGCATGATGGCAGCCACCCCTATGTCCCAAAATGTCAGTGAACCTACCAGCTGCTTAGCAGGCACTCCCTGCTGTTCCAGCGGCCACTCGGCGATGCAAGCCTGGCTTCTGTTCATCCTCCTGCAGCAGCTGCTGCTGTTTACCTTCTGGAGTCTGTGAATCGCAACTTCGGCCCAATTCTCCTCATCCTCCAAAAATGAACTGAAAACACCAGCTCATGCTGCCAGACTCAAGCCCCAGGCTGCCACCACCTGCATCTGGGAGTCAGCGGTTACTATAGCACACATAAGCAAGAACAGAGCACCAGGGCCTGGGGGCCCATCAGGGGCAATTCTCTGGAACCTCCCACCAAAGCCTCCACATCCCCCCAGGTGATGAGGCGTGCTTGCCAATAGCAAGATCTTCTTCTGGAGCGCTGAGAACCTCTTCCCCTCAGGTGTAGTCGGTGTGGAGAAGGCCAGGGCTGTGGCTTTGGACGGGTGAAGACTGAAGCACTTAGTGGGTACCCAAGAAACCCTGTCAAGCATGTTGGGGGGTTTCTGGGATCCAAATTGGCTGACAAACACAAGCATAACCTCTCCCTTGCATTAGAAGAGGGTGTGATTCCTGCCACTGTGCCATGGCTGGGTCCTTCCAATGTCATTTCAGAGGGGGGGGGGAGAGAGAGCTAGAGATACAAGACAGACAGACAGAAAGAAAAAAGACACATGGGGGCATATAGGCTGGCCCATGGGTCTGCAGCAGGAACACGTGTTGGGGTTAAAGCTGGGGTAGAAAATAGCATCTGAGAGGCTGGGGTGGGGCATTGAGCCCAGGCAGGGAATGTGGAAGTAGAGACTTCTCTGCTTTTTCCAGCGGCAGAGCTGATGGTACAGTTAGCAATTCGGTTGGTTTCATTTCTGCGTGGTCAGCTGCAAACTCGGTGGCTAAACTACTTTCCTCCTCAGTGGAGGGGGCGAATAGGGAGGTAGGGGCTCCTCTGAAAGAGGAGTATCCTGTAGGACCTTAGGGATCGGCGGAGCGTCCCTGTCGGAGCACCAGTCAAGCAGGCGTGTATTGCTAAGAAGACAGGAGTGAGGCTGAGAGGGCAGGCCCGTCCCTCGAACCTGCAGGGCTCCAGAGTGGGGGAGAAGGTTTTCCATTGCAGAAGGTCACTCACCCGTCCCTTGGATGCCGGTTAGGTCCCTGACCCATGTTGGGCGCCAGTTATGGACAAGTCCTGCCGGGGGTGAGGACGACGGAGATGCAAAGACCCAACTCCGGGGACCAGGTTCAGTGACGCAGATCCACTTTATTCAGGAAGTAAACTAGCTTATATACACAGGTTCAGCCTATAGGGTGTTACAGCGTGTCCTTCATAGCCAATGGCTGAAAAGATCAGGGAGCTGCGTGGTTAGCGCTAAGTCATTTCCTTATAGCGGGTGAGCTTCCTTCCTGGGTATGCCCAGGAGGCTTCTGGGAGCTGGAGTGTTCTCACAGCATTGCATCAGCTGCAGCTGCTAGGAATGCGCCCTGCGCTTCACCCACAAACCACTCAAATTATGAGTAGTCACAGCAACAGCTATGCCCATGTATTGAGTTTTAGTACATGCTAAATCCTTTTCATGTAACTGGTGATTAAACCTTGGCAACAATCCCAAGGTTAGTTATTAGCATTATTGTCCCCATTTTTATGGACAAGGAAACTGATGCTTTTGATGATTAAGCAACTTGCACAAGGTCACTTAACTGGAAACCAGCAGACAGATGTGGGAATTAAACTCAGGTCTGTTTGATATGTAAACCTAGGATTTTAACCACTCTGCTGGGGTTCTAATAAGAATGAATTATAGCTACTGAATGACTAATTTCAACAAATGAACATAAGTTTTAGGCGAGATGTTACCACTCTTGTATGGCCAGTATCCGTGGCCACCACCACAACAGCCTGGCCCATGCAGATTCTCATTGAATTTGAACAGTTGGTAAAGAAACAATGGAGCCAAAAACTGGTGGGCCATCATTTTTAATCCTAGCTTGCACCCGGTGGGCAAGTAAAAACACACATTGGGCTCCAAAACTCACTTATTCAGTGCTCATAAAGCTACTGACTTATCCGAGTTTCCTAGAATCAAAGATTTCTAGCTCACCAGCCTTATTCACCTATGTTCCCCATCTCCTTCCTTCTCCCTGCACAAACTCTGCGCAAACTCTGCACTAACTGGCTTCTCCTTCAGCATTCTGCCATCTTGGCTGCTTCTCCTGGCCTCCTCCAGGTGGCCTTTCTCTGCTCTCCTCTCTAATACTAATCTCAGGAACCGAGAGAGAGCAAGCTCCCGGTCTGCCCTACTTTATAGTGCAGAAATCAAAACCTTTAATCCAATATACAAAATAGGAAAGTCTCTGATACAAAGTCCACCCCACATCAAAAAGGGTGGGAAAGGCTTAGTCCTAAAACCAAGCCCGAGGCTACAAGGATCCTGCCTGCCCACAGCCCGCCCCTAACACACATTAATATCACCTGGACAACGGGCTTCCACTTGGGCAGCGCCATCTTTAACAAAGTGAGCATAATATATTTTATCTTCCCAACAACTCTCAAGATTTATGTTTTAAAATATTTAATCTTTGATTGTGGGAATAAAGTTTGGATTTCCAATGAAAAAGCCCAGAGGCAGCAGGAAGGAGCGGGCTTGGTGGTGGCAGAACGGGGAGGTTGTCCCGAGCCAGGTGTGCTCACCTGGATTGACAGCTCTTTTCATTTGACCCAGTGGGGTAATCCGGGATGGTTGATAGGCTGTGCCCCACTCCTTCCAGAGAGATCCTGGAGGAGGACCAGCCCGTGCTGCCTGACCTCCCCAGGCTCTCTGCCAAACCTATTTTCAGAACAGGCATACACAGTGTGTCCCTAAAGTCATGGTGCACTTTTGACCGGTCACAGGAAAGCAACAAAAGACGATAGAAATGTGAAATCTTCACCAAATAAAAGAAAAACCCTTCCAGTTTCTGCAGGATGATGTGGCAGCATGTGCGCATGCACAGATGACGTAACACCGTGTATACAGCGGAGCAGCCCACGGCCATGCCAGTCGAGATGTGGATGGTACAGAGGAAAGTTCAGTGTGTTCTGTGGCTCGCTAAATTCGAATCTGTGATCAAAGTGCAACGTGAATATTGGCGTGTTTATAACAAAGTGCCACCACATAGGAATAACATTACTCGGTGGGATAAGCAGTTGAAGGAAACCAGCAGTTTGGTGGAGAAACCCCGTTCTGGTAGGCCATCAGTCAGTGACGAGTCTGTAGCAGGCATCCCCAAACTACAACTGTGGGCCACATGTGGCCCCCTGAGGCCATTTATCCGGCCCCCTGCTACACTTCCAGAAGGGGCACCTCTTTCTTTGGTGGTTTGTGAGAGGAGCACTATATGTGGCGGCCCTCCAATGGTCTGAGGGACAGTGAACTGGCCCCCTGTGTAAAAAGTTTGGGGACCCCTGCTAGAGGCTATACGAAATAGCTACCTAAGGAGCCCTAAAAACTCAGTGCGTGAGCCCACATCGAACTGCACTGAATAGGTATGAAACTGGGAGAGTTTTCCTTTTATTTGGTGCAGATTTCACATTTCTATCGTCTTTTGTTGCTTTCCTGTGACCTGTCAAAAGTACACCATGACTTTATGGACACCCTGTATTTGGCCAACTTTCTTATCAATTTGCCGTTACCCAGAGCCTCCTGAGACCTCAGACAGATGGATGCTTGGACGCCTTTCCTCCCGCACTTAGCCTTCTGTCCCACCCTGAACCTTTCCCCTTCCTCGGGCCCATGTGATGCTGCTGATAATAGTTTGGATAGTACATCTTATTTACTATCTGAACACTGCATAACTCAGCAGATTCTAATTTTCCTGAACATTTTAGAGTATCTTTCTAAATAATTTTTCTGTGTGCTCTCATTCTAAAGTATATATATTCTTAGATTCCTTGCATTATTTCTTAATTTTGATAACAGGGTTTTTTACAAACACAGCATGTCACTAGGATGCATCCTCTTTGCCAGCAGAGGTACAATGCTAAGTTGTCTCCCACCCCACGATGTTACAGTTACCCTGGTTGGAGGGTATCTCCGCCCTCCCGCTCACCGCCCAAGTGCCCTGCTCAGTGGCATTTGCAGCATGCTCCAAGCCTTCCCAGTGCTTGCCTGTGCACTCACTTCTATTTTGTCCCCCACCTTCTCTGTTCTTGCCTCTCAACCACACATTTGCTGAGTTGTGACTATCCTTCAAACCTAGCTCCAAATGTTGCTGGTTCTATTTATTTACCTTTAAGGAGTTCAAGTCACCAGCCTGGCAACCCTCAGCCGGTAGCAGGCCAGATCTCCTCTTTCTTCTCTCCGGACCTAGTGTTGATCGACTAACTTATAAATCGGAAATGGATCCGAAACAGTGATGTTGCCCCACACACCCCATCACTTCCCTCACACTGACAAAGGTCCACTTGCCTTCCCTTCCATTCCCTTCGAGGAAAAAAAAAGCATTCAACAGAGATCCGTGGACTTGCAGGTCCAAAGGACAAAACAAATATCTTTACAACACATCATCAGTCACCATGAAATGTGTGCCATCATTTCCAGGGTTTTGATAAATATGAGGTGTGCCAAAATTAAAGATCATAAATTTGGGGACTGAGAGGAGATGACTTGAATTTAATAGAACAAACTGCTATATGAAATCTGTCTTCTTAAAGTTAATTAAAGGAAGTAGAAATGGTCATCTATTAACAGAATCTAGCCCTCCAAGGAGTAGCTTGTGAACACAAATGCACGTACACGTTTGTCTATAAGTGTGGGCATTATGTCTGTAGATAAAAGTGTGTGTCTGCATTTATAAACAACTTCTGATCCAAATAATAAGATCCAAAGGGATTTTTTTCTTGATTTTGTGAATTTATTCATACAAAGAACATTATAACGATATAGACTCAAATAATATTACACTGTATGGTTAATGTATACTATTATTATAAAGAATAAAACTTTATACAATTTTTTTCTATGTCAAAACAGCTGGTACACACATACACACAAGGCATGCTTGTTTCCCCAGGTTATGTGTTCCACCCTCCTCTGGACAGTCAACACAGGACATTGTTTTAAAAGGGCACTACCCAAATACATGAAGGAATCCTGTTTTCCACATCACTGGTATCTTAAAAATTCAAATGTAATGTGGTATTTTAACATTAAAAATTGAAAGATAGCTCTGGCCGGATAGCTCAGTTGGTTAGAGCATTGTAGAGTGTTGTCTGTATATGCAGAGGTAGCCGGTTCAATTCCTGGTCAGAACACATACAGAAACAAATGGATGTTTCTGTCTCTTCCCTTCGTCTCCCTCTAAAATCAATATAAATAATTTAAAATAATTAAAAGATAAGGATATAAACTCAAAGGCAGAGATAATTTCCCATGTTGTCTCAAAACATTTTGGAAAAAGTAAGCCAGCTTTTGCATGAGTTTTGTATTCTCATTAAGCTCTTCATTCTTTATTTTGAAGCTCACCACTGAATGGGGCCCACACACACTACTTACTCCTATGGTGTTAAGAGGGCTGGGGCGCTTAGTCTAAGACTTGAGTAGGTCTCATCTGAATAGCCTTTTTAGGGGCTGAGTCTCTTGGGTGTGTAAGTTCAAAAAACCAGAAACAGTGTAAAGAGAAGGGAAAAGAAGCTTATCTAATTGGGCTGACTAAATAAAAAAGATGGTTTTTGAACTGTATCCAAAAGTTAACAAATCAAATCACTATACTAGCCTACAATGTTAGCAATAGTGTTAACATGGGTCTTTGTTGACATAAGCTATATAGAGAAGGTGTCTGTCTATCTGTTTGTTTATAAAATCAGATGGGAGGCGTTGAGGAACAAAGACATCATCTTGAATTACACAAGGGCACAGCATTGTCTGTGCCAGCTACATTTTCAGATACTGGTGGTGGAAGCACAACTGAAGCCACTGGTTTGAAAAGCATTTTGGCAATATATACTAAGAGTCCTAACACTTTTCATCTGTCCTTTGACACAGAGATTAGACTTCTGAGAATTCATCCAAAGGGCATGGAAAAATAAAGACACCATTCCATTGCATCATCATTTTCAAAAGTAAAATCTTGGCCATAAACTAAAATACCAACAATAAGGAAATGGTTAAGTACATGAGGTACTATGGTTGTATGGAATATGCTACAGCCATTGAAAATATCAACTGTGTAGTAACACTCAAACAAAGTTTAAGCTGTCGGTTGGTTACTAAGGGATCAGTCCCCATCTTGGTTGCTCTCTTACGCAGCAGCTAATTCTGCAAATTAAATTTGTTTTGCCTGCTGGCTCCGTACTAAACTCCATCAACAGGAGCACTAAAGGGAGATTGAAGGCAGGAGTGGGGAGGAGGGACAAGCCCCTTCCTGTGTGCTTCATGCCTTGTCCGTTACTCACTATGCCCTTCACTCAGAACTGGGGCAGTTAATTTCACCAGCAGTTAGCTCCAGTCTCCAGGTTTTGGACCCAGACCTAGAAGCTACCTCTCCCCCCAGAGCTATCAGCGCCAGCTCTGGTGGCACCCCCTCCCAGAGGCCTACAGTCTCCTGCCCCCAAGCGTCTAGTTTTGAGAAACAGTCTTTTGCCTTTTGTTCCTCCAGCCTGAGGGGTAGTAGCTGCTTCCTGCACTTGTTCTATTTCAGGGTCTCCTTTACACGTTCTCAGTTCTTGCATACCTGTTTAACAATTTTTTCATATTAAATTCTCTCTGCTAAATAGTGTTGCTTCTACTTTTCTGACTGGTTAAAAAAATCAGGGAATAAAACTGTATGCATCTGAATGCAACCATATGAAACGATGCAAAAATAGATGCTCAAGGAAGTGTTGGAAGGAAACTTACCAAACTTTTAATAGCAGTTGTATCAGACACTGAGTTAGTTTATGAATCATGTTTTTCCTCCCTTCATCCCTACATTCTAGATTTTTTTTTTTTTTGGAAATATGGTTAAATTACTAGCATAGTAAAAGTATATATTTATGTATCAAAAAGTGAGGGTTTGATTCACAGTAAAAGAGTATGTAACCTGAAGAGAGTTGGGCCTGTGAACACCCGTGAATTATTATCTGAATAATGGAAAGCGATGGCACATGTGATCACAAGTCCACTGGGGCATCTTTTGGAGAAAAAAAAAGAAAAGAAAAGCGTGGTAGACTAGAGTGAAGCAAGAATTTTGCCGCTCAAAATGAAAAGCGGAGAAAGTGGATGTGACTTTCCACCAAATTCTACAACAGCTTCTTACACAGATGACTTAAGAGCACTGGGAGGAAGCCTGGGTTGACAGAGACCAGATTGTGCCAAATTAACTCCATTTCCTTTTTTATTGGGTTCTTATATGGGTTCATTATGTGTGCATTCATTTATTCGTACAACAAGCCTTTATTCCATAACTACTATGTTCTAGGAACTGTCTTGACAATGAAGATAGCAAGGCAAGCATCAAGTAGGAGAGATAGCTACGTAATGTTTAGATGTGGGCAGCGTATGTCCTAGGAAGCAAATCATTGTATTGTCAGCTTATTTTTTCTACCCAATAATATGTAAAACAGACATCTGTACTCCATACCTGAGACTCACACACAACTGCACCCCAACCCCCACTTGTGGTGGAGGATGGATTACAGGGACTGAGGATGACAAGGGAGAGGGTTTGGGATAAGGCAGAAGTTGGCATGAGTGGGAATGAGGGCAGGTTTGGGGTGGAGTGGGGTGAGGTTGGGCACCATCTGGCAGCCAAAACACAGAAAGCCAGGCACCATATGTTCTTCACACTTGCTCATCACAGCAGGGGCCATCAATCATTCCAAATGAGATGTCTGCTAGTTCTCTTGATTTCACATGAATCTTGAATGGTCGCTATCAGATTCTCTGTCTTCTCCTTTAAATTGGCAGTGGTCAAATATACTCACTTTCTAGGATTGAACAGATTAACTACTTAGAAATGAAACTCATTTCATTTTCTGCATAGACATGTCTGATTTGTTTGTCCTTATTAATTAAGTATACCCAGGACATCAGAGTGAAGGGATAATTTGCCCATAATATGATTTTCCATTCTCAGTGCCAAACTAAAACACATGTCTGGGTTTTTGTTTGTTTGTTTGTTTTGCTATTCTTTGTTTTATACATACATCTTAGTTATTCTAAAATTTCATTATAATGATGGTTGGGAAGACAAGACTAAACTTCTTAGAGCTTAATCCAGATATAAATGTTAATATCTTTACTTTTTCCCTTCTGATGATAAAGAGGCTATCCTCATAAAAATTACAAGCCATTTGGAAATGAATAAAGTAGAAAGGGAAAGTTTCTCACAATTAACAGAGGAGGATATTGGGGATGGGATAAGGTTTAGTTGAGCATGATAATTCATAGTGTAATTAATAGTAATTTTACTTTTTGACATAGTTACATTAATATAGATGAATTAAAATGCTCTGCTTCGGGACAGGCAAGAAGATCTTGCACCTCCCTAAGGAAATCTTTGTAACAAAATGTGGTAAAGACTCTAGTGGAGAATCAAGAAGAATACAGTGGGCCCTGGCTGGTTGGCTCAGTGGTAGAGCGTCGGCCTGGCGTGCAGAAGTCCCGGGTTCGATTCCCGGCCAGGGCACACAGGAGAAGTGCTCATTTGCTTCTCCACCCCTTCCCCTCTCCTTCCTCTCTGTCTCTCTCTTCCCCTCCCGCAGCGAGGCTCCATTGGAGCAAGGATGGCCCGGGCGCTGGGGATGGCTTCTTGGCCTCTGCCCCAGGCACTAGAGTAGCTCTGGTCGCGACAGAGTGACACCCCGGAGGGGCAGAGCATTGCCCCCTGGTGGGCAGAGCGTTGCCCCCTGGTGGGCGTGCTGGGTGGATCCCAGTCAGGCACATGCAGAAGTCTGTCTGACTGTCTCTCCTTGTTTCCAGCTTCAGAAAAATGCAAAAAAAAAAAAAAAAAAAAAAAAGAATACAGTGAACATCAGGGAAGAAAGAGTTGAAGAGGAGTGTCGGTAGGTTTGAGACTAAAGGTTGGGGCTAATCATGGTTCTGTGTTACCATCCTCATCATTAACACAAACAAACAAAAACCATGAATTTATTATGTCTCACCATATTTCAAAACATATAAAGCAGCCCACTAAAATATGTGTAATATAAGAAAAGAAGGTGAAAATATGTTCTGAACAGGGACAAAAGATTAGGATAAGACAAACAAGATTAACCCATGAAAAAGTTTGTACAAAATCAATATTTGTTGAAATAATATACAAAAATACTTATAGGTAGGAATTCTTATGTATTTGCTGAAAATGGACCATAAGTTTGGTTCCAAGTTTTTAGGGACATATACAAAAAAAGGGGGGGATACTAATCACATTATCAATTACTTTATTAATTTGATTACTTACTTACTTATTTAGTTACTTAAGTATACAAACCAGTTGCCCAAATAAAACACAACTCTTTCTGGTATTGAGACAAGACAGAAAAATCTCCCTGTGGGTCTTCATAAAAAGGCACTAATACAGTGATACACATCCCAGTGGCACTTGAAAGTTTTATGAAGATGTTTCTTCTATCAGCTATCAAGGGAGCTGGAGTCAAAATACTATCACCCAATTCAGTAAAAGAAATTCAATGAGAATAAAAATGATGTGATATGGAGAGAAGATGGCAGCGGAGTAGGCGGATGCACAGACGCCCAGCTCTCAACACCAAACTGAAATACAAATCAATTTAGAAAAAATCAGCATGAAAAACCAACACTGAACTGAGAGAACAGCTCTCAAAAACCAAGGAGCAAAGAGGAAGCCACAATAATCCTGGTAAGGAGTGCCTGAATCTCCTCTGCTTACAGGAAGGGAAGGAGGGGGGTGAGGCTGAGAGCCCAGAGAGGATTTCACAGAGGAAAAAGAGCAGAAACTACTGCTCACAGCCACTTACCTGGCGACCAGGGAGCAAGGTGGGTTGAAAAGACCAGCTTATCTCCCAAGTGGAAAAGACAGGGAGAGGGACAGACTGTGAGGGGCTAAGGTATGCAAGAAACGAAATAAAAAAGCTGACTCATTCGTGCTGGAGGCGGCCATAGCTGGGGGAGGGACTGAACCTTTCACAAAACAGAGCTGAAGTGCTTCTGGATCAGAGATCTCCGGACATCTATCCAGTTCCAATCAGCACAACAAGACACAGCTGAAAACAAGAAGTGGGGAGGAGGGGCAGTAACTCAGGTCTCCATGGAGATCTGAGATACACCTCCCCCTACTGAAGCTGAGAAAAAACCCTGCCCCCAGTGAGATTAGTTGGTGGAAGAGACCTTCAGCATCTCAGGTTACACCCACAGCATTCCTGGTTACAGTTTCAAGGAAGCCTCCTGCTGAGATCAGTTAACAAGACTATCACCTGTTAAGAAAACAAACAAATCAAGACTTCAAAGCTGCCCAAATCCGAAAGTGAATTACAAATAATAGCTGATACCAACCCACGAAGACCTAAAAATAACACAACTGAAAACTGGAGGCAGACAACACCAAGCCTAGACTCAACCAACTCTACAAATAAAAAAAAAAAGAAGATGAGAAGACAAAGGAGTGCAATCCAAATGAAACCACAAGAGACACCTTCGAGAGATGAACTGAGTGATATGGAAATAATCAAACTTCCAGATGCGGAGTTCAAAATAATGATTGTAAGGATGCTTAGGGATCTTAGAACAACAATGGAGGGGCAGTTTGAAAACCTAAATAAAGAAATAGCAAGTATAAAAAAGAATCAGTTGGAGACGACAAATACAATATCAGAAATAAAGACCACAATGGAAGGAATTAAAAACAGGATAGATAGAGCAGAGGATCGAATCAGCGAGTTAGAAGACAACTGGAATGAAGGCATGAAAGCAGAGAAGAAAAGAGAAAAAAGACTCAAAAAGTCAGAGGAAACTCTTAGAGAGCTCTGTGACAACATGAAGAGAAATAACATCCGCATCATAGGGGTTCCTGAAGAAGAAGAAAAAGAACAAGGGATAGAGACTTTGTTTAATCATATCATAGCTGAAAACTTCCCTAAATTAATGCAAGAGAAACTCTCATAAATCCAAGAAGCACAGAGGACTTCATTAAAGAGAAACCCAAAGAAACCTACACCAAGACACATCATAATTAAAATACCAAAGCTAAACAATAAAGAGAAAATATTAAAAGCTGCAAGAGAAAAAAAAGTTATCACCTACAAAGGAGCCCCCATAAGGATGACATCTGACTTCTCAACAGAAACACTTGAGGCCAGAAGGGAATGGCAAGAAATATTCAAAGTAATGCAGAACAAGAACCTACAACCAAGACTACTTTATCCAGCAAGGCTATCGTTTAAAATCGAAGGAGAAATAAAAAGCTTCCCAGACAAAAAACAACTCAAGGAATTCATTACAACCAAACCAATGCTGCAGGAAATATTAAGGGGCCTGGTGTAAACAGATAAAGTGGGAAGAGAATACAGAAAAAAAAAAAAAAAAGGAATACACCTTTAAAAAAGAAAATGGCAATAAACAACTACATATCAATAATAACCTTAAATGTAAATGGATTAAATGATCCAATCAAAAGACATAGGGTAGCTGCGTGGATAAGAAAACAGGACCCATACATATGTTGTCTACAAGAGACACACCTGAGAACAAAAGACACACACAGATTGAAGGTAAAAGGATGGAAAAAAACGTTTCATGCAAACGGAAATGAAAAAAAAGCTGGGGTAGCAATACTTATATCAGACAAATTGGACTTTAAAACAAAGGATATAGTAAGAGATAAAGAAGGCCACTACATAATGATAAAGGGAGTAATGCAGCAGGAAGATATCACTATTATAAATATCTATGCACCTAATATAGGAGCACCCAAATATATAAAACAGACTTTGATGGATTTAAAGGGTGAGATCAACAGCAATACTATAATAGTAGGGGATTTCAATACCCCACTAACATCACTAGATAGATCCTCAAGAAAGAAAATTAACAAAGAAAAAGCAGACTTATTGGAAACACTAGATCAACTCGATTTAATAGATATCTTCAGAACCTTTCACCCTAAAGCAGCAGAATATACATTCTTTTCAAGTGCTCATGGTACATTCTCTAGGATAGACCACATGTTAGGGCACAAAAGTGCTCTCAACAAATTTAAGAAGACTGAAATCATATCAAGCACTTTCTCCAATCACAATGGCATGAAACTAGAAATGAATCACAGCAGAAAAGCTCAAAAATTCTCAAACACATGGAAACTAAATAGCAGGGTGTTAAATAATGAATGGATTAAGAATGAGATCAAAGAAGAAATAAAGAAATTCCTAGAAACGAATGACAATGAGCATACAACAACTCAAAATTTATGGGACACAGCGAAAGCAGTGCTGAGAGGGAAGTTCATAGCACTACAGGCACACTTTCAGAAGCTAGAAAAAGCTCAAATAAACAACTTAACCCTGCATCTAAAAGAATTAGAAAAAGAACAGCAAGTAAAGCCCAAATGTAGTAGAAGGAAGGAAATAATAAAGATCCAAGCAGAAATAAGTGACATAGAGGCTAAAGAAACAATAGAGAGGATCAATGAAACTAGGAGCTGGTTCTTTGAAAAGGTAAACAAGATTGATGAACCTTTAAGTAGACTCACCACAAAAAAGAGAGAGAGTACTCAAATAAATAAAATTAGAAATGAGAGAGGAGAAATAACAACTGACACAACAGAAATACAAAATATTGTAAGAAAATACTATGAAGAACTGTATGCCAAAAAACTAGACAACCTAGATGAAATGGACAAATTCCTTGAAACATACAATCTTCCAAAAATCAATCTGGAAGAATCAGAAAACTTAAACAGACCGATTACACCAAAGGAGATCGAAACAGTTATCAAAAAACTCCCAACAAAGAAAAGTCCGGGGCCCGATGGCTTCACAACGGAATTCTACCAAATATTCAAAGAAGAACTAACCCTATCCTTCTCAAACTATTTCAAAAAATTCAAGAGGAAGGAAGACTTGCAAACTCCTTTTATGAGGCGAGCATAATTCTGATTCCAAAACCAGGCAAAGATAACACAAAGAAAGAAAATTATAGGCCAATATCTCTGATGAATATAGATGCTAAAATCCTCAACAAAATATTAGCAAACCGGATCCAACAATATATGGAAAAAATCATACACCATGATCAAGTGGGATTTATTCTGGGGAGGCAAGGCTGGTACAATATTTACAAATCAATCAATGTGATTCATCACATAAACCAAAAGAAGGAGAAAAACCATATGATAATTTCAATAGATGCAGAAAAAGCATTTGATAAAATCCAGCACCCATTCATGATCAAAACTCTCAGCAAAGTGGGAATACAGGGAACATACCTCAACATGAAAAAAGCCATCTATGAGAAACCCACAACCAACATCATACTCAATGGGCAAAAATTAAAAGCAATACCCTTAAGATCAGGAACAAGGCAGGGGTGCCCCCTTTCACCACTCGTATTCAACATAGTCCTGGAAGTCCTAGCCACAGCAATCAGACAAAAAGAAATAAAAGGCATTCAAGTTGGAAAAGAAGAAGTAAAACTATCATTATTTGCAGATGATATGATATTGTATATCGAAAATCCTAAAGTCTCAGTCAAAAAACTACTGGACCTGATAAATAAATTCAGCAAAGTGGCAGGATATAAAATCAATTCTCAGAAATCAGAAGCATTTTTATACACCAACAATGAACAGTCAGAAAGAGAAATTAAGGAAACAATCCCCTTCACAATTACAACCAAAAAAATAAAGTACCTGGGAGTAAACTTAACCAAGGAGACTAAAGACTTGTACTCAGAAAATTACAAAGCATTGATAAAAGAAATCAAGGAAGATACAAACAAGTGGAAACATATACCGTGCTCATGGTTAGGAAGAATAAACATCATTAAAATGTCTATATTACCCAAAGCAATTTATAAATTCAATGCAATACCAATTAAAATACCAATGACATACTTCAAAGATATAGAACATATATTCCAAAAATTTATATGGAACCAAAAAAGGACACGAATAGCCTCAGCAATCTTAAAAAAGAATAAAGTGGGAGGTATCACACTTCCTGATATCAAGTTATACTACAAGGCCATTGTACTCAAAACAGCCTGGTACTGGCATAAGAACAGGCATATAGATCAATGGAACAGAACAGAGAACCCAGAAATAAACCCACAGTTCTATGGACAACTGATATTTGACAAAGGAGGTAAGGAAATACAATGGAGTAAAGACAGCCTCTTTAACAAATGGTGTTGGGAATATTGGACAGCTACCTGCAAAAAAATGAAACTAGATCACCAGCTTACACCACTCACAAAAATAAACTCAAAATGGATAAAAGACTTGAATGTAGGCCGTGAAACCATAAGCATCTTAGAAGAAAACATAGGCAGTAAGCTCTCCGACATCTCTCGGAGCAATATATTTGCTGATTTATCTCCACGGGGAAGTGAAATAAAAGACAGGATAAACAAATGGGACTATATCAAACTAAAAAGCTTTTGCACAGCTAAAGACAACAAGAACAGAATAAAAAGACAAACTACACAATGGGAGAACATATTTGACAATACGTCTGATAAGGGGTTAATAACCAAAATTTATAAAGAACTTGTAAAACTCAACACCAGGAAGACAAACAACCCAATCCAAAAATGGGCAAAAGAGATGAATAGACACTTCTCCAAAGAGGACATACAGATGGCCAATAGGCATATGAAAAAATGCTCAACATCACTAATCATTAGAGAAATGCAAATTAAAACTACAATGAGATATCACCTTACACCAGTCAGAATGGCGCTTATCAACAAAACAACACAGAATAAGTGCTGGCGAGGATGTGGAGAAAAAGGAACCCTCCTGCACTGCTGGTGGGAATGCAGACTGGTGCAGCCACTGTGGAAAACAGTATGGAGATTCCTCAAAAAACTGAAAATCGAACTGCCTTTTGACCCAGCTATCCCACTTTTAGGAATATACCCCAAGGACACCATAGAACGGCTCAAAAAGGAGAAATGCACCCGCATGTTTGTGGCAGCATTGTTCACAATAGCGAAGATCTGGAAACAGCCCAAGTGTCCGTCAGAGGACGAGTGGATTAAAAAGCTTTGGTACATATATACTATGGAATACTACTCAGCCATAAGAAATGATGACATCGGATCATTTACAATAACATGGATGGACCTTGACAACATTATACGGAGTGAAATAAGTAAATCAGAAAAAAAACTGAGATGAATCCATACATAGAAGGGACATAAAAATGAGACTCAGAGACATGAACAAGAATGTGATGGCAACAGGGGCGGGGGGTTGGGGGAGGGGGGATGGGGTGAAGAAGGAGAGAGGGGTTAGGGGAGGGGAGGGGCACAAAGAAAACCAGATAGAAGGTGACAGAAGACAATTTAACTTTGTGGGAGGGGTATACAGCACAATCAAATGTCCAAATAATCTAGAGATATTTTCTCTCAACATATGTACCCTGATTTATCAATGTCACTGCATTAAATTTAATAAAAAAAATATAAAAAAAAATGATGTGATATGAATATATAACTTATCATGGGAACAATTTTGGAGCAGTCATTCTTAACTTCTGAGTTGTGGATGATTTTGGAAAATTTTCCATTCATTTATTTTTAAAACAAATATGAATAAAGATTCTGCTGCATCCCAGGCCATGGCAGCCAGCGGAATACACTGTTCACATCTTCTGTTGTGGGAGGCCCGCTGCCTCCTTTCAGCCAATTTGGATCCCAGGATGAAACATAAGGCCAGTCCCAGTGTCCCAAGATGACCCTTCTGACGAACCCTCCAACCCAGGAGATGGCAAGTCTCCAGAAGAAGAGCTCGCAGCCAACATGCACACCCCATCACCTGGGGGGATATGAAGGCTTTAGTGGAGCAAGACCAGAGAATGGCCCCTGATGGGCCCCCAGGCCCTAGTACTCTGTTCCTGCTTATGTGTGCTATAGTAACCGCTGACTCCCAGACACGGGTGGACCCCCACGTCTGGGCTGCTTTTCCTTACCCTGGCATTATCCTGCCCGTAGAGACAACAGCAAGCTGTCATTCATCACGTCTAACTGGACCTAATTAAAAGAGAAGGGGGAAATGTAGGTAGAGTGCAGAGCGCATTCCTAGCAGCTGTGGCTGATGCAATGCTGTGAGAATACTCCAGCACCTGAAACCCTCCTAGGCACACCCAAGAGGGAGCTCGCCCGCTGTAAGGAAGTAACTCAGCACCAACCAGGCAGCTCCCTGACCTTTTCAGCCATTGGCTTTGAAGAACACACTGTAACACCCTATAGGCTGAACCTGTGTATATAAGCTAGTTTACTTCCTGAATAAAGTGGATCTGCATCACTGAACCTGGTCCTGGAGCCGGGTCTTTGTGTCTCCTTCATCCTCACCCCCAGTGGGCCTTGTCCACAATGTAAGAATTCAGAAACATCATGCCCTACATCCCCCTACAACTTAAGCAAGCTACTTTCATGATTTAAAGCAAAAAAAAAAAAAAAAAAAAAAGAGAACCCTGTCTGTGGAATGTGGAGAAATGGAGACAAGCAGGAGCTACAATGAACTTCAGGTTGGGCTCACACTGGTTCGAAGAAAGTGGCACAGTGATGCCTGGCACGTTTAGATGGTCGCTGGAAATGTGGGGCTAGGATTTGCAGACCGAGAGTCCCAGAAAACAGATTAGCTAGCTGAGGGAGAATAGGAAAGGTAGCATGGAAACAAATAGCACATTCTTAGAGGTTTTTGTTCCTGACCACCCCCTAACCTGGTTGTATACAATAACCAGAACCAAAACCCTTCCTAGTCAACCTGTGTCCTAAAGGATCCCATCAATAAATAATAAAAATGGTCCACCCATTTGAAAGCTAAGGGGAATAATCTGCAACTCACATGCACTGAAAATTATCTGAAATGATGAATTTTTGGTAGAAATCATGCTAAAGATACGCATATAAATATGCCACTATTTATAATATAATTGAGGAATGTTTTCTCTCAGCTGGAATTAAATTTTGCAATTTAATACAGCTTGCTCTGATGAAAAGGCCACTGATTCAATAAGAAAGTTATTCCTTTGCAACATCAATCATCTTAAACTCATGGCTTCTCCAGAGGTATAACCCCCACCTTACTTTCCATTCATATTATCTTTAACAGGAAACAGCGACTTTGCTAGAGTTGTAGCCTCACAACTATTGTAAGATAAAAGTTAGAAATATGATGGGCTTAATGACTTCCCCGTGGGCACCATAACCACCAGTGTAAATGATGGCATTTGCTTTGAGTGCAATGAAAACTATCAGTATGTTAATTAAGATAATAGGCTGAGTGTACCTGAGGATGATGGAATTCAAGGGGGAAAAAAAACCTTATTTGTTTGCAGCTTGTATGGTGGAAAGATTCTGACTGACATTCACTACCATAACAACGATGGAATTTCGCATAACAGTGTAGTATGCTGAAGAAAATGGAAAATCCTTACTCTACTAGGCATCCAAATAGGCATTAAACACTTTTAATAGGGCTCTTAAATCTAAAACTATTTGAAATGATCAGTTGAGTCTTTGCTCTGGCAAAAATCTATGCCATCAGAGGAATTCTTCACGTATTTCAACAGTCTTTGCTCATGGTGAACGATGTGTCCACTACACAGTTTAGTTTCCTTTTGTTCCACAGCAGAGACGGCAAACAAGCAGCTCCAGGACCTGGTCCTCTCCCACGACAGGCATCACTGGTCAGTCCTGGCACACTTTCTGGCTGAGCCAGACCAGCTTTCTTGAAATAATACTTCAGTGAGCTGCTAGTGGGTCAATGCTTAGGTAAGACCTATTTACTGCTCCCATGCCCAAAAGTAGCTCTACACACTTGGCTTAAAAGGTTAGCTATGTTCCGTATATTCAACTCTCAATAAAATGCCTTTCTGTAGCTGTCAAAAATATATTTCTCTATAGGCTATTACAAAGCCAAGTGGGATTTAAATACAATTAAAACACCACCAATCTGTCAACTCACGCATGTAGATGCTAAAATATTTAACAGTCAGCCTAATTTATAAAAACCCACAAGACACTTTTTTGTAAATATATTTTTGTATGATGGGGTAAAACCAATATGAACAACAAGTTGTATCAATCTGTGAAATACATATTAGTGTCCGAGAAGAGATCGAGTCATCATATTTTAACACTGCCCATTTACCACCTCGGTAGCTATCATAACATCACTATCCTTCAAAGATAAACTCATGTAGGACACCCAGGGCCCTGCTCTTCACTGTCTTTGCAGCACCATTTCTCCTATCTCTTCTCTAGTGAATTCCAGGAAGTAACAAAATAGGCATGGGAGACCGATGTGATGTGTCAACTTAAGGATTTGTATGACATGGAAAGTCAAAAACTGTTATATATGCTGAATGAAAGACAGTGGTTTAAAGTGAAAACAAAACACACGCCTCCTCTCCACTTGCAGTCAACTTGGGAGCTAAGTGTTTTCTCCTCTTCCCCATATAAGCATAAACCAGCTGAGAGCAGGCCCCCAGCCTCCCGCCCCAGGAATGCCACACAGGCAGAGGGCAGGGCAGAGAACCGCATCCAAGGAAGGAACCCCAAATAGGGCTCTGCTCACCCATTTGCATGGCTGGGCAGTGTGGCGTGTTTTCTCTCTGTGATGTGGGATGATGATTCTTGCACTAAGGAAAGGAAGGAGGGGAAGAAAGAGCATAATGGATGTGTATGTGTTCTGTCCATTAGGGAAGAGTCCCAGTGGGCTACAACAGTGTCAGGTACGATTTTATTGTCTTCCTAATTGTTTTCTGTTTATTGGATATACTTCAGGACATGCAGCTCTTCCTTAGACTCAGGCAAGCTTATGAGAGATTTAGATAAAGTACAATTTTGTCAAGCTCACCTTTTAGTTTATTTTCCACTACCACCTACCCATGGTTTCCAACCCAACTCAGCATTAAGAACCAAATGTAGTTTTTCTTGCTTTTGTTTTTGTTTTAATTTATTGATTTTAGCGAGAGAGGAAGGGTAAGAGAGAGAGAAAGAGAGAGAGAGTCAGGAACATCAGTCTGTTCCTGTATGTGTCCTGACCAGGGACTAAACCAGCTACCTCTGTGCTCCGGGACAATGCTCTAACCAACCGAGCCGTCCCGCCAGGGCTCTTTTGTTTTTTAAATGTATATATTTTTAAACATATAGATGTCATGCTCAAGCTTTCCCCCAGTACTGGACAGATTCAGGATTTTTTGTTTTGTTTTGTTTTTGTAAAGTTCTACCAGTAATTCTTATGCCTAGCCAGGGCTGAGAAATCAGTCCAGGACAATTGTCTCATCCCAACACTCCCCTCAGACCCCAATGTCTTTTCTTTCACATGTAGGTCTGTGTGCAATAGACAGTGGTGCTGTAAGGGTTCATTGGCAGAGGCTTTCCTTCTGCCTTGGCCTCTCCTGCCTCTCTTCACCTCCCTGAAGAATCCAGGCATCCCCTCTGGCCCCACCCCACCTCCTCTTCCCTTGATTGTGATGATGAGTTGGAAAGGTAATCACCTGACCTGAACACTGGCTCCATCTCTCAGCATCTATTATGTGATATAATCATGATATATATAGTACAATGGCTAATAAATTTCTGAACAAAAATTATTGTACCGAAAGATATGTGTGCATTTAAAATAAGTGCCTGTGATTACATTTTGCTGAATTCCAATTTTAAACTCAGCATTGAATTTTTCTTTCTTTCTTTCTTTTTTTTTTGTTTCAGGTAATGACTACTTTGGCAAGACATAGATACTTGGATTCATACTAATATGTGCTCTTGGGTGAAAAATACTTTACTATTTTAAATTGTTTCTCTTAAACTCACCCAGTCACAGGCAAGCATAATTATAACAGAGTTTAGTCTAATCAGCACAATTCTAGAGAAATATTATTTTGTGGCTTTGTAAACCCTACCTTTTTTTTTTCTCCCAAGAGAGCATTTTAAATTAAATTAATCTTTGTATACTTTGCTTTTAAAAATCTTCTCAAGTTGATACAGGTAAGCCCATCAAACTGATTGCTGACATCTAGAATGTGGTTGTTCTTTTCATTCCCCCTAACTTTTTCAGCACATTCATGCAGTAATATTTCCCAGCTGGTAAAGGACCTGGCTTCTGGAAGAGTTAAAAGCAAGAAACCCAGCCTGCATCCCCAGCTGCTTGTTATTACGTTATTCCCAATTCACAGGAAATGAACAATCATTTAGTCTTGACAGGTACATCCAGAACTTGCTGTCTTCGTTTTCAACCTGAAAACACGCAGGGCCCACAGAAGTTCAATGTCTGTCTCAAAGTACTCTTCGTAGTGGTTGCCAACGTTGTGAGGATGTCTTGTGAAAGCTTTTGAAAACATTCTGGGAAAATGCTGCCAACAGACTTAGAAACCTGGGAGGAAAAAACAATCATCCAAAATACTTTCTGTTCATGAAATTCTGTAACTTAGTGGTCCCTTGTGAGCTGGTGAAGTTCAGACATATGTGATAGTAATTGGGGTGTCCCCAAAATGGCCTCCTTCGTAGACGATTAGACTTAACGCAAAGTTGTCAGCAGTTAGCGCCCTTCCGACTCCGTCCTAGGATGAACAAAAAGAAATTACAGATATGCAAGGGAGGTTTTTTCTCTCCTTTTATCCTGATGGACTTGGCCCTCAGTTGAAAATATCTCCATTTTCTGGGCGTAGTTTTTGAAAGTAGAAACACAACACAAAATTTCCACTTGACTTGCAGGTTCAAATTCACAAAGCACAGCCAGGGACACACTCTTTCCCCTCACCCACCCCACCCCTCGTCACGGAGGCTGCCCTCCATTTTACAGATGGCCAAGCGGAGACACCAGGGACTTTGCAGGCTGGCTGGAGTCGTGTTTCCTAAGTGGGAACTTCTGGACCAACAGCTGGGTCTCCTGACTCCTGGGCCAATACTGTTTAGTCTATTTAGCAGAGGATTTGAAAACATTTACTTCAGTTTAACTCACTTTGCCCCCTATTATGGCCCATTTGTGTGTGTCAGTCTTTATCTCTGGTCTGGAGTCAAACTTCACCCGTGCTCCCACCTCCTCCTATTTTAGAAGAGGAAAAAAAAAAAAAGCAAAGGCTAAATGTGGAACACATGTGCTTCTCATTGGGGCTGTGTGGAGGGATTGGGCATCAGAACTGTTGTTGGCTCTCTGTCCCTGTGTTTTGGCGTGCCCTGACACCTGGGACCCACTGACATGGCTACTGGCCCCGGCCAGACAAACCCTACTGCATTCATGGTCACCCTTCTAGAGGAGTGTGCCTTCACTCCAAAGCTTCTATTTTGGGTGTCTCTGTGTTTTAGGATTTGCTTTACTGGCTTGTGAAAAACCTGCTTTTGTCTATTTCAGGTAGATTTGAGGTATGCCGTGAGAGAATAGCAGTCACCTCCCGGTAGAGACGGAGTCTTCGGCGACCCCCATGGCCAGGCTGCAGTGGAGCCATGGCTCACGGTGAGGCCGTGCATTCCCAGGCGAGGTTTATGTAAGCAGGAGCTGAGCTGCTCGCAGGTGCCCTGCATACTGAGCGTTCTCCTGCTAGCTCACCTCCACGTGGCCCTGGCATCTTTTGAAGTAAAACTTCACGGGGTGAACAGGAAGACTACAACATTTTTATTATCTTTGGCTTCCTTTGCTGAATTAGCGTTTATATTTTCCCAGTAGAAATCTCCAAATTGAAAATATAGAGGTGTCAGCTAGCACCACTTTAGTTAAGGTTGTGTCAACATTTCCTGTAAACCTTGTTTTTCTAGGGTTTATAACTAGACCATAAAAATGTGCTCAGCTCTGAAACTTGGCATAGAAAGTAAACTTGGGAGTGAATTTTTCAGAATTTGAAGGGAAAAATAAGTTCAGCTGTTTTTAACAGGCGCCTGTTCTAAAATGGAAATGATTTTAAGATGCATTTTCTTATTTGTGTGACTCAAATGGAGCTTCAGATTAAAAACAAAAAAGAACTCATCAAGAGATTATTTCAGAAACATGGGTTAATTGCTCTTGTTAATTTTCAGAGACATTATTAATGATGGAAGTATTTAACTCAAAGACACTGCCTGTGCATGGCAGGGACCAACTTTCTCTGAGCAGTTAGCTGTGCATAGCAATGCCACCCAGCCAATCTGTCTGCACAGCGTTACTGCAGGAAGCCACCAACGCTTCAAAAGAAGGAGGCCCTCTGATAAAAGATTAATGGGTCATTTCAAAGTACATATTCACTCAGGATAGCATTCTTTTATTCATCTTATTTAATTTACAGTTCACACTTATTAACTGATGACCTCCCCTACTCCCACCCCCAAAAGCAGTTCATATAATATTTGTATGAGGGAAACATGCAGCCTCTTTGAAAACCCACCTTTCCTTGAGCACAGGGCGGGGAGGTACTCGGCCTCCCCAGCAGCACACTTGGGCTGTGCTGGCAAAAGAATGGTCTGGAGGAGGCAGTTAGTCAACATGCTGCCATGTGCTAGTGATGCCCTGGTCTGCATCGGTTGGTCTCAGGCCATCAACTCTGGAAAGATGGCAGTTACCAGTGACTGGAGCATCATAGAGGGAAAAAGAATGCTCGACCCAAAGTCAGAAGAACTGAGTTCCAGCACCCTCTCTGGTCCTTACCGGCTCCTATAGACCTAGGAGAGTTGGGCCACAGGTCTGGGGAAGTGGATACTCTCCTAACCTAGTAAAAAGTAAGGAGAGAATCCTGTATGGAAACACTTATTACACTATAAAGGGCTATTCACATGAAAGGTGGTAGGTAGTACCCACCACAGCATCTGGTATCCGTGGATACTGACTAGGACTATAATACCCCTCTTCCACCTGATTCATGTGCAAGGGCCCTGGGCTTTCCAGCATAATAAGCCACAAGCACGTGAGCCAACCTGGGCTTTCATCTTCTAATTATGGTTTTCTACTTCCACCTCTCTTACCTGCTGATTATCACGGACCACATTTTTGAACGAGAAATGTTCCAGAGTCCTGGCTGCTCATTTGTTATAAACATTAACCCAATCTGGCCCCAGATACCACCTTTAATGTCCCATTGCTCTGCCCTTTCCCACCCCCATCTTGCAGCATGATATCAGGTCCTTCTGCTCACTGCAAGGGTACAGTTTTGGGCCGCTTTAGGTTTTCTCTGAGGCTGTCTCCCACTGCATCCTAGGGGTTCTTTCCTCAGTGGGAAACATGCCACACATTTTGGGCTTAAATGGTTTGCCTCTGTGGTGGGAGCTTTCTGGAAGGGAGAGCTGTGGGTGCCACTCCCATGGTCAGTCCTCAGAAGCGCCCATTCCTGGCTGATGGTCTTCTGTCCCCATCCTGAAAGGCTAGGTGCATTTTTAACAGAGGGTCCCCCACATTGCCATGTTAGACTGCTCCCTGCCAATTACATAACAGGATCTGATCTCCATCTTCTCTTAGCGAGCCCTTAAATAACGTGGCACAACCCTGCCGAGTGCCAAAGCCAACACTGACAAGGGCTGGCGAGCCCGAAGGTCACCTATCCTGGGATGCAGAAGGGCTTCCAGTGAGCCTTGCTGCCCCTTCTGGGGCTGGTGTTTGCATCTAGTCCTGGAGCCCCCACCCCACTTCACACCTGCAGCCAGGAGGAACAGGCTTCTGCCTCCAGTTATTGTCTTGCTAAAACAAAAGCCTCCTCAGCAGCTTTGCATGAGCCCGACTCCCCGCCCAGAGTTTGCAGCCCTTTTCCAGAAGCCTGGATGCTGCTGTGGGCATGGCAGGGACCAACTTTCTCTGAGCAGTTAGCTGTGCATAGCAATGCCACCCAGCCAATCTGTCTGCACAGCGTTACTGCAGGAAGCCACCAACGCTTCAAAAGAAGGAGGCCCTCTGATAAAAGGTTAATGGGTCATTTCAAAGTACATATTCACTCAGGATAGCATCCTTTTATTCATCTTATTTAATTTACAGTTCACACTTATTAACTGATGACCTCCCCCACATATCCAGTGGACTCCCTTTTGGATGTGGAGGAGACATTGGGCACCTTGGAGCCACCAGTCTAGAACTGAGGGCCATCACGTCTGCCGGCAACCCGTGGGCCTCTGTTTATCCAATCAAAGCTGAGCGCCAACCATCTGCCAGGCACTACGACAGCCTTGGAGGGGGGAACATATCAGTGAGCAAGACAGAACTGAACCTGCCTCCAGGGAATTCTCATTTTAGTGGGAGGAGGCAGGTAGCAAACATACGAGTAAGCATGCAGGCTGGAAAATGGCCAGTGCTGCGGAGAAAGCGCACAGTAGGGTGGGGAGCCGGCTGGCTGGGCAGTGGGTCGCATCAGGAAGCGGAAACTTGATCCAAGGTTTGAAGGTGTCGACGACGTCGCTGAGGATTTCAGGGGGACGAGCACTCCACATGGCATCAGACTAGTACAAAAGCCGTGGGGCAAGCTTGGCTGGAGCGGAGGAGAGGAGGAGAGGACCAGGCAGGGGGCAGGGGCAGGCGAGTCCTGCAGGGCCTGGCAGGACGGGCAGAGCAGCAGAGTGACAGGATCTGTTTCAGAAGGGTGGCTCTCTCTGGCCACTGTGCAAGGACAGACTGTGGAAGGACAAGCAGAGCAGCAGAAAGACCAGTCCACAAGCTCATCAGTAATCCAGAGGAAAAGTGCTCACTCCTGTGGAGGGTAGACCCACCCCTGCGCTCCTTTGAATGCTGTAACTCGGGCTGTTGACTCCCCTTCTCATGCTCAGGTGGCCTCATCCGAGTCTGCCCAGGCTCCTACCCCACGCCAACCTCACCTCTTCCCAGCTGTCTCTGTAGTGAAATCTACCCAAGAAAGAACAGACAAAGCCTGGCAGGTCATCCCTTTGGCTATAGAGTCTTTTTTTTTTTTTTTTTTTTTTTTTTTTTTTGGCTAACTTTCACCTGGGGGTGTTTAAATCCACAGATAGGGGAAGGTTTCATACCTCATGTCTCCTTAAGACCCCTCCAGGCCTGTAATGCCTTCCCCAACCCCTAACTCCTAGCAGCTGCAGCTGGACTGTTTGGCATACCTGTAACCTTGGTTTCTAATGAGCCCCTGTGGACATGAACTCAAGTCAGTAAAACACCTTTGCAGGCAGTAAAACACATATCCCTCCAAGGTCAGAAGCTCACTGGGCAAGAAAGACAAGTGGATGATGCCTACAGGGCAGGAAGAATCAGGCTCAGGGCTCCAACCCCAGCCTAGTGGGCCAACCTGGCCTGCAGTGCAGTACCCGGTAGGCAGAGAGGAAGGCAGACCTACCTGTCAGGAAGATAGGTCAGGAAGACCTATTTGTCTCCCTTTCCTTGTCTCCATCCTCTTCTCTTCCCTTCCCTTCCCTTCCCTTCCCTTCCCTTCCCTTCCCTTCCCTTCCCTTCCCTTCCCTTCCCTTCCCTTCCCTTCCCTTCCCTTCCCTTCCCTTCCCTTCATTTTCTTTCTTTCTTTCTTTCTTTCTTTCTTTCTTTCTTTCTTTCTTTCTTTCTTTCTTTCTTTCTTTCTTTCTTTCTCTTTCTTTCTTTCTTTCTTTCTTTCTTTCTTTCTTTCTTTCTTTCTTTCTTTTTCCTTCCTTCCTTCCTTCCTTCCTTCCTTCCTTCCTTCCTTCCTTCCTTCCTTCCTTCCTTCCTTCCTCTTTCTTTCTTTCTTTCTTTCTTTCTTTCTTTCTTTCTTTCTTTCTTTCTTTCTTTCTTTCTTTCTTTCTTTCTTTCTTTCCTTTCATTATTATACCAGTTAAGGACAATGAAACCTTGCACACCAGTCCCAAATTGGGTCGGAAATCAAAGAAAAAAACCGTGGAACTGCTTTGTAAACATGAAGGCACTCTCCAAAATTAAGGTAGCCTCATTATCTGGGAAAACGGTCCCCAGCGTTCTTCTTTAGTGTTTGGAAATACTGTGTTGAATGACTTCCAAACAATTAAATCCCATCAAGCTGTTCAAACCCTCATGTCCTAACCATCCACCCTGACTCTCGCAGCACCCCTGCTAGGGCTGCTTGGACATGGGGTTCACTCTGCTTTCTGTTCTCTGCAGGGAGGCTGCTGGCCAAGCAGGCTGGACACTGGGCCAAAGGGAGAACCCCAGCTGAGCTAGCTCTGTAACCTGGGGCAAGACACTTAACCTCTCAGAGGTTCAGGTTTTTGTTTTGTTTTTCTCTTTAAAATGTCTTATGTACACCAGAGGGTTCGCTGGATTCATGTGAGATAAGCCATGTGACAAGCCTCTGGCAACTGGGCCATGCAATGTGATGCCTCTGTTATCAGCGATGGGCATCCGGAGCAGACTGGACTGCAGTGTGAGGCAGGCAGTGCCCCTTCCAGGCAGCTCTGAGGTCCAAGTGCACATTGAATACAGACCTGTGGGGCCCTCCCTGCTTTCCACTCCTTCAGGGTTTTGTAGTGTGGTTGTTTAGAAGCACAGGTAAGTCCAGTTGCTGGATCATACTCGTCATCCAGGCCGTTGAGAACAAGGAACACAGCATCGCAGAGCACTGCAAGCATTTACAACAGTGACTAAGAGCTCATGAATTCCACAGATTAGCAGCAAATGAGAGAACAGGGATAACCTCAGTGGTTAAAACCTGAAGAAACGGCCTGGCCTGTGGTAGCACAGTGGACAGAGCCCCAACCCGGAATGCTGAGGTCACTAGCCTGAAACCCTGAGCTTGCTCGGTCAAGGCAGTACAAGAAGCAACTACTACGAGTTGATGATTCCCATTCCTCCCCCTTTCCCCACTTCTCTCTCTCTCTCCTCTCTCTAAAGTCAATAAATAAAAATCTTAAAAAAAAAAGACCCCCCCCGACCCCCCCCCCCAAATAAACAGTGTTACAGGGCGACAGCTATGTGAGGTGTTACTGGGTTCTGTTTTATATAGTGAGGGCTGGCCCACTAATTAGTCTGTTTACATGCATTGTATAGAGGAATTGATTTCTCTGACCTCCATCACGAGGTGCCTTCAGGGACTAGGACTTTGGGGGACGGCACTCTGTCTGTTCTTGGAATACCTCTGCTTTGTTGCATGGTATCACTAAATCATTGGAGGCCAGAGTCACTCAGGAAGGTTCTGACAACTATACTGGACCTGGTGAGGGGAGCACACTGAGGGATCCTGCATTACAAGATGGTCAAATCTTATGGACTTATTAGGAGGCTCTTCACACTCTCAAAAACAACAAACCGGCCTGGGGAACAGAGAGCATATCATAAAGAGCACAGGCCCTGGAGCCCCATAGCTCTGCTCCCCCACAGCCCTGGCTTCAGCCCTCACTTCTCACTTACACACGAGCATCATGGTCCTTGATGACTGTCCTGTGAAAGCGAGCTCTGCAAAGGGGCTAGGGTGAGCTTTAGATGGGACACCAAGGGCGAGCGCTTTGGGCAAATGCACGGCTACCATCTGTTGAGCGCTTGATTGGTACCAGGCATTGTGCTCATCACTTTTCCGGGGGTTACTTTATCAATTCTCCAACCTCTAAGAGCTACCTGCTAATTCTGCCTTCACTTTTCAGAGCGCTTGCATTTAAAACAGCAAGCCAAAGTCCTGTTTTTCCTCCATAAAGATATGTCCTTTCAGTGAAGAATGCCCACATATTCTTGGAAATGCCTCTGTTTTCTGCAGCCATCACATAGCCATGAAAGGATTTCCTCTGCATGTGACATTAAGGGGGGATTCCCCTCTCTAGTGTCTAGTGGGTGATATTACATAGCACTTGCTCTGGCAACAAAGGAAGGTTCACTTAGCCCCTAATTAGCTTACTACAAGGTAATTACAGAACTTACTACAGGTAGTCCTCAGAACAACTCTAAAGGATCAGTTGTTGTCTTCGGTTTACAAATACGGAGACCAGGACACAGGAAGGTTAAGTGAAATGCCCAAGGTCTCATCGCCGATTCCTGGCAAAATGGGGCTCAGACCCAGGTAGCTCTTCCTTGCTGCCATTGCCCTGTCTCCTGATGAGTCACCTAACAGAGGGCTTTTGTACTCCCTCCCTCCGCCCACCTCGGAACCACAGCCCCCACGACACTCAGCAGCCAGCCTCAGCCATGTGCCCCTGTGCTGCCAAGGCTGTGTACCAGCTGCCACAGGCATCGGGTCTGCTTTGTGGGGGTTACTAGAAGAAAACTGAAATAGGTGCTCTTCCTAGTGTGACTTTGGACATGGGAGTAAAAACTGAACTGAAAGTATTTATTCTCACACTACTCTGGTAGAAGTAGCCTACCTAGGGAGTTTCTTTGGGATTTTATTTTGGGTTTTAAGAAAGAATATCTTCACTACCATTTTGACCTTGGGATGTCATTTAATAGGAAGGTCTATTCAGATATCCAGAGTCAAGATTTCCATTTCTGGTAGGAAACTGGACAATCAGCTTCCCCTACTGAGTTGACATCCTTTGTTCCAGCCCTTTAACACTCTCCAAAGGGCCCTCCCAGTGGCCTAATAAAATCACCATTGTGATGATGGACTGCACACTTATGGAAATCAAGGTGATTTTATTAAGAGGCATTTTGCAGTATATACGGAGTTAGATGGTCCAAGTAATTTAAGATAGCAAAGGTCCTCGTTTTGTCCCAGACCTGGCTCCCACTGCTGACTCAGCTTTGGAAGGGATACACGTTGATCAAGTAAGGGAGGCCGAGGGCATGTGAACATCCCCCAGTGCCAGGTCCCTCTGAAGTCACTGGGAGTTTTGCCCACAGGGCTGCTGCTGCTCTATCACAGTGTCGGTGGTGGTGTTGTTGTTGTTTTTTGCCACGAGTGTGTGCTGCCCAAGTCACAGCAACGTTCTAACATCCACATCTTTCTGCAGTACTCCCGAGTGGCAGGCCTGTGGACATGCATCTCCTGCTTCCAACTCAAGTTGTTTGGGACCCCTGTGACAGGTGTGTTTCCTTGCCTGCATGTCAGGAGCATCTCAGAAACAAAGGGGTTTCTGGGAACAGCAGCAAAGGGAGGGTTAACCTTCTAGAAAGATGCTGCTCAGCTGTCAAAAAGTAGCCCTCAGGGTATGGTCACGTCAGGCTGGGGGCTGTCAAGGCAGAGGCCACCATGTGGGTGCCAGGCCTTGGAGAGGCAAGCAGAAGAGTGTGGCTCACCTCATTTTTTGTTTGTTTGTTTGTTTTAGCATGCGCGTGAGAGAAAGACAGAGAGACAGACAGAGACAGACAGACAGAAAGGGAGAGAGATGAGAAGCATTAATTCTTTGTTGTGGCACCTTAGTTGTTCATTGATTGCTCTATCACTTGACCAAGGGGCTCCAGTTGAGCCAGTGACCCATTGCTCAAGCCAGTGACTTTAGGCTTCAAGCCAGTGACCTTTGGGTTCAAGCCAGCGACCATGGGGTAATGTCTATGATCCCACACTCAAGCCAACAACCTCAGGGTTTAGAACCTGGGTCCTCAGCACCCCAGGTCAACACTCTACCTACTGCACCACCACCTTGCCAGGCTACTTTCTCCTTTCTAATTTGTATGCCTTTTCTTTCCTCTTCTTGTATGACTGCCATGGCTAGGACCTCCAGTATTATGTTGAATAAGAGTAGTGAGAGCAGACATACCTGTCTTGTTCCTGATCTTAAAAGAAACACTTATTTTTTTGCCTTTTGAGAATGATATAAAAGTCTGTAGGTTTGTCATATATGGCCTTTATTATGTTGAGGTATGTTCCTCATTTTGCTGATAGTTCTTATCATAAATGAGTGCTGAATTTTATCAAATGTTTTTTCTGGATCTATTGATATGATCGTGTGATTTTTATTCTTCATTCAGTTTATGTGATGTATCACATTTATTGATTTGTGAATATTGTAACAACCTTGCAACCCCAGAATAAGTTCCATTCAAACATGGTATATGATCTTTTTTAATGTATTGCTGGATCTGGTTTGCTAATATTTTGTTGAGGACTTTAGCATCTGTGTTCATCAGGGTATTGTCCTATAGTTTTTTTGCTTTGAAAGTGTCTTTATTTGGTTTTTGAATAAGAAAAATGCTAGCCTCCTAAAATGAACTGGGAAATCTTCACTTCTATTGGATTTTTTGGTATAGTCTGAGAATAGGTGTTAGTTTTTCTTTAACTATTTGATAAAATTCACCTGTGAAGCCATCCAGTCCAAGACTTTTGTTTGTTGGGAGTTTTTTAAATTATCACTTCAATTTTATTAGTTGTGATCACTCTATTCAGGTTTTATGATTCTTCCAGATTCAGTTTTGGAAGATCGTATGTTTCTAGGAATTTATCCATTTTGCCCAGGTTGTCCCATTTGTTGTCATCATTGTATTTTCTTACAATCTTTTGTGTTTCTTTTAAGTCAGTTGTTACTTCTCATCTTTTATTTCTGATCCCATTTATTTAAGTCCTCTATTTTTCTTTTTTTAAAAATTATTCATTTTAGAGAAGAGAGAGAGAGAGAGAGAGAGAAGGGGGGAGGAGCAGGAAGCATCAACTCCCATATGTGCCTTGACCGGGCAAGCCCAGGGTTTTGAACCGGCGATTCCAAGTCGATGCTTGTTCCACTGTGCCACCACGGGTCAGGCTCATCTCTCTCTATTTCTCTTGATGACTCTAGTTAAAGGTTCTTCAATCTTGTTTATATTTTTGAGGATACAGCTCTTGGTTTTATTAATTTTTTGTATTTTTTTTAGTTTCTATGTCACTTATTTCTGCTCTGATCTTTATTATTTCCTTTCTTCTACTTACTCTGAGATTTGTTTATTTTTCTTTTCCTAGTTCTTTTAGGTGTAGAGTGAGATTATTTGTGCTTTTTTTCTGGCTTCTAGAGGTAGGCTTGTAATGATATGAAGTTCCCTCTTAGCATTGCTTACACTGTGTCCCATAGATATGGCTTGTTTTATGTTCATTTTCATTTGTTTCCAAGTAATATTTTATTTCTTCCTTAATCTCATTTTTAATCCATTAGTTGTTTAATAAAATAATATTTAGCCACCATTTGAATGCTTTTCAGTTTTTTTCTTGTGGTTGATTTCTAGTTTCATACCATTGTGGCCTGACAACATGCTTGATATGATTTCAATCTTCTTGAATCTATTAAGGGTTATTTTGTGAAATCTCTCTTCTAACTCCTCACCTTGAATGGGCTCAAGGTTGTGTTTCTCATCCATGCATGGGAATTAAAAGTTTAGTATTTAGCGTCCTATGTAGGCCACTGTTGCTTCAGCTGAAGCCACCCATTCTGATTTGAGTTCACTATTTGCTTCTGGCATGGATGAGTTTTCATTTCTTTCTTTTGAATTTAACCTGTGTTACAAAATAACAACAAACCTTTTTTCCCCCATTATGTACTTCTGACAAAAAATTAGGGGATGTTTCAAAATGAATATGAAGCAATAAAAAAAAAGAAGCATTTAATTTTTTTTTATTAAACAAGAACAGCAGAAAAGCAAACAAGTCAAGGAAAGTTGTTCAATTATGCAAATGAGATGCAAAACCAACTTTTATTTCATTGGAGAAAATACACTATACAAAAGGCTGGAAGTACTGGAGTATCTGCACGTTCTCTGATCCCCTAATTTTTTATGAGCAGTGTATTTCATCCAGGAATTCTCTGTGCTTGTAGCAGGAGGTATGGCTGAGTTAACTCAGTCTACCATGTTGCCAGAAGTCATGCCCATCTACTTGCTTCTGGGAATTGAATTTGAGCTTCCATGGATTCAGTCACTAATAGGGTCTCTCTCTGAGCCAGCTGATAACCTGGAACTTCAGCACTGCTGCATACAAACTTAGAGCATCACTCCACATGAGACGGCTGATGCTGAACTCATCCCACAGTTTAGACTTGGGTATTCATCTTTGTCAACCAAATCGTGGCTACTTGTCTCTTCCTCTCTGAATCCTCAGAGCCAGTGAACTACCCTCTGGAGAAGTAGCCATGAGTACACAGGGAAGGAAAAGTTGGTTGGAGCTCCTTCATTCTTTCTTCAGGTAGCCTGGCTGGAGAATTGTTGGCCATCTAGAATCTGGTGACTTTTGTGAGTCACAGATCTTTTTGTGAAGCTGAAGAAAATTGTGCATCCTGTCCTGAGGGGAAAAAAATTACAGGTATAGAAGCATCAGCATGAATTTCGGGGATTCATTATCCCTCTCCATCCCACATTCAGAACTTCTGCTTGGGAGGCTAGTATTCTTTGGTGAATTATAAGCGCTAGTCTTCTGGCTTTATTCAAATCAACTCTAGTGAAAACCCTTGTTAAAAGGAGACCCTATGACATAATTACAATTTTTCAAGGATTTTTCACTCTTTTGATGCCATCTTGAAACATAACAATGGCATTGAGAGTAATGTCAATAACAAGTGACACTCTCCTATAAAAACCTTTTCTTCAAAGTATTTTTTTTTATTCATTTTAGAAAGAAGAGAGTGAGAGAGAAGAGGGGAGGAGCAGGAAGCATCAACTCCCATATGTGCCTTGACCAGGCAAGCCCAGGGTTTCGAACCGGCGACCTCAGCATTTCCAGGTCGACGCTTTATCCACTGCACCACCACAGGTCAGGCCTCAAAGTATTTTTAATTAAATAATTGTCTCTTACTGGAGCATAATTTCCTCAAATACTACTTTCTGTCTTTTTTTTTTTTTAAAAACTTTATTTATTTATTCATTTTAGAGAGGAGAGAGAGAGAGTGTGTGTGTGTGTGAGAGAGAGAGAGAAGGGGGAGGAGCAGAAAGCATCAACTCCCATATGTGCCTTGACCAGGCAAGCCCAGGGTTTTGAACCAGCAACCTCAGCATTCCAGGTCGAAGCTTTATCCACTGCGCCACCACAGGTCAGGCACTACTTTCTGTCTTACACCTATGTCATCTACAAGGCAGAAGATGCTTCATTAAATGAGACCTAGCTGGTATGGCATGGTAGAAAGGAAGCTGGATTCTAGATTCTGTTTCAAATTTGGGATTGGCTTTGCTATGAACCACCTAGTATCTCTGGGAAATTCCCAATCTTCCCAGCTTTTTTTTTCCTTATCTGTAAACTGAGGAAGTTGGACTATATCAGAGATTAACACACTTAAATCCAATGGCCAAATCCTGCTTGTTGTCTGTTTTTATAAATAAAATTTTGTTGGAACACAGCCATAATCATTTGTGTCAAATGTTATCTATGATGGATTTCATGCTACATTGACAGAGTTGAGTCGTTGTGACAGAGACCATATGGCCTGAAAAGCATGAAATATGACCTGTCTGGCCCTTTACAGAAAAGTGTGACAGCCCTTGGCTTAGATGATATCTCCAGTTCTTTCCACCTCATGACGGTCTGTGATTTTTAGAGGAAAGGAAAATGTAACCCCCTGAATAAAGGGCAGATGTAGAAGAGAAGCAAATGATGGATGGACCCAGACAAACAACATACTATTTTGTTGATGTAGCTCCCTCAATAACTGTCGAACTGCTTAAAACAATGAAACTTCTTGTGTGCTCTCAATGGCTTCATCATCCAGACTGTCAATCATTAAGATAAACCTTCTCCAGTGTATCCAAATCAGTGGGTTCTTTAAGGATTATTTAGTCTGATCATAGATGTTAATAAACACAACTGAATTTGGGAATTAACTGACAGGATAGCACATAAAATCCTTTTTACCCAACTCAAATCCTGCTTTGAAATGAGCTAGAGCAGTGGTCTCCAACCTTTTTTGGGCCACGGACCAGTTTAATGTCAGAAAATATTTTCACGGACCAGCCTTTAGGGTGGGACGGATAAATGCACAAAATAAAATTATGCGACTGGCATAAAAACTGTGGTATTTTTTAATGTAATTGTCAAACTTATGATATTTATTGGGCAAAGTTAAAGGAGGAACGAGCATGTCCTCATTATTCAGGCTGTATTTAAATTTGTTATTCTGACAACGTTTCATGTCTGACGTCAGTATGTAATATGATAGGTTCAGGCTCACTACCAATCATGAACCTACGACAATAAAAATAAACATGAATCCACTGTGTACTCGTATGCAACTTTATTAGAAGCATCCTCTTAACATCACACCAACAACATAACATGAGTAACATCCTCTCTGCCTCCAAACACTTTCCAGTCGCTATGGTAATGTTTAAACACACCTTAAAAATAAGATACAAAAAAAAACAAACAATATAAAGTGCATAAAAAATACAACTCACCATTGTTATGAATATTTTAAGTTAAGGGTTATTTATTATAATGTTTATATAGAATGAGAGGTAGTAGCCTATCTCTCAACAACCATAACGCTAAATCAGTGGGAGCCCTGAGCTTGTTTCTCTGCAACAAGATGGTCCCATCTGGGGGTAATGGGAGACAATGACACCCGAAGTGTGTTGCTTATGTCCAGTCTTTTCTGTTTTAGTTGCTGCCACTGCAGAAAATCCTGCTTCACACAAATAGGATGTCAGAAATGGCAACAGGGTTTCTAGTGCTTTTGTGGCGATCTCGGGGTATTCTGCCATGACTTTAATCCAGAACACAGGCAGAGTTGTAGTCTCGAACATATTTTTAAGGCCGCCGTCATTTGTGATCTCCAGTAGTTGATACTCTTCTTGCATAGACACGCTGGATTCACCTGGTTTGTTGACAAATGAATCGCAGGTCCATTCCTTGGCAATTCATGGGCCTTTTGTGGTTGGGAAGTAGCATTCAAACTCTTTTAAAGATTTTTGTGTTTTTTTTTTTTACAGAGATAGAGCGAGAGTCAGAGTGAGGAATAGATAGGGACAGACAGACAGGAACGCAGATGAGAAGCATCATCAGATTTTCATTGTGGTACTTTAGTTGTTTATTGATTGCTTTCTCATATGTGCCTTGACCGTGGGGCTATAGCAGACCGAGTAACCCCTTGCTCAAGCCAGCGACCTGGGGTCCAAGCTGGTGAGCTTTGCTCAAACCAGATGAGCCCGTGCTCAAGCTGGTGACCTTGGGGTCTTGGACCTGGGTCCTTCTCATCCCAATGCTCTATCCACTGCACCACTGCCTGGTCAGGCAGATTATAGGTGATCGTGCACCAGCTGGAACAATGAAAGCTTGGGCTCAGTCTCTTCCAAAATTCCCGCAAATGTTTGAAACGTCAAATATACCCCTGTTCACGCGTCATCCCCACAAATCCAGTTTGGCTTTAAATGCAGCTACTTTATCTGCCAACTTGAAGACAATTGTCATTTTCCCCTGAAGTGACCAATTGAGTTCATTGAGGAGGTTAAATATGTCGCACAAGTAAGCGAGTTTTGCGACCCATTCCTCGTCACTGAAATGTGCTGCTAGTGGTGACTTTTTTTCTGAGAGAAATCTCTGCAGCAGCTCTCATAATTCAAACACTCTGGCCAGGGACCTCCCTTGGGATAACCATCTTATTTCTGTGTATAAGAGAAGGTGTCTGTGCTCCGCGTTCATTTCCTCACAAAGCTGCTCGAACAGGCGCAAGTGAAGGGCCTGTGCTTTGATGTGGTTAATAACTTTAACGACATCATTCAATACGCTGTTAAGTTCCGGTGGTATATTTTGGCTAGCCAGCATTTCCCTGTGAATGACACAATGAATAGACTTGCATTTAGGTGCAACCTCCTTAATCCGAGTAGTTAAACCAGACATCCTTCTGGTTATGGCAGCAGCTCCATCTGTGCATATACTGACACAAAAAGACCATTTCAGTTTTCCTGATATAGAGTCATCCAGCGATTTAAATAGTTCTGCGGCTGTGGTTTTGGTTGGCAATGATAGAGCATATAACATATCCTCATGCACATCCTCTTGATAAAGATAACGCATGTAAACAAGTAGCATTGCCTTGTTGTCAATTTCTGTAGATTCGCATACCACGGTGATTTATTAATCCTTTCCAACAATTGTGATTCAATGTCCTCTGCTATTTCCTCAATGCACTGTGTGATGGTGGTAGCCGAAAGGCATCTGTGCTATCTTTTTAACCGCAGCCTCTCCTAGAAGTTCACGACAAATGTCTTTAGTGGCTGGAAGGATCAATTCTTCACCAATGGTGAATGGCTTCTTAGCCTTAGCAATACGATTAGTCACCAAGTGTGATGCTCTCAGTGCACTCACATTTATTGATGTAGTGGCCACCAGTGATTGTTTCTGTCCTTCTTGTTCATGCTTTTTTCTTTTGAAATACCCAGAAGGCTTGTCTTTTTTATTTTTTTATTTTTCTGAAGCTGGAAATGGGGAGAGACAGTCAGACAGACTCCCGCATGCGCCCGACCAGGATCCACCCGGCACGCCCACCAGGGGGCGATGCTCTGCCCCTCCGGGGAGTCACTCTGTTGCAACCAGAGCCACTCTAGCGCCTGGGGCAGAGGCCAAGGAGCCATCCCCAGCGCCCGGACCATCTTTGCTCCACTGGAGCCTCGCTGCAGGAGGGGAAGAGAGAAACAGAGAGGAAGGAGAGGGGGAGGGGTAGAGAAGCAAATGGGCACCTCTCCTGTGTGCCCTGGCTGGGAATCGAACCTGGGACTTCTGCACGCCAGGCCGACGCTCTACCATTGAGCCAACCGGCCAGGGCAGGCTTGTCTTTTAAAGTAGGGTGCTTGGTCTCCAAGTGGCGAAGCAGTTTTGAAGGCTTCATTGCTTCATTATTTAGCCGGCTGCTACATATTATGCAGAGCGGCCTTGGTGCGCAAGAATCATCAGTTGTGATAAATCCATAATTCAAGTAGGACTCCTGGTATTGACTGTTAAATGAAGCCTTCTTTTTCTTCGAGGTTGTAGGTTCTTCTTCTGTCTCCTCACCGGCCCTTTTCCACTTCGCAAAAAAAATTTCGATGGCATTTTGTTTTTCACTCATTTTGCTAGTTTATGGGTTTAATTTTAGTGGCAACGTATCACGTGACCAAGACAAGCATCAAGAGTGAGTCTTAGATGGATGTAACAGAGGGAATCTGGTCACTTTTTAAAAATAAAACATCATTCAGACTTAAATATAAATAAAACGGGAATAATGTAAATTATTTATTCTTGCTCTGCAGACTGGTACCAAATGGCCCACGGACCAGTACTGGTCCATGACCTGGGGGTTGGGGACCACTGAACTAGAGCACAAAGCCCACCTGAGAAATGTAGCCATCCAATACAAATGACAGGGGTGGTATTCATCTGGACGTAAACTTTTGGGCTGAGTATTCAGGAGGCTGATATATTTTTATGATCCATGTTGTCCAGACCATGCTTTCCAAACACCATGGAGTGGAGAGGTCCCTCTGCTGCAAGGACCTGGCTGCCCTGGTATATGTCCCAGAGGCTAGGGTTTCCCGCCAAGTCAGACTTCTAACAATTTCATTAGATTGAAACATGTCTAGTTTTTAAGTTGACTTTTCTATTTCTCTTCATTTGGTTCCTCCAGGAAGAAGTTACTAAATGAAATAAGAAGCTTTTTCTTTCCATGAAATTAACATATTTAAAAGCCTCTATATTAAGTACTCAAAATGAGACAGGGACCAGTCTTACAAGAGCTCAACCTTTCAGGCCCAGAGGAGTAGGAAAAGCTCCACCCATTGATGTAACTCTGCCTTACACACTCAACCTTCCCAACAGCCAGACTGATACTTCCCCTTCCCTATGAACAGCACCTTCGTATGTAGCTCCATCTGTGTTTCAGTGCAGTGGAAATAATACATTGGAGCAGGGGTTAGGAACCTATGGCTCACGAGCTGGATGTGACTCTTTTGATGGCTGCATCTGGCTCACAGACAAATCTTTAATAAAAAAAATGTTAAAAATATAAAACATTCTCATGTATTACAATCCATTCTTTTCCTACCGCTCATGTTCATGGTTGTGGGTGGCTGGAGCCAATCACAGCTGTCCTCCGGGACAACACGAAATTTTTATTGGATAATACATAATGTACACGGGTCGTTGTGAGGTCAGGAAGTAAACTTCCCCCCTTTTAATCAAGGAGTTAGCTAATTGCAGAAACCTTTTGACAAAAAGATGGCTAAAAGAAAAAAAGATGAGGAGTATCGTACTTTTCAGCAGAAATGGATAGAGGAATTCGTGTTTGTGGAGAGAGCAGGTTCTGCAGTGTGTCTTATATGCAATGATAAAATTGCATTGATGAAACGGTCAAATATAAAGCAGCACTTCAACACACACCATACTACATTTGCATCAAAATATCCAGTGGGGGACAGCAGGAAGAAAGCATGTCAATAGCTACTGTGCAGAGTGCAAGCTAATCAGCAGCAACTCCATGTTTGAACCCAACAAGGTGACTGGAATTCGGCTAGCTTTGCTGGTGCTTTAGCAATTGTGAGAAATGGAAAGCCATTCACAGATGGGGAGTAAGCCCAAACATTCATGCTTGATGTTGCCAATGAACTTTTTGACGACTTCTCCGATAAAGACAAGATAATCAAACAAATAAAAGACGTGCCTCTGTTGGCAAGGACTGTTCACAATTGTACCATCATGATGGCAAATCAAATTGAGGCAACACAAGTGAAGGACATAAATGCAGCACCATTCTTTTCTCTCGCTTTGGATGAGTCAACAGACGTAAGCCATTTATCCCAGTTCAGCATGATTGCAAGGTATGCTGTTGGTGACACACTACATGAAGAAAGTCTTGCTGTTTTACCTATGAAAGAGACAACAAGAGGGGAGGATTTATTCAAGTCTTTCACTGAGTTCGCTAAAGAAAAAAAATCTACCAATAGATAAACTTATTTCCGTGTGTACTGATGGTGCTTCGTGCATGGTGGGGAAAAACAGAGGATTCGTAGTGCTTCTTCGTGAACATAAAAAGAGACTCATCCTAAGTTTTCACTGCATCCTACATCAGGAGATGCTTTGTGCTGAGATGTGTGGCAAGCAGCTTGGTGAGGTGATGTCACTGGTCATTCGAGTGGTCAACTTTATTGTTACCCGAGCTTTAAATGATCGCCAGTTTAAAACACTGCTGGATGAAGTTGGGAATAATTATCCTGGTCTGCTTCTGCACAGCAGTGTGCACTGGTTGTCAAGAGGGAAGGTGCTCAGCCGTTTTGCGGCTTATCTGAGTGAAATCCGGACTTTTCTTGAAATGAAAACCGTCGAGCATCCTAAGTTAGCTAACACTGAGTGGCTCCTGAAGGTCTACTATCTCGTGGACATGACTGAACATCTGAACCAGCTCCATGTGAAAATGCAAGGTGTTGGAAATACAGTCTTATTCCTTCAACAAGCAGTGTTTGCATTTGAAAACAAGCTGGAACTCTTCATCGCTGACATCGAAACAGGTCATTTACTACACTTTGAAAAACTGGGAGAGTTTATTTTTATTTATTTATTTATTTATTTTCTTTTTCATTTTTCTGAAGCTGGAAACAGGAAGAGACAGTCAGACAGACTCCCGCATTTCCCCGACCGGGATCCACCCGGCATGCCCACCATGGGGCGATGCTCTGCCCACCAGGGGGCGATGCTCTGCCCATCCTGGGCGTCGCTATGTTGCGACCAGAGCCACTCTAGCGCCTGAGGCAGAGGCCACAGAGCCATCCCCAGCGCCCGGGCCATCTTTGCTCCAATGGAGCCTTGGCTGCAGGAGGGGAAGAGAGAGACAGAGAGGAAAGCGCGGCAGAGGGGTGGAGAAGCAAATGGGCGCTTCTCCTGTGTGCCCTGGCCGGGAATCGAACCCGGGTCCTCCGCACGCTAGGCCGATGCTCTACCGCTGAGCCAACCGGTCAGGGCCAAAAAAACTGGGAGAGTTTAAAGATGCATGCACAAGTGACCCTGCTCAACATCTTGATCTCCAGCAGCTAGCGGGCTTCATATCTAATCCCCTGCAGTCATTCAAAGTGCGCTTTGGAGAATTTCATGAGCACACTCATCTTTTTAAGTTCATCACCCATCCACACAAGTGTGCAGTGGACAGCGCCGACCTGAGTTACATCTCTGGTGTCTCTATCAGAGATTTTGAGCTACAAGCTGCTGACCTGAAGGCCTCACACATGTGGGTGAATAAGCTCAAGTCACTGAATGAAGATTTGGAAAGACTTGCACGACAGCAAGCAGAGTTGGCGAGCAAACACAAGTGGGGAGAGATGAAAAACTTCAACCTGCGGACCAGCTGATTGTCAAAACTTGGAATGCGCTTCCTGTCACATACCACACACTGCAGCATGTGAGTATTGCTGTACTGACAATATTGGCTCTACATATGCACGTGAGCAGTCTTTCTCACATCTAAAGAACATTAAGACCAACCTATGATTACATTTAACGGATGGAAGTCTCAATGCCTGCATGAAGCTTAACCTCACCATGTATCAACCAGACTACAAAGCCATCAGCAAAACCATGCAGCACCAGAAATCGCAGTAATGGTAAGAAGTACTTTATTCATCATTGGTTAGCAACAGCATAAGAATGTTATTAAAAAGAATTCAGAGACTTATTGTACTTTAAAAGTGTTGGTCTTACATAAAACGCACACATTTACTTGTATTTAGTGTTAAACATATTGTATGGCTCTCATGGAATTACATTTTAAAATATGTGGCGTTCATGGCTCTCTCAGCGGAAAAGGTTCCCGACCCCTGGTCTAGAAGGATAGCTTTTGCTGCTCACAGCTTTTTCGGGGGGATGGAGTGGGGCAGGTAGCTAGGATGTGTATCATGGCTGCATGATAGCTTAGACTGCTCAGAACTTACTAACATTTAGTAGACAAAGATAAAAGAAGAGAGTTCCTGTGATCTGCATCACAATCTATTGCTTTGCTGCCTTTGTTTTTTTACTTCCTTTTTATTAAAAAAAATTGTATTGCCTTGTTTGGAACTGGAATGTTGGTCTCGCTCACAGTCTGCTATGAAGTTCTCAGTTGCAGTGTCTATCTCTGTTCAAATCTCGGTGCTATATTTTGTTTCAGTGGTTTTTTCTATTCAACTTCCAAGTCTAAACTCTGTTGAGTCCACTTTCAGCCTAATATAGTTGTAATACTTTCTAAATTAAGTGCTGGCATTCCCAAAATACAAACACCAAATTTATGAATGTCCCTTACGAGAATAAAGGCCGCCCCTTCTTGTTTCTGGGCGGCACCATCTGAGCCACAGGAGGGGTCCTCTCTTCTCTGAGAAGCTTCAGCAGTGGGAGGCGCATTCCTCACATCCAGCCTTGTGAGTGGGGACTAATTTTCCATAAAAACCACATTTGGTGGTCTAGTTCCCCGTCAAGTCCACAAAAGCCCACTTCAGCCATAACATAGGTAAAAAAGTAAAAAACAATACAGCCAATAAAAGATGTTTTGCTAATGTGTAGTATTTAATTTTAATTAGGGATGAAATTATTACAGTGTTTCTAGGAGAAAATTTTTGCTCCAGTTTCCAAAACTTGATTTACAAACAAACTCTTGGAAGAAAAATCCAATCTAAATTTAGAACTTCCTAGATTAGCTCTAGTTTTCAGCACATAGTTTCCCTGTTGTTTACACAAGTCACCTGAGAACAGATTCACTGAGGCTGCCTCAGCTGGGCGATGGGCACCTGTCCAGTAGACGCCCCCCCAGGTGTACAGGGGCCGAGGAAGAGGAGCCTCAGTAGCCAGAGGAAGGCATTTTGGTTCCAATTTGGACTGAATATTCTGGATTGCCATTAGAATGCTGTCATCACTCTGCCTTTGTAGAACTTACATCTGATAGATTTTTAAAGTAATGTTTCCCTTCATACATTCTCAGTCAGATAATTTGTTGTAAATGAGTCTTCCTTCAGAAAAACAAATAGTACAAAACCCAGACTTCCAGATTGGCACACCAGAGAGTGGTTCTACATACACAACAGGCAGAATTAACTCACATTGGATTTCCCCAGAGCAGTTTGTGCCTGAGCCTTCTTTTAGCAGCTGGGTTCACCATCTAAGAATCTGGGTTTGGGCCTTTATTCTGGTGTGTTCACCTGAAGAACACCTGAGTCTAATTAACCAAAAATGAAAAGGCATCCTTGTGAATGTTGCTTTCAGGACATGAGCCTGGCTTCTGGGCCAGGTGCTCTGGGGGTCCTTGCTCTCTCTGCCAAATCACCACTCCGGTGGGGTGTGCCCCACATTCTCACATTGACACTGTAGTTCTTTTGTTCAGGAGGCTTGTAAGTGGCATTTTATTTAAGCAATAATGACTGGTAAAGAGGGCATTTCCTGATACTTAATGACCAACTGCAGGAATTGTGGGCCTGAGGCAATGCATATAATATGCTATTAAACCCTGAAATTTAAAAATGTAAAGAAAAAATAATTACCTTCTTATGCACGTTACCATAGATACTGGCATTGTTTATAGTTCTAGTCTTTTCCTAGAGGTTAAAGTCCAGTTGAGCACCCAATAGGAAAGAAGAACTTTAGTCCCAATTTTCACTCACTTTATAATGTTTGACATTACCTAGTTAGGGTGCGTCTCTTTAAGAAGATGCATGTCACCCCTGGAAACAGGATATGGAACTTGTGATATGGATTGCCATAATAAGCATTCATATTTTATTGAACAGTTTGGCAATCAGTATTTAAAATCAGCTAACCTTGTAGATAATCACGTCTGTGTCCCCAGAGTGGCAGTAGCTTTCATACCATTCTTTCCCTCCCCAAAGAATAAACCATTTTTTAAATTGCATGCACATATTTTATGCATTAGTTCCAGAAAGTTTTTTTCAGTTGGATCTATTATTATAGTGTATAACTCAGAGATTAACATTTAAGCATGAAGGAGAAAATACTCAGGGAAGCCCCTAATGCCCCATGATTTACATGGTAACTATTTGCTCTACGCTTTTTAATATCTTGGAACTCTGTCACTTTTCTAATTCTTAGGGAAAGATACTATGTAATATAATCAATTTCATAACATGGCAGAAGTGCTGGAATGATCTATTCCAGGGATAAAAGAACACTTAGAAAAGTTAGGCTTAATTTCATCTACAACTCCAAACTTTCTCTCACACATATTTTTTCCCATAGTTATCAGCAAGATTTGCTTTTATTTTTCTTCATCCTATTATAGTCAAAGAGTAATATAAGAAACCTTTATCCAATACTTAATACAGAAATACCATTCTTTTTTTTTCACTTATCTATTCATTTATTTGTGCAATAGGAATTTTTAAAATATATTGAGCTCTCTCATGAGGCAGGCCACAGAAGCATGCTAATGAAAAGCCAAGCTCTCCACACTTGAAGAATTCTATCTGCCTAGGGGTCAGGCATGTAACAGAAATTACAGAACTTTTCTGGCGATGCTAGTTTAGGGTTATGATGAGGCGCATTGGGACTACAAACAACGGTGACAGCAGCTTTCCTAAGTATTCAGGATGGTCTCTCAGGGCAGGTGACATTTACTGTAAACTGTAAAGCGCTAGTCACAGTTATTATTTCATTTCCTTTATTCTTCTATAGGAATACAAAGATGGATAAACTAAAGAGACTACAACTCAGTTGGTCATCAAATAAAAAGAATAGTGATTATAAAGCTTATGTTGACATATCTCCCCACCAGCCTTCCTCCCAAATATTTCTATCTAAAAACAATGCTAGATTTACATGGAGAATTATGTCTTGACATGAAGACACTAGGAGTCCCTGGGGGGAGGGGAGGTGGGCATCCCCTACAGTGTCAATTTCCATATTCACATGCAAGGCTGTGAACCCTACCTTTCCTGTATTTGTGAAAGTGCATGACGGGACTCCAGATGCCTTTCCCTGAGTGATTTTTATCTGTAGACATCCAAATCATGCTCATGCCAGTAGGATTTATCTGGGCCCTTAGAATCTCACCATATAAGAAGACAAGATGGCGCTGGAGTAGGCAGACGTACCAACTCCACCTCCCAGAACCAAAGTGGATTACAAACTAATTTTAAGAACTATCATCTGGAAAAACCAACTTTGGATTAAACTAAGAGGACTCTTCAACTAAGGAACACTGAAGCAGCCACACCGAGACTGATAGGAAAAGCGGAAATGCAGAGAGGAGCGAACAGCAGCCGGGAGAGACTCGCGTGGCAGGAAGTGAGTTTAGCAGAGAGGGGAGGGTCCTGAGTCCCAGGAACAAAGCCCCAGCCTGCAGCCCCAGAGCCTAGAAGAAGCGTATGGACAGAATTTAGCTGGAAACAAGACAGCATACTGTTTGTGATAAAGAGACTGATTTCTCAGATCCAGGATTCTTCTTAAAGGGACCGTGCAGAAAACCTCTCTCACAACCACTCACCCAGGGCTCCGGGGGACAGGGAGAGAGGAGAGGACCAGATTAGCAGGAAGAGAGTATAATCTAGGAGGCACACGGAGAAACATTTTGGGAGACAGCCACCCTAACCCCTCGGCTGATTCACTCCCCAAATCTGAAGTGAATGTTTCCCCTGGAAACAGCAATACCAGCAAAGGGAAGCAGGACACCAGCCAAACAAGCTCTCCTGCGGTACTCAGAGTAGAGTTGCTTAGAAGGAGGGATCTTTCGGGGCTACAGTAGTGAGTCTTAGGGTCTGAGCTGCAGCGCCCCACCCACACGGCAGAGGGCTCGCTGGAGGGCAGGCGGTGGCAGGACATGGAAGCACGGTTCTGTCGGCAAGGGTGAAAGCTGGCTGGCCACCACTGAGGCCCAGGTGTGAGCTCAGTCTTGACCGGTTGGGAAGGAGGGGGCGTGCAAAAGCATCAAGTCCAACTACGGGCCACCTGTAATCCAGCCTGCAGGAGAAGGGCGGGAACCCCAGAAGGGGTGGAGATCACCCTTAAGCAAGGGTGCAGGAGCACAGCCTTGCCCCACCCGCATAACCCAGGCTTGTGGCCTGACTTGGGAGCTGGCTCCTCCCGCAGGGGTGGAGCCAAAAGCCCAGAACAGGTGGAGTCCTGCTACTGAGCATGGGCACGCAGTCCCACCAGGCCTGTGGAGCCAAGGCTAGCAGCTGTCCCATGAGCGGGCTCCTCCTGCAAGGGCGAGGCGGAAGCCTGGAAACAGGCAGAGACCCACAGCTGAGCAAGGGTGCTGCCACTGACCTCAGGGCCGAGCATAACGCCACCCACGAGGGCGGGGCGAAGGCCAAGGCCACCAAGGCTTGTACGCCCGAGAACGTGATCACAGCCACCCCGTGAAGGAGAGGCGGAAACCACAGCAACAGCCCCAGTGGGAAGACACCGGCAATGCCCATACCCAAATGCCCTAGGCAGCAACAGCAGAGGGGGTGGCAGGCCTGAAGACAGACCATACCTAGGGAACAGAGGCCACACCCAGTGAACTCCAGTGGCCAAGACCTTCTTTTACACAGAGAAGATGAGAAGGCAGAGAAATACAACACAAATGAGTCAAGAGAAATCCCCAGAAAAGGACCTGAATGAACCAGATATAACCAAATTACCAGATTCAGAGTTTAAAATAATGATTATTAGGATGCTCAAAAATATTAGAACAAAAATAGATGGTCATTACAAATACCTAAATAAAGAGATAGCAGATATAAAAAAGGACATTGATATAATAAAAAAGAATCAGTCAGAAATGACAAATACAATATCAGAAATGAAGAAAACAATGGAAGGAATTAAAAGCAGGATGGATGAAGCTGAGAATCAAATCAGCGAGTTAGAGGACACAATAAATAAAGGCACAGAAGCAGAGCAGAAAAAAGAAAAGAGACTCAAAAAGTCTGAAGAAACTCTAAGAGAGCTCTGTAACAACATGAAGAGAAATAACATCCGCATCATAGGGGTTCCTGAAGAAGAAGAAAAAGAACAAGGGATAGAGATTTTGTTCAAGCATATCATAGCTGAAAACTTCCCTCAATTAAGGCAGGAAAACATCTCACATGTTCAGGAAGCACAGAGAACTCCATTAAAGAGAAACCCAAAGAAATCCACACCAAGACACATCATAATTAAAATACCAAAGCTAAGTGATAAAGAGAAAATATTAAAAGCTGCTAGAGATAAAAAAAAAAGACTATTACCTACAAAGGAGCTCTCATAAGGATGACTTCCGACTTCTCAACAGAAACACTTGAGGCCAGAAGAGAATGGCAAGAAATATTCAAAGTAATGAAGAACAAGAGCCTACAACCAAGACTACTTTATCCAGCAAGGCTATCATTTAAAATTGAAGGAGAAATAAAAAGCTTCCCAGACAAAAAGAAACTAAAGGAATTCACTACAACCAAACCAAGACTGCAAGAAATGTTAAGGGGCCTGTTGTAAACAGATCAAAAGAGAGAGGAATATAATTTTAAAGAATAAAATGGCAATAAACAATTACATATCAATAATAACCTTAAATGTAAATGGATTAAATGATCTGATCAAAAGACATAGGGTAGCTGTGTGAATAAAACAGGACCCATACATACATATACTGTCTACAAAAGATGCACATAGACTGAAGATAAATGGTTGGAAAAAAATATTTCACGCAAATGAAAATAAAAAAAAGCTGGGGTAGCAATACTTATATCAGACAACATGGACTTTAAAACAAAGAATATAGTAAGAGATAAAGGAGGTCACTACATAATGATAAAGGGAGCAATCCAACAGGAAGATATAACCATTATAAATATTTATGCACCTAATATAGGAGCACCGAAATATATAAAGCAGACTTTGATGGAATTAAAGGGTGAGATCAACAGCAATACTATAATAGTAGGGGATTTCAATACCCCACTAACATCACTAGATAGATCCTCAAGAAAGAAAATTAACAAAGAAACAGCAGACTTAAAGGACATACTAGATCAACTCGATTTAATAGATATCTTTAGAACCTTTCACCTTAAAGCAGCAGAATATACATTCTTTTCAAGTGCTCATGGTACATTCTCTAGAATAGACCACATGTTAGGGCACAAAAGCAGTCTCAACAAATTTAAGAAGATTGAAATCATATCAAGCACTTTCTCTGATCACAATGGCATGAAACTAGAAATCAACCAAACAGAAAAACTGAAAAATACTCAAACACTTGGAAACTAAATACCACGTTATTAAATAACGAATGGGTAAACAATGAGATCAAAGAAGAAATTAAAAAATTCCTAGAAACAAAAGATAATGAGCATACATCAACTCAAAATTTATGGGACACAGCAAAAGCAGTCTTGAGAGGAAAGTTCATAGAACTACAGGCATATCTTAAGAAGCTATAAAAAGCTCAAATAAACAACTTGACCCTACATCTAAAAGAACTAGAAAAAGAGCAGCAAGTAAAGCCCAGAGCTAGTAGAAGGAAGGAAATAATAAAGATCAGAGCAGAAATAAATGACATAGAGGCTAAACAACACCGAGGATTAATGAAACCAGGAGATGGTTATTTGAAAAGGTAAACAAGATCGATGAACCTTTAACCAGACTCACCAAGAAAAAAAGAGAGAGGACTCAAATAAATAAAATTAGAAACAAGAGTGGAGAAATAACAACTGACACAACAGAAATACAAAATATTGTAAGAAAATACTATGACGAACTATACGTCAAAAAACTAGACAACCTAGATAAAATGGACAAATTCCTTGAAACATATAATCTTCCAAAAATTAATCTGGAAGAATCAGAGAACCTAAACAGACCAATTACACCAAATGAGAATGAAAGAGTTATCAAAAAGCTCCCAAAAAAGAAAAGTTCTGGGCCTGATTGCTTCACAAGTGAATTCTACCAAATATTCAAAGAAGTAACTTCAATCTTTCTCAAGCTATTTCAAAAAATTCAAGAGGAAGGAAGACTTCCAAGCTCCTTTTATGAGGTGAGCATAATTCTGATTCCAAAACCAGGCAAAGACAACACAAAGAAAGAAAATTATAGGCCAATATCTCTGATGAATTTAGATGCTAAAATCCTCAACAAAATATTAGCAAACTGGATCCAGCAATATATTAAAAAAATCATACACCAGGATCAAGTGGGATTTATTCTTGGGAGGCAAGGTTGGTACAATATTTGCAAACCAATCAATGTGATTCATCACATAAACAAAAGGAAGGAGAAAAACGACATGATAATTTCAATAGATGCAGAAAAAGCATTTGATAAAATCCAGCACCCATTCATGATCAAAACTCTCAGCAAAGTGGGAATACAGGGAACATACCTCAACATGATAAAGGCCATCTATGACAAACCCACAGCCAACATCATACTCAATGGGCAAACATTAAAAGCAATCCTCTTAAGATCAGGAACAAGGCAGGGGTTCCCCCTTTCACCACTCTTATTCAACATAGTTCTGGAAGTCCTAGCCACAGCAATCAGACAAGAAAAAGAAATAAAAGGCATCCAAATTGGAAAAGAAGAAATAAAACTATCATTATTTGCAGATGATATGATATTGTATATAGAAAACCCCAAAGTCGCAGTCAAAAAACTACTAGACCTGATAAATGAATTCAGCAATGTGGCAGGATATAAAATTAATACTCAGAAATCACAGGCATTTCTATACAGTAACAATGAACTGTCAGAAAGAGAAATTAAGGAATCAATTCCTTTTACCATTGCAACCAAAAAAATAAAGTACCTAGGAATAAATTTAACCAGGGAGATTAAAGACTTGTACTCAGAAAATTATAAAACATTGATAAAAGAAATCAGGGAAGATACAAATAAATGGAAGCATATACCGTGCTCATGGTTAGGAAGAATAAATATAATTAAAATGTCTGTATTACCCAAAGCAATTTATAAATTCAATGCAATACCAATTAAAATACCAATGACTTACTTCAAAGATATAGAACACATATTCCAAAAATTTAAATGGAACCAAAAGGGAACAGGAATAGCCTCAACAATCTTGAAAAGGAAGAATAAAGTGGGAGGTATCACACTTTCAAATATCAAGTTATATTCTAAGGCCATTGTACTCAAAACAGCCTGGTGCTGGCATAAGAATACGCATATAGATCAATGGACCAGAACTGAGAACCCAGAAATAAACCCACACTTTTATGGACATCTGATATTTGACAAAGGAGGTAAGAGCATACATTGGAGTAAAGACAGCCTCTTCAACAAATGGTGTTGGGAAAATTGGATAGCTACCTGCAAAAAATGAAACTAGACCACCAACTTACACCATTCACAAAAATAAACTCAAAATGGATAAAAGACTTAAAGGTAAGCTGTGAAACCATAAGCATCTTAGAAGAAAACATAGGCAGTAAGCTCTCTGACATCTGTCGCAGCAATATATTTGCTGATTTGTGTTCACAGGCAAGTGAAATAAAAGACAGGGTAAACAAATGGGACTATATCAAACTAAAAAGCTTCTGCACAGCTAAAGACAATAAGAACAGAATAAATAGACAAACTACACAATGGGAGAATATATTTCACAATGCATCTGATAAGGGGTTAATAACCAAAATTTATAAAGAACTTGTAAAACTTAATACCAGGAAGACAAACAATCCAATCCAAAAATGGGTGAAAGAAATGAATAGACACTTCTCCAAAGAGTACATACAGATGGCCAATAGGCATATGAAAAAATGCTCAACATCACTAATCATTAGAGAAATGCAAATTAAAACCACAATGAGATATCACCTCACACCAGTCAGAATGGCACTCATCAGCAAAACAACAGAAAATAAGTGCTGGCGAGGATGTGGAGAAAAGGGAACCCTCCTGCATTGCTGGTGGGAATGCATACTGATGCAGCCACTGTGGAAAACAGTATGGAGATTCCTCAAAAAATTAAAAATCAAGCTGCCTTTGGACCCAGCTATCCCACTGTTAGGAATATACCCCAAGAACACCATAGCACTGTATGAAAAGAAGAAATGCACCTCCATGTTTATGGCAGCATTGTTCACAATAGCGAAGATCTGGAAACAGCCCTAGTGTCTGTCAGTGGACGAGTGGATTAAAAAGCTTTGGTACATATATACTATGGAATACTACTCAGCCGTAAGAAATGATGACATCAGATCATTTACAACAACATGAATGAACCTTGATAACATTATACTGAGCGAAATAAGTAAATCAGAAAAAACTAAGAACTATATGATTCCATACATAGGTGGGATATAAAAATGAGACTCAGAGACATGAACAAGAGTGTGGGGGTTATGTGGTGGGGGAGGAGGAGAGGGATTGGGGAGGAGGAGGGGAGGGGGACAAAGAAAACCAGTTAGAAGGTGACAAAAGACAATTGGATTTTGGGTGATGGGAATGCGGCATAAGCAAATTGCAAAATAACCTAGAGCTGTTTTCTCTGGACATATGTACCCTGATTTATCAATGTCACCCCATTAAAATTAATAAAAAAAAAAAGAATTTGTCTCAGGGCTAATTCAGGAAGTTAGAAGAGTAGTATAAGGATGCTAATTCTGCTTCTCAGGCCACATCCTGCAAAAGGGGCCCCAAGAAAATAGGCGATTTGGCTCTTCTGATTTTGCCAATTGCATTAAAAAAAAAAGATAGGTCAGAAACGCCCTGAAATGGAACTAACAATACAAGGGCATACATTTAAAGGACTTTTAGATACTGGAGCTGATGTATCTGTTATTGCTAAGCTACATTGGCCTCCTTCCTGGCCCACTCATGCAGCAGCCACAGAATTACAAGGTATAGGGCAGAGTAAATCCCCTCAACAAAGTTCTAGTTTTCTACTTTGGGAAGATTAAGAAGGTCATTCTGGATTTTTTAAGCCTTAGGCGCTCCCTGAATGGCCAACTAATTTGTGGGGTAGAGATGTTTTGAAAACTATGTGAGCATTGCTTGTCAATCCTAATGGTTTAGTCAGTACTCAGATGCTTGACCGGGGATTTTTGCCCACTAAGGGACTAGGGAAAGAACAGAGAGGAATTCTCACCCCCATAGAAGTGGCACCCAATACCAGAAGGTGTGGATTAGGAAATCAAAATTTAGCATAGGGGCCTTGGTAGCTCCTGCTACCCCAATAATGCATTGTGTAGACCCAATTACTTGGAAATCAGATAATCCTGTATGGGTAGACCAATGGCCCCTTTCTCAGGAGAAACTTAGGGCAGCAGCTCGATTGGTACAAGAGCAACTACAGCTTGGGCACATTGAACTTTCTAATAGCCCATGGAATACACTTCCATATTTTGATCTTGTCGCCTCCTTGATTATCAAGGGGCATAGGTGACCCTTACAGCTTATAGGTTTTGAGCCTCAAAATTATTGTTCCTTTTTTCAAAGGATCAACAACAATGGCTCTGGGAAACTTCCACTAAATGGCAAATCGCTTTTGCAAATCAATGGACAACTTTATACTGAAACAGTGAACTTAAAATCAGTTCAAAGACTAGAAATATATGCCATCATCATGGCTTTTCAGCATTTGCCATATTCCTCCATTAATCTATATACAGACAGCAAATATTTACTTATGGTTGTTTCCACTATAAAGACTGCTGTTTTAGGGACAACTGCAGATGAACTATTTCAGCAGTCCCTCCTTCTTCAAAGACATATATGTCAACATAGAGCTCCATGTTTTATAGGACATACTCAAGCTCACTCCATGCTCCCTGGAGCTTTAGCACAAGAGAATACCCTTGTTGATCAAACTACCCAAAAGAAAATTATTTGGAGCAACCATGAGAGATCGAACAATTCAGTCTCATACTATTCATCACCAGAATGCTGCAGCCCTGTGTAAACAGCTTCAACTTTCTTGGGAAGCAGCACGGCAGATTGGTAAATCTTGTCCAAGGTGTCCTATACTACAATCTGTCCCTTCATTTGGAGTTAACCCTCAAGGACTCGTACCAGGACAACTTTGGCAAATGGAGGTTACTCATATACCTTCATTTGGCAAACAGCCCTATGTCCACGTTACAGTGGATACTTATTCTGAATTTATATACATAGTAACCTCTGCCAGAACAGGAGAGGCTGCTAAGCAGGTTATAGCTCATTGTCTGTATGCATTTTTCTATTATTGGATTTCCTAAACTGGTTAAAACTGACAATGCTCCTGCTTATGTAGCAAAAGCATTTACTGTATTTTGTCAAACCTTTCAAATTATGGGTATTTCTTATAATCTTTAAAGTCAAGGTATTATTAAAGCATACCCAGAAAATATTTTAAGGTCAATTTAAAAAAATCTAAAAAGGGGGAGTCATATCCTGAAACTCCTACAGGTCTACCATATCATGATGTGTAATTAAAAATTCTTAAATTTCTTTTGAATGCTGATGAACAGGAGATGCCAAATCTTCTTCTCCTGCAAACTTCTACATTCTTTTATTTGATCCAGCTAAGAACACTGTTTTGTCTTTTTCCAAATAGCTCCAGACATACGGAAAAGGTTTATATAGGTGGATGGGGATCCTCAAACCCCTCAGCGAGATCTTCTGAGCATGACTTTTAAAGTATCAAGAGGCAGAAAAAGCCCAATAGAGATCAGGGGAACTACCAGCTTTTAGGATATGCCATTAAAGGTTCCAATGCCCCAAAGGGGTCTCATAGGATGCCATCTGGGTCCTGCTTCAATAGTGGAAAGGAAGGTCATTGAGCTAAAGCCTACCAGGCTTACATGCCTCTGCTGTGAGGAAACAGGGACACTGGAAGGTAGGCTTCCCCCTCGCTCCTCTAAGGGAGGGTTCAGTCTCTTCCAGCCCGGCTCCAGCCATCTATGACCTAACCTTGCCCAGAATGCTGGGGGTTGCCACTGAAGGCTGAAGGTGCCCAGGGCCATTGGCCCCATCTACGACACTCTGGACGAGCCTAGGGTATTTATATCAAGAAGCAGGTAAACTGCTCTCATTTGCACAAGGGCCAATTAACTATGTCTTGCTTGAATAGTCAGGTTTTTTATTCTTCCCTCAAAGATCTCTGTTGTGGGTGTTGATAGTCCTATTTTCTGCTGCTTTGTTTAATATATAGTGTTTCCTTTATTCCTCCTACCTCAATGCCCCATTCATATTTCAGGCTGGGACCTACTCCTAATTTAGAGCTCTCTCTCCTCCTTTTGCCAACTTCTATTATGAATTTACCTTTGCCACCCAGCTTAGTGTATCCCAAGGTTCTCTTTACCACACCACAGTTGCAGAGCTCCAGGGAAAAGCACCCTGGTCTCATCTCTCCAGGCAGAGAACAGAGGCTCCATCTGCACACATGCTGCAGATGGCTTTTCTAGTCTACCTGAATCATTACCAGCTAGAAGCAGCGGTCATTGGGACTTGGACGTGAGCTGCAAAGTATAGAATTGTGACAACAATTCCAGTGCCATGCAGACTTTTCCTGGATGTGGATTTTTTCTGGACTCCTGCTCCTTGTGATAGCTCCTAACGGACTGAACTGGGGTTGGGGTGCATTTGTAGGGATTTGGAATGGTGTTGGTGCCAACTTGGACTTGGTGAACATGTTAAGGACACTACTCTTTTATGGATTCTTGCTGTATTGGCCAAGAGTTTGCTTAAAGGCTTTAATCACAATAATATATATATATATGTGACTATATATATATATATATATATATAGCCAGATAAAGAAGATGTGGCACATATACACTATGGTATACTACTCAGCTATAAGAAATGATGACATCGGATCATCTACAACAAAATGGTGGGATCTTGATAACATTATACAGAGTGAAATAAATAAATCAGAAAAAACCAAGAACTGCATGATTCCATACATTGGTGGGACATAAAAACGAGACTAAGAGACATGGACAAGAGTGTGGTGGTTATGGGGGGGGGAAGGACGGAGAAAGGAAAGGGAAGGGGAGGGGGAGGGGCACAAAGAAAACTAGATAAAAGGTGACAGAGGACAATCTGACTTTGGGTGATGGGTATGCAACATAATTAAATGGCAAGATAACCTGGACATGTTTTCTTTGAATATATGTACCCTGATTTATTGATGTTGCCCCATTAAAATTAATAAAAATTTATGTAAAAAAAAAGAATCTCACTGTATAAGCTAAAAGCACAAGCTCTGAGTAGGAGAGAAATAAAGGGATCAGAAGAGAACTCATTAGGGAGGGTTGCCTTGACCCCTTGAGTTTGAGCAGGACCTTTCAGAATGTAATGAACATATAGTCACGGAGAAAGGTTAGCATGGACGAAAGTGGCCAGAAAGTATTTGGCCAGTCCTTGGGGGTTACAGAAAGCTGATTAGCTTCCCTGGAACAAAAGGGCTGGCTGGTTGTAGAATAAGGAGAATTTAGATTAAAAAGATAAGGGCAGGGAGGGGAGCAGATGGCAAATGGTCCCATCATTAGCTGGAGGAGTGTAGATTGTTTGGTAAATTCTGACTGTCCTCAGGACTCTGCATGGACGACACCTCTGGATTGCTTTCTCTGATCCTCGCCTTCACCCCCCCCCAATAGCCTAGGCTTCATAGCACTTGAAAAGTTGTAGGAGGACCCCAAAGCATAGATGGTCCACCAAATGGCTAATCAGAGCATCAAAATGCATATTGATAAGGCCAACAGGAGGGCTGAGCTCAATATTCTTATAGACCAACTCCCCTGGTGCTGGCTCTATCAATTGTGAAGGCCGTCTGAAGGAGATGGCCTATCCTAACCTAACTGAGAAAGCACAGGGTCCAGAAAATGTGAGTCCTGACACAGGCTCTTACAAAGCTGGGCTACCCTGCCTACTTTGTTCTCCTGTCCTTTCTCTGGCATGACCCTCTGTGGCCCTCTTTACAGTAGGAACATGGCACTCATGTACCCTACCTTCAAAGCTTGGGAGCTGAGGGGGTTTGTTTTTACAGTCCTCTTGACCAGAGACTGTTAGAGAGAACTGGATATCCAAACCCCGAGGACCAAGCTGGAGATGACAGGGACATAGGGAGGAAAAAAAGGGAGGTGTCGTCCATCTGGGACCATGAGCAATGACAGCTCCGCAGGATAAATTAGCCCATGTGCCCCTTCCAGTAAAAGATTTGAGAAATTTGATATCAATTAGAAAATCAAGTTCACTTGCTTCAGAAATACCTTATGAAAAGGGAAGAAAGTTCTCAATTCTTTACTCAAATCAAAATAACAGGCACTCACGCTCAACTTCCATTGTATGATTTGTTGAAGAACCAGCATGTGTACATGACTACTCAGGTTCATTACGGGATGAGGGGCAGCAAATGATGACATGTGTATTTTCTTTGCCCTGTATATGCTATCCAGAAGAATGTGCAGGAAAGTGTGGGCACTTGCCCTGTTTAGTGTAATTAGAGGGTTAAGTTGTGAAAGCTTCTTGAAGAGGCTTTCTGAACTCAGACCAAGAACTTTTGGTCATGAAACAAAGCTGAGGAACTACTTTTTTCTTTTCTCAAAGTTTCTCAAGATTGGACTTTCTTGATGATGAGACAAGACCTACACTTGAAGTGGCAAGGAAGAAAAAACTTGCTTTGCTGATTTGTCCAGGCATGTGAGCAAACAAATGGCAGTGAGGATATACTGACTTAGTTTCCTGATCAGCTCTGAGCTCCCCCAAACATCCAGCATTTATAGAGCTGCTACTGGGTGAATTTGGAGTCATAATTCAAAAAAAAGATTCCTAGAGTTTTAAAGTTCCTGCAGTTGCCCATGGAATGCAAACCTCAGTACATATCTGAATTATTAAACATTTGCTTTATTAGTGTGGTTCCATTTCAGGAACTGATTGGGCCAGGGGTAAAAAAGCCATGTAGGCAACAAAGTTACAAAACCTTAGGATTCTAGAAGTAAATACAAGGTTGGGGCAGAAGTAGGTTTACAGTTGTGGGTATGCAAAATATAGTTTATTCTTGTATTATTATTTACTAATAATTGTATTATTTTCCATATGAACAACTGTAATCCTGCTTTTGTCACACCTTGCATATGACTCTACAAATTCTCCTAAAGTCTCTGACCATATATCAAAACTCCAAGGATTATTTGCATCTACTGAGCTGTGTGAAAATGCATTTTTTATTTTATTTTTTACAAAATGGCTAAAATCTAAACTGAGAATTGAAATCAGGGTTGGAAATCTGACATTTGAATTGAGATGTGCCCAGATTGAACATATTTAAGAATTTTCAGAAAGAGTTCACTTTATTACATGTTACAATTTGCTCAAACTCAATTGACAGCTAGCAAGAGGCTCATAATTACAGTGTGGTATTAATAAAATAGAAACAACAGTATTTTCATTCCTAGGCTCCACCAGCCTATGAACACCGACTGTCTCACCTGGGTCTCGTTAGTAACCTAAGTTTTACTGGCTGTTGCAGGTCATGCCCCGAGGGTGCCCTTGGATAAGTACTTACGGAAGGAAGGAGGCCAGCAGGACGAGACAGAGGGACAGGCTGAGTGGTGGTGCAGTCTCAGTGAAAGCATCAGAAACCCCACATGGAGCTCTGGCCTTGGGGTAGCCGTTTAAAGTTGTCCCAATTCTAGGGAAAGACAGTCATTCTACATAGGGTATCCGTGGAAAGAGATGTGACTTTCAGATGACTGTGAAGTTTTTTTAGATGAGGCAACCCCCCAGGTTAAGGGAGGGCCATGTTCGGACAGCTGGGGAATAGAAGCTCCGTTCCTGAATAGGAATCTGGACAGTGCAGCAAAGCATCCACTACTTCACCCCTGGCAACCCTTGGATCCTCTTCTTATATGTTTGGGAAAAGCTCCTCCAAGTTATCAGTGAGCATCAGTCCTAATAGGGACTTCGAAGAGGAAGGTGAATGGGACAAATGACAGATCCTGATGCCATAGCTGGTTTCAGGATGACAACTCATACTCATCCTCTCTCCCCTCTGTTGTCCAATGAAGATTTTCCTCACCCTCAACAACTACCACTACTAATTTCAGTGGCTTTTCTGGTGAGACAAGATGCTTGATGGACTGGAGCCCTTGGCCATATGTCCTCTCAGGCTGTAGTCTATTTTCTTTCAAAGCTGGAAAAGGTTGTACCAAGAGAGCCGAAGTAGATCACCTGGACTGTGTTGTTCCTCTCCTTTCTGTGTGTAACAGTAGCCCTCTCTTCTTGATGACCAGGTTTAATGATCCCTTCTTGCCTGTTGGCCTCTTGGTGCAAGGAGCTAAAAGTGCCTATGGATCAGCCACACTTATAGTTCAGTGGGGTGGTCGCTGTGTCCCCTGTCTGAACTATTCTCCCTTTAGGGACCAGGACCGCAAAACCCACAGAGTTCAGTGTCACGAGGATAAGAAGCCCCAATTCTGGGAGTGATGGTTGACAGGATCACTTCTGGTTCTGCTCCTTGGTTCCTGGATTTGTGTCTCCTCCCCATTATGAACACAATGCCATACAAAAGTCTTTGGTTTAGACTGTGCCCTGCCTCCTGCAGAATGGTGCTCCCTCTTCACAAAGCATCACCTTTGAACATGAACATCAGCTAAGCTTTCAACAGGTCTGCCTATGCTTTTATCTGCCTAGCCGGCAGCTTCCAGATGGTACAACATGAGACAGAACCAGTGGAGTCCACGATCAAGTGTGCATTCCAGCAACTCCTTCACTAAAAAGTGGGTTCCTTGTTCTGATGAGATGTTATATGAGATCCTATGACAATGGATTTCACACTGTCTCCAGGAGTCCCCAAACTACGGCCAGTGGGCCACATGCTGCCCCCTGAGGCCACTTATCCGGCCCCCGCCACACTTCCAGATGGGGCACCTTTCTCATTGGTGGTCAGTGAGAGGAGCACATTGACCATCTCATTAGCCAAAAGCAGGCCCATAGTTCCCATTGAAATACTGGTCAGTTTGTTGATTTAAATTTACTTCTTTATTTTAAATATTGTATTTGTTCCCTTTTTTTTTTTTTTTTTACTTTAAAATAAGATATGTGCAATGTGCATAGGGATTTGTTCATAGTTTTTTTATAGTCCAGCCCTCCAATGGTCTGAGGGACAGTGAACTGGCCCCCTGTGTAAAAAGTTTGGGGACCCCTGGTCTAAGCCTTGGATCATGTGCTAGCCGAGACCTAGGTACAGGAAATGTGGATTCATATCTATGATATGTGTCTATTCATGTTAAAATGACTTTCTATTTCTACCAGGGTGGAAGGTGTCCAAAATGTATGCACAGGTGTCTGGCTGGTCTCCTTGAGGAGTGGTGCTATCATGGGGCTCCACGTCACTCTCTGCAATTAGAATACTAGCCATCTGGCCATAGCAGTAGCTAGAAAAGCTTCAATAAGTGGGCCCTGCATCACCGCCATCCCTGCCACCATGGCTCTTCTGGACGTTTGCTGTCCTGTTGTGCCCACACTGTGATGCTGATGACACATGCTGGCTGCTGTCAGCTGGTTAGTCATTTTGTCTACTGGCATGCTCAGTACTGGTCTCATGTGGGTGCCAACATGTACAAAGATCTCTGCACTGTGTGCCTTTGCACAGGTCCATGCGTATGTCCACACCAGACCTGCTTGGTGCCGATCTGCCTGTTTTTTCATTCTCTAGTCCCCTGCCCATTTGGCCAAGCCATTTGCTACTGCCCGTGAGTCTAAGCTCAGGCCACTTCTCTTTCAACACAGAGTGCATGACCGGGGACACCACTGAGGTTGTCCCTTGCATTGGCTTTCAAGACCACCCTGAACGAGGCTGTGGGGCAGACAGTGCCGTTTCTAGCTGGTGCCTGCTGGCAGAGCAAGCCCAGCCAGGAAGCAAGCGTGAACTCTTTCCTCTTCAGTCAGCTGATCCGATGGGGCTCTGGCATGTGCTAAGTGTATTATTTGTGACTTGGGGACATTGGGCCATAGGATTTTTTTCAAGGCCTACTCATACCAATCTTTGCTTATTTGCACTGTGCAACTCCATAGATGGAGCAAAATCAAGTGAACAAATAAAAAGCTGAAAAATTAAAAATACAGATTGAAAAAATTAAACAGTCAGGTTAAAGTTAGTAGACCAAAGCACAGGGCAAAAGTCACTGACTGGGTGCCAGATGAGGGCTACAAACTTCATGCTGTGTCCCACTAGGGCCAAAGCCAAGGCAGTAATGGTTTACCTCTTCCATTGAGACCCACTGCATTCAAGGCACAGAGACAGGTAACCCCACTCACTAGTTCACAAACAGTACCTGGATGGAGACCCACATATGAAGAGAGGTTGGGATGAAGGGTTGTGAGGACAGGTTGGACACTATAAATCCATTTGGCAAAAAATGTCAGAATGACTTGGTCTTAGCCTGGTTCTCTCCCAGATGGCAGATCCAGAGACAAAGGCTTGAGTGTAAATACAGTGTGTCCGTAAAGTCATGGTGCACTTTTGACCGGTCACAGGAAAGCAAGAAAACACGATAGAAATGTGAAATCTGCACCAAATAAAAGGAAAACCCTCCCAGTTTCTGTAGGATGATGTGGCAGCATGTGCGCATGCACAGATGATGACGTAACACCGTGTATACAGCAGAGCAGCCCACGGCCATGCCAGTCGAGATGTGGATGGTACAGAGAAAAGTTCAGTGTGTTCTGTGGCTCACTAAAGTTGAATCCATGACCAAAGTGCAATGTGAATATCGGCGTGTTTATAATGAAGCACCACCACATAGGAATAACATTACTCAGTGGGATAAGCAGTTGAAGGAAACCGGCAGTTTGGTGGAGAAACCCCATTCTGGTAGGCCATCAGTCAGTGAGGAGTCTGTAGAGGCTATACGGGATAGCTACCTAAGGAGCCCTAAAAACTCTGTGCGTGAGCCCACATTGAACTGCACTGAATAGGTATGAAATTAGGAGAGTTTTCCTTTTATTTGGTGCAGATTTCACATTTCTATCGTCTTTTGTTGCTTTCCTGTGACCGGTCAAAAGTGCACCATGACTTTACAGACACACTGTATTTTACTGAGGAATGTGATCCAGCAAGTGGGAGGGCAGGATAAGAAGAAGGAAGCAGAGGAGAACAGAAAACCATAGCATGGTGAGTTATGAAATTGGCCATAGCTTCTGGCAAATGGTTGCTGGCTTCTTCTGGGCTACCTGGGGGGCTGTGTGAGAGCCATCTCGGGACTGTCCATCTGGGAGGAAGAAAGGAGAGCATTTATCCATTAGTGCTCATCATTCATTGGCCAAAAGTCTGTCCCCAACACATACTCCTCTGCATTTCAGGGTTAGTCAGTGCATAGGCCCTGCCATGTATGACTCAGAGAAGCTTCTGGACAAACTTGGGAAGCTCCAGCAGGGTGTGAGGCCTGGACAAGAGGCAAGGTCCTATCGGGCTGCACCCTGAGAAAGGCTGCTGCTCAGAGCCTGCATCAATGATTGGAATAAGGAACAGGGGATGCCCAAAGGCAAGAGGTGGTACCCAAGAGGTGCCCTATGCACACTCCAGGAAGTCCGTTGGATGTTGCTTTTAAAGTACTTTTAAGGAGAGAATCTTCTGCCATTAGCAAATTTCTGGTCCCCAAGTAATGACACATGTAAGAGTTAAGTGATAACAGGGTGTTTGGGCTCAGCACCATTGTGGGCACCAAGATCCTATCCATGAAAAAAGCCTACATTTAAAAAGTATGTCCTTTGCTTCCTGTTTCAAAGTATGATATTTTCATAAATGTGTATCTGAAAACAGATCCACTGCCAACACTGAGTCTAGCAAACCCTGCAGAAGTGAATACCCTGTGCAGACAAGGAGAGTTGAAGGAGTGAAATGGCTGATTATTACACACATGGGTAAGAAGCCAGTTGCTGCTCATTTCCTGAGTACCTCTGAGTTTCCAGAAGCAGCTTTCTATTAGGCTGGACAGTTTAAGTGCAATTACAATGTGAATTTTCATACTGTGGTCGAACACACAGCCCCTGAAGACATTTTCTTCTCTGAGAATCCAGTATTTACCTTTTTTTTTTCACAGTCAAATTAAGCTGTGACACACAAAGCAAGATCCTATTCATTTTTCATTGTTGGTAGGCCTCTATTGTTTAAAATCACATGGTCTTCTGGATCATAACTCTGTTGCTGACAAATTTTGCACTTGGCTACTAAATCAGTCCTGGAAATCTGTAGGCAAAAATTTTGAATCTTGATATATAGCTGCTCCACTTCTCTGAGAACAAACTGTAATGCAATCACAACCTGAATTTACTTAGAGGGAGAGCACAGTAAATGCTGTTAAAGGACTGAAATCTTCTTGCTGGAAAAGCAATGACAGACGCAGAATGTAGCACTTGAGCTCAGAAGGCAGCAAGCAGAGAAAGCTCGCCCCTCAGGCCATAGTCCGCTGTGATCCTTCTCCACAAATATGAGACTTAGTTATATTAATCTATTAGGAATTGGGTTTTTGATTTTTAACTAAAAATTTAGCATCTAAGTAAAATGTACACCTATCATGAAAATTCTACATACATGAGAGCTCTTAAAATCTCAATGTCACCATAAATTAGAGACACTATTATTTATATTCACAAAGAAAGTGCCTGAGGCACAGAGAGGCTAAGGACTGCCTCCAAAACCACACAGCTAGAGTGATTTAGATGGATTTCAACCCAGGCAGCACTTTGCCACCAATGCCTCTTTAATCAACATCATCTATCCTCTCTTCTTTGTCAAAAAACAAGGAACAGGTCCTGGCTGGTTGGTTCAGTGGTAAAGCGTCAGCCTGGTGTGTGGGTGTCCTGGGTTTGATTCCTGGTCAGGGCACACAGGAGAAGTGACCATCTGCTTCTCCACCCCTCCTCTTCTCCCTTCTCTCTCTCTTGCTTCTCCTCCCACAGCCATGGATCAGTAGGAGCAAATTGGCCTCAGGAGCTGAGGATGGCTCTATGGCCTCACCTCAGGCACTAAAATAGCTAGGTTGTTGAGCAATGGAACAGCAGCCCCAGATGGGCAGAGCATGCTCCATAGAGGGCTTTCCTGGTGGATCCCTGTCTGGGCTCATGGGGGAGTCTTTCTCCGCCTCCCTGCTTCTCACTGAAGGGAAAAAAAAAGCAAGGAACAAATGTATCACACGATGTAACAAAGGAACCAAGTGAAACGCCAATCTTCATGCTGGCCAACTAATCTTGTTTAGCTCTCCCCATAGGGGTCCCTTGCACCTCCCAGAACCCAGAAGGAACTGAGGGAAATGCAGCAAGGTTAGCATTTAGCTCCATCCCTATCCCCCAGATGCAAAAAGTTACTGGCTGCTCCCTCAAAATAAAATCTGGCTTAGGACCATGTGCACACACGTTAAAGGCTGAGTTCCTGCAGTTCATAAACCTATTAGTCAGGGCTCAACCTGTCTTCCCCCAACCTGTCTCATTATAGTGTCTTTGAGGAGCCCCTACCTCACAAAGATTCTGCAAAAGATAGTTGGGAAATCACTGAGCAGCAGAATACTGCAAAATGATGAATTCTCCACCAAGGTCATTCTATTCCCACATGCTACTCAAAGAATGGAGTAGCGACAGTCTGACCTCACATCCCAAACTGAAAACATCTGAGGTTTCTTACTAACCTAAGAATAGTCTGCTCCGTTCACCACATATTTAGGGAACATGAGGGGCAGACACTGCACTGGGTATGGTGACTGTATCTATGAACAGAAAGGCCAGTTTCTGTTTCAAGAAGCGTACAGTTCAACAGAAATGATGAACTTTGACCAGTTGTACATGTCACGAAGTATCACCAGAGGAAAGTGTGAGGTGCTAGAGTCACTTAGGGATGACCTTCTCTTGTCGAGGCATTGGGGAAATGACTTTTCACCCCAGACCTGAGAATGAGCAGAAGGTAAAAGGGGGTTGGAGGAACCCAATTATACCAACAGCACTCACCACCCAGAGCCTGGTCAGCTGCACCCAGCACCTCTCACAAGGTGGCCACATCTGGAGAGCTAGGAGTCCTTTATATCCCCAGTTCAGTGCCCCATGTCTGACATGCAGGGCAACTTAATTGAAGAGGGAGGGAAGAAGAAGAGAGACAACAGTCATTCACTAATGCCAGAGGCGGATTTAACCACAAGTGCACCAGATGGCACCTCAGGCCCCACAAGCCCCAACTCTACACTTTTTTCTAATGACACCAAGTTTGGTTTCATATATGCAATTTTAAGATTAATAGTACATAATATTTTTATTTAAAAATATGGTTAACATGCTGTAAAGCCAGTGGCCAGGGCCACCATCACAGCAGCCTGGCCCAAGCAGGTTCGCATTGGATTCGGACAGTCGGTAAAGAAACAACGGAGCCAATAACTGGTGGGCCATAGTCTTTAATCCTAGCTTGCTCCCGGCGGGCAAGTAAAAAACGCACACTAGGCTCCAAAACCCACTCACATTCAGTGCTCACAAAGCTACTGACTTATTTGAGTTTCCTAGAATCAAAGGTTTCTAGCTCACCAGACTTTATTCACCTCTGTTCCCCATCTCCTTCCTTCTCCAGCGTCAAACTGCACAAACTAGCCTCTCACTCAATACTCTGCCATCTTGCCTGCTTCCCCTCGCCTCCTCCACGTGGCCTTTCTCTACTCTCTGCTCTCTAATGCTAATATTAATCTCAGGAACCAAGAGCGCAAGCTCTCGTTCTGCCCCCATTTTATTGTGTAGAAATCCAAACCTTTAATCCAATATACAAAACAGGGAAGTCTCTAATACAAAGTCACTTCTCTTAGGCATGATTGGATTGTACCGCCCTACATCAAAAAGGGTAGAAAAGGCTTAATCCCAAAACCAAGCCCCAGCTACAAGGATTCTGCCTGCCGTTAGCCCACCCCAACACACATTAATATCACCTGGGCGATGGCCTCCTCGTGGGCAGCGTCATCTTTAACAAAGTGAGCATAATACATTTTATCTGCCCAACACATGCATTTTTATTGTCCGTGTTTCTCTCTCTCTTTCATTTATTTATTCATTTATTTATTTACAGAGACAGAGAGAGTCAGAGTGAGGGATAGAGAGGGACAGACAGGAATGGAGAGATGAGAAGCATCAGCCATTAGTATTTCATTGCACATTGCGACACCTTAGTTGTTCATTGATTGCTTTCTCATATGTGTCTCTTCCCTGGGCCTTCAGCAGACTGAATAACCCCTTGCTCGAGCCAGCGACCTTGGGTCCAAGCTGGCAAGCTTTTTGCTCAGCTCAAACTGCCAACCTCGGGGTCTCGAACCTGGGTCTTCCGCATCCCAGTCTGATGCTCTATCCACTGCACAACCGCCTGGTCAGGCTCTTTTTTTTTTTTAAGGGGCCCAATATTTTCTTCTGCGACGGAGCCTCAATGGACCCTAATCCGCCTCTGACTAATGCCTAACTGTAGGTACGGGTTCATTCTGGGCAATGTCTTGTTTCCTGTCTTATTACAAAAGGGAACAGTTCGCCTCATTCCTCACCGGGAACACCAACTTCCCCTCCTTCACACAGTCCCCACACATTTGTGTTCCAAGGTGTTGACACCGTTTGGAATAAAACGCAGTGGGTGCGTTCTAGGAGCTTAGGATCTAGTGGTGGAAACTCAACAGAATGCAGTTCTTGCACCCTTTTGCTTAAATGTTAAGTAGGAAAGGCAACATGAGTTTGGATATTAATCTTCCAGGCAGGATTTCGGCCTTGCCCAGGGACTGCCAGCTTTCATAACGCCAGCGCAGAGCCCTGTGAGAGGAGGGCAGAGCCCTACTGCGCACTCAGGCGGCAGTAAACTTTCCTGCCACCCACTTGTTCCCTCCAGCGGCCGTGGGGTAGCCGCGTTAGTCCATGCAGAGCGAGATTCAGCAGCACGCTCCTGGCCTCACCCTCTGGCCCACTCAGCGCTGACCCGTAGACCGGAACCCACCCAACCATCTCCGCGCTCGCTCGGGGAACCTGCGTGCCCACAATGCGGCCCACCCCTCCCCGCATGACGTCACTTGGGTCACGTGAGTGACCGGGCCCCACACCCACTGCCCCTCCCCTCCCTCAAGACTCAGCTTTTCACTTTGAACTCGGGAGCTGAGCGCCGGAGGCTCGCCTGCCAGGCACCTCTCCGTCCCCTCCCCCAGGAGCTGGAGGACGGCGTCTAGCGTGGGGCTTTGGTGAAATTGGAACCGGCGTTCTAAATTAAGGGGAGCAGATGTCCCTGTGTTACTCCGGAGGCCTGGGTGGCCTGCTGTTCAGACAGAAATCGTTGAGGCACTGACCTTCCGGGGCTGCTGTCAATCTCCCGGTGCAGATGGCCAGCAGCATGGACCGCGCCTCTGCATGAGAAATGTAGCAGCGGGAGGATCCGGGCAGCAAGAGAGAAAAGTCTGCGTGGGGGTTGGGAGGAGGCCTGGGAGAGACAGAGGGCAAGAGAGAAAGGCCTGCCCCGCGCACAATGGAGCCCCAGTGGCGGCCCCTCAGAGGACAATGCGTCCCCCGGGACCCGCGGTCTTCTGCGCCAGGCCGACGTCCGCGCTCCAGCTGCCTTTTCAGAACAAGGCCCTGCAAATGTGCCCACTTGATTTTAAATCCTCTTAGGCTCTCTCCATGTGAACGAGGACAGGGGCGGCTAGACAGCCCTTTACAAATCGGAGGCCTGGGAACCCCGGTGCTCGGCAAAATGTCTGCACCACGCATGCAAATAGGGCCGGTCACTGGGAGAAACAGGCAATCTTTCCGCCCTGCTGTCGGGTTGCTAGCCGGCTCTGCAGTTCCACGCGGGGTCCAGAAAAGATTTCAGGGCGTTTGCCCTGCAAGAGATTCACTATTCAATGTTCAGAAAAGCCAGCTGAGCTGGGCAAAGACATTAGTCACCCAGGTATTTACACTGTTTTTCCTATTTCCTTTCTCTCTTGGCCTCTGTGATCAGTAGTATAAAATTCCTAGGAACTCCCACCTAAACACGGGTTTCCTGTTTATGCTCTCAGTGGCTTTAATGTTTAGCTGTTAAAAGCAGTTGACCAAGGCTCTATGAGATAATCAGCAGAGGTTTGCAGGTGGAAAGGGGTGGGGGATGAAAAGACACCCCCCCCCCCCCCGAACTGAAAACCCAAATGGGTAGGTCAAAGTTCCAGGTTCATTTTTAATCACTTATGTCAAAATCACAGGGGGGGGGGGGAGGTAAAATTAAAGTGTAACTTAATGCCTAAGATCTTGGTTCAGTTTCATTTGGCCCCTGGGTCTACATGAACCTATAAAATATGATATACTTGTCTAAAGTAAGTACGTTTTCATTTCTAGCCCTTAAAGGCCCCTTTTCCTCCAATGTAGCATGGCATTCCTCAGTTATAGGAGGTTAAGGTTCACACATAAACACAGCCTGTACGCTCCTGTGAGTGCCTTACACCTTGCCATGGCTGTTCTTAAGTTCCTGCAGCAAAATGTTTCATAGATGTAACTCCCTGGATAGCAGCAGCTTCCCTGACCTGGAAGAGAACCCCAGAGGGCACCTCCTCCAGCCCTTTTCTGATACAGACTTCCCTATTCAACTCCCAGGGAGGGAATGGCTATTCTCTGATAGATGCCCTCTAGGATTCCCTAATTTAGAAAAATAGCAATCTTTCCTGGATGATCTTATTTTTTAAATAAAAGCTTTTTTATATATAAAAGTGGACTCTGTCTCCACATCTGGAGCCATGCAGAATAAATCTAATTTCCCGACCACATAATACTATCCTCCAAATATTTGGAGAGAGCTCACATGTCCCCTTGCAGTTTCCTCCCAGCTAAACATCTGCAGGTCTGTCAGCAGTTTCTCCCATGGCTCTGAATCTCCCCCACACTCCCAAGTTATCTAGAGATGCTCCACTTAGTCCAAGTTCCTTTGAACTTGAAGCGGGTGCTTCAGTCCCTGCTGAGGCAGTCTGGGAGGAGCACAAGAGGAGTGTGGCTGGGAACCAACGGGGGGATCAGTCGGACCATATCCAAATAATTCAGGCAAAAATAAGTTTTAGTTTTCCATTTTAGTCTTTTTCTACTGTGTCAGCAATGTCAGACTCAGTTACAAAGCCCAGGGAAGAGTGAAGAAACAAAAAGCCCAACTGTGGCTAGCACTGAGCCTCACACGTTTTCTCAGTTTATTCTCACAAAAACTCTCCAAGTGGGCACGATTGTTAGTCCTCTTTTAGAGGCTCGGCATCCAAGGCACACAGCTAACAAGTAGTTGTGAGGTGTCTAACCTGACACTCGCTCTTTACATTATACAGAGCTGCTGTTCTGGAGCCCCAGAGTTAAAGCTAAGGTCCTGAGTTTGTTTTTCAGCACAATCTATGACACATAGGTTTAAGTCAAGGTTTGTATACAGTGTATTTTTACAGCTACAGAAACTTCTGAAATACAAGTTAAGAATGTTAGGGGTGGGGGTGGTGAAAAAGTTCTTTCTGGAAGCAAATGAAACAGAAATTCCAAGTGAGAGCCAAAAGTCATCCCAAACATGCTTTTATTCCAATGGCATTACTTAACAGCAAAGTGTTATATTACTCTTGAATTTCCTGCCTGGGTGAAGGGTAGGCCAGGCCCTTGATGCCATTTAAGTTGTTCCATGTATTCCAGCTCAATCACAAGCAAGGCCATTGCCCCTGACTCACGTCTGCTCTCCAATATGTCGGTTAGTCAAGAAAGAGGAAAGAATATATTTCCCAAGCACAAGCTGTAATTTTTTTTCCAATGTCACTCAGTCTGCCAGAATAAAAGTAAAACCACAGAAAGAAGAGTTAGAGCAGCCTGTTGATCGTCCTGCTGGTATTTCACAGCTTTAGGAAGGGTTGGACATCAAATGCTTGAAACTGTCATCTACACGTTTCTTCTCAGAATCAAGACACATTGGCATGTATGCCTTATAAATTATTTTCTACCCCAAACTGTTGGAAACACTCTCTCTGTGGGAATATACCCTACAAAAGGCACACTGAATTAATGGAGTTAGTTCTGAGAAAGGCTCTTTTACAGTCTACACAGTGAACTGTTATGCGCTGATATCTGGCCAGGTGAATTCCATACCTTAGCAAAATGTTGGGGAGATGTTTAGATTTTTCCAATTTGTTTGCTTGTGTAAGTAGTGCCTGGGAAACCTTTTCTTACTGCCCTATCTAAAGTAACCCCCAAATCACTATGACATGAATCTGTTTGTTTTATTCATAGTACTTATCAAAACCTAATACTTTGCCATAAGAAATGATGACATTGGATCATTTACAACAAAATGGATGGACCTTGATAACATTATACGGAATGAAATAAGTAAATCAGAAAAAACTAAGAACTGCATGATTCCATACATAGGTGGGACATAAAAACAAGACTAAGAGACATGGACAAGAGTGTGGTGGTTACGGGGGGGGGGTGGGGAGAGGGGGCAGGGGAAGGGCACAAAAAAAACCAGATAGAAGGTGACAGAGGACAATTTGACTTTGGGTGACGGGTATGCAACATAATTGAATGACAAGATAACCTGGAGATGTTTTCTTTGAACATATGTACCCTGATTTATTAATATCACCCCATTAAAATTAATAACAATTTATTTTTAAAAACCTAATACTTTATTTTTTACGTATTTATTTATGGTCAATCTTCTGTAGATCATAACTTCTGCATAAGACCAGTAAACTGGTCTATTTTATTTATTACTTAGCACATAGTAGGTCCTCAGGATATATTTTTTGAATGAATATATCTTTTGTGCTATATGTTGTTTCTCTTGTATCATTATCTCCTTACAATAAATTGATTAGTCAAATTCCTAGAGACAGAAACTGGAGCACAGTTGCAGAGCTCAGGGGAGGGAAACTCCCCAGTGCGTAATAGGGACAGAGCTTCAGTTGAAGAAGGCACAGAAGTCCTGGAGATGGATGGTGGTAATGGTCGCACAAGAATATGAATGTGCTTAATGTCACTAAACTGTATTCTCAACAATGGTGATAATAGCAAATTTCATATCTATTTTACCAAGATAAAAATAAATCAATTCTTTGATTTGGAATTTTTAGGCTAAGAGTAAGTGTGTATAAAAAATTTGAGTATATATTACTGTTTCCCTGAAAATAAGACATCCCCTCAAAATAAGACATCCCCTCAAAATAAGACCTAGTAAAATTTTTTTCAAGCTTAGAAATATAAAGCCTCCCCTGAAAATAAGACCTAGCGTGTCTTTAGAAGCAAAAACTAATATAAGACACTGTGTTATTTTGGGGGAAACACAGTACCAAACTTTCCTCCAAAAGTCATGCTAATTTACATTTCAACTACCAATGCATTTCCCAACACACTGCCAGCATTATTCTCTCAATTACTTTATTCTTTGTGTTTGGTAGGCAAACATACCCACTTTAATTACTGTTTTATTTATCACTATACTTATTATTAAGAGTGCTGTATATTTTCATATGTTCAGTTTTTCTTCTTATATAAATAGCTTATAGATATCCTTTTGCATTTCTATTGGGCTTTTGTTTTCTTTTATTGATTTGTAGGACTTTGTGTATAGTAAACTTTTCGTCTATTATATACAGTGTGTCCGTAAAGTCATGGTGCACTTTTGACCGGTCACAGGAAAGCAAGAAAAACGATAGAAATGTGAAATCTGCACCAAATAAAAGGAAAACCCTCCCAGTTTCTGTAGGATGATGTGGCTTCATGTGCGCATGTGCAGATGATGACGTAACACCGTGTATACAACGGAGCAGCCCACGGCCATGCCAGTACAGATGTGGACGGTACAGAGGAAAGTTCAGTGTGTTCTTTGGCTCGCTAAATTTGAATCTGTGACCAAAGTGCAACGTGAATATCGGCGCATTTATAACGAAGCGCCACCACATAGGAATAACATTACTCGGTGGGATAAGCAGTTGAAGGAAACCAGCAGTTTGGTGGAGAAACCCCGTCTGGTAGGCCATCAGTCACTGACGAGTCTGTAGAGACTATACAGAAGGGATCCCCAAACTATGGCCCACGGGCCACATGCGGCCCCCTGAGGCCACTTATCCAGCCCCCACCGCACTTCAGGAAGGGGCACCTCTTTCATTGGTGGTCAGTGAGAGGAGGAGTACTGTATGTGTCACAGCTCTGGAAACGCGTCATATCACTTGTTATGGCTAGCAGTGACAAATATGGAACTGGACATTGACCATCTCATTAGCCAAAAGCAGGCCCATAGTTTCCATTGAAATACTGGTCAGTTTGTTGATTTAAATTTATTTGTTCTTTATTTTAAATATTGTATTTGTTCCCGTTTTGTTTTTTTACTTTAAAATAAGATATGTGCAGTGTGCATAGGGATTTGTTCATAATTTTTTTATAGCCCAGCTCTCCAACGGTCTGAGGGACAGTGAACTGGCCCCCTGAGTAAAAAGTTTGGGGACCCCTGCTATACGGGATCGCTACCTAAGAAGCCCTAAAAAATCTGCACATGAGCCCACATTGAACTGCACTGAATAGGTATGAAACTGGGAGAGTTTTCCTTTTATTTGGTGCAGATTTCACATTTCTATAGTCTTTTGTTGTGTTCCTGTGACCGGTCAAAAGTGCACCATGACTTTACGGACACACCGTATTTTGCAAATAATTTTCCCGGCTCATTATTTCTCTTTAAATGTTATCTATGATAAATTTTTTTGCTATGTGAAATTTAAAATTATATGCCATATCAATATAATCTTGGGGTGAAAAACCCTTCCTCATTCCAAGATTATAAAAGTACTGATCTATGCCTTTTATCTAGTATATTTGTATCTTTGGTTTTCATATTTAAATATTTGATGCATTTATATGTTGATGGTAAGAAGTAAGGTAAAGATCCAACTAAATTTTCTTTTAACTAACCAGTTATTTTGTCACCATTTATTAATAACCCATGTTTTCTCTCAATAATTTGAAATGATGTCTTTCTGTTGTAGTGAATAACTATATTCTTAGGTCTGTTTCATTGGCTTGTCTAGTCCAGTATCAAGATCATTCTATTTTATACAGTGAGTTACCAATATGTTTAGATGCTGCCTTTGCCATAAATCCTAGACTAATGACTAACTCAAGACTGGTTATTGACTTCTGTATTTTGGAATTAACGGGTCATAGGAAAGTTTTAATTTATGTAAATTATAAATTGGAAAGGTATAGCCAGCTAGAGAATTCTTTCCACTGGGCGTAGCAAGAAAGAGGCAGTAGACTTTTAGAAGGACCAATGATAGGAAAGAGCGGGCCTGGTTGGTGTGTTTCCCAGCTAGACTGTTGCCCAGCTAGATTAATTTAGTTATTGGTGTGGACAGAAAGCTGGTGGGATCTGCTCTTCTGTTACTGAGTTCTGTCTCTGCTACTTACTAGTAAGGTGACCAACATTTTTACAATGAAAAGGAGGACAAAAATAAGTTGAAGAAAACAATATCATAAATAAAAGAAACATTTTATTCATTGCAACAATAATACACTATAACATGATAAATGCATAATGAATCATTTGTAATATTTTATATTGTAATTATGCTTACATGCCTATTAATTTTTAATAATAATTGTAATAACATTATCTAAATGAGTACTTTTTCATTGAATAGATATTTTTTGTCCATGTATCATCTTGTAACAATATATTGGAAATATCTGAACAAGAAATATCTTTCGTATTGAATTTTACGTGAATTGTGCTTACCTGTCTATGATTGAATATTCACTGAGAAAAAAATAATCATGAGTCTACAATGTTGTATGTGCCATGTCGTGTTTCAGTAAAAAGTACATAAAACCATTTGTGCGCACAGTATATCACGTGCTCTCTCAAAGTCTCCCCTGTGGAGAGCATGCGTCTCATAATTGCATCTCACTGCACTGTACTGATCCTTGAGGAATCATCATGTCAAATACAAATATGTCACATCACATGCAATGGATCGACTCTGCATTGATTGAATATGGACATTTACAGATTAATCTTCTAATATCAAAAAGGAGGACAGGCAGGAGGACACTTTTCAAGGGAGGACGGAACTTACAAAAGAAGGACTGTCCTCCTTAAAGGAGGAAGATTGGTCACCTTATTACTAGGCTTATGGTCTTTGGTAAATCACTTAAGCAATCTGCATATTCCAGGGCAAATAACAGCTACCTAACATCATTGCTGTAAAGATTAAACCATACATTAAGTGCACTTTGGACCTGATAACATCTAATCATGTATTGTCATTATTATTATTACTACTGCTGCGGTAGGGGAGGGGTAAGCTTCCTTCCCTGTCATCATCCTTCTGCCCGTTCACCGTGTCCTGATATTGCTGCTACTTTGTCCAACACCTTGTTCTCTGAGGAATATCTGCTGATAAAAAGGGGAGACTCAGAGGCTACCGTCATCTGACGGTGTGTGCCAAGCCACCTTCTGATGGGCTTTGCCCAGGACATGCTGACTTGGGCAGGTAGGTCAGATGTGCTCTGGTCAAGCCTTCCCTTGTGTGCTCTTTCTCTCCCTACAGACATTCTTAATTAGCTTGTCCTATGATATTGATTTGTGTGTGCTGGGGGAGGAGGTCTTTGTGGTAGATTGGGAGGTCTGTTTGGCCCCAAGTCTTGGGCACAGGCTCCCGTGCAGCTTAGCCAGGAGTCCCCTGTTGGAGGCAGTTGGGAGATAATGGCAAAGTGGCATTTTGATCGCCATTCTGCAGTTATTACTTGTGCATCATTACACACATTGCCCTGTGAGTTGTTAAGCACAAAACAATCTCATGGGAGGAGGATACATCTGCAGACAATTGGGCCATTCTGGTTCTCTAGCGATGATACCATCTTGGCCATCAAATCCTCACTTCTCTGATCTCTAACTTCTGACAGTTACCAGTCCTTAACATGTATCAGTTCCTCCCACAAGGGTGATATTCTGCCCGGTAAATATAGTAAGAGTTCAAAAAATATTAGTTATTATTGCTATTATTGTGATCATTGCTTCTGCCCCTACAGAAGGCACATAAATGGGATCCTCTGTGAAACAGGGGACCTCAGGACCCAGGTCTCCATAATCTTGGCCTTCTGTTGATTCCTTGCCTTCCGCATTGCCAAACGTGCAACTGCACCCCTCCCCAAACTCCCAAAACTGGGACCGCAGACCAGGCTCTCCATTGAGCTTTTGCTCCCTGAATCTGGCCCACCCTTTAATCCAGCTCCTGCCTTTTCTTCTCATGTTCACCTTTGCTGCCCCACATTCTGTCTCCATTGCTCAGAGTGGTGTTTGACCAGGCAGCATGCCAGGGAGGATAAAAGAAATGCTAATGAGTATTCAAGGCGTCCTGAGCCAGAACAGGAGAAGATGTGAGTGCCAAGGAGGGCTGACAACCTCCTGGCCTGCTCGTACTGCAAGAAGGCTGAGTCAGGACTGTCACACAGTGTTCATTCACTAGTTAATGGGTACTTGTTGAATGCCTGTGCTGTATAGGGAGTCAGAGATGGGCAAGAGAGATTCAATTCTTAGCCTCAAGGAACTTACAGTCCAACGGGGGAGACAGGCAAATGCCACAAAACCAGTGAATGAAACAATCCATGTGGCAGGTGCCATGCAAGCACAACAGGGCACTGGGGTCAAGACCAGGGACAGGCCTGGAAGCCTACTTCCAATCTGATGACAGGTAATCCCTCTCTGAATCCTTTGATTCAACTTTCAATTTGAACTTTTTTCTCATCCCATAAATATTTGGAAAGATTTCTACCAGCTCTTCCTACATTGGCAAGTTTTCTGATGACAAAAGAAAAAAGAATCCCAAGGTGGTGAGCTAGAGACACCTGAAAAATAGTGCCTCCTTGCTCCCAGTCCTATTTCTCTCTCAGCTTGCCCTTTGACACCTTTTACTTGATTGCTTTTAGGCTTGGATTAATTTTTCCTGGCCTGAGGCCCATGCTAATTTGCATGACTATTCTATATACAGGTCAGCTCCAGGAAGACAGCAGGCCAGCCTGAATTCACAAACAGAGTCACATCCATCAAGTGGCCCAGAGCTCAATATACTCACTGTGGAAGAATGGAAGGTAATGAGAAATCCTGCCACGACCTGAAATCGTGACTCACCAGGGTTGCCCTGTGGTCAAGCTTAAGGGTAAACCACTCCATCATCCTATGTTCTACTTGTCAAACACTTGTGGGATTCCATTTTGGGCTTTTGACATGTAATTATGGCTCCCATTGTTTCCAAAGCCAGAATTAAGCCTCAGATTATATAATTAATTGTGAGTTAGGTGGAGTGCCTTCTTTCATTTCACACTCATCTAGAATGTTAATACAAATCCTAGTTTTGTTTAGGAATACCGTATATTGTCGAGCCACACTAGTCGATAAAATTGCACCTTCATGTTGTCAAATTTAGCTGTTGTTACAAATGGGTCACTGGAAGGCTTGCTTACAACCATAGTTAAAATCCGTTATGGGAAACTCTCCTCTTTCCCTGTATTTGTTGACATAGTCAACAATTCTTTCAGTTACCAGCAGTGTTTGTTCATTTATTCACATGTTCATTCATCTGACCAATCAACAAAAATTATTTTAGGTCTATTATGTGAAAGGAACCATGCTAAGTGTGAAGTAGAAAGACATGGTCTGTGGCCTGAATGTTGCACAACGGAATGGTGTCTATCCTGAGTCAGGGAGTGGTAAGTTATATTCAAGTCCCCTGTGCCGTATTGTAGAGTCAGACATTGCCCACCCTACCCCAAACTCACCCGAGAGTTTGATTTGCCAAGTGTAGAGTGAGGGCCTGGCAGGTGGAAATTGAAAAAACTAGTGCTAGGGTAATTCTGATTATACCCGTGGGTTTTGAACCACTGGTTTAATGATCTTCCCAGAATCTACTATTCAGCTCCTTTTTGTGGGGCAGCATAGCCATGAGCCCATCTGGACCAAGCCAGAGAGTCACCTAAATTCAGGTTAACTGGGTCTGACCTGAGGCAGCAGCACTACTGGGCTCATGGCCATCAGAACCTGCCTGTTCCCAGGAGGCTGTTCCCAGTCGTAGGATCAGGCCTGTTCTGTCCACCTATTCCCATGCCAACTCTGCACAGCTATCTCACTGCTGCACTTTGTCCCAAGCTATTTTGGGCCCCCTGCACTGTCCTGGTCACCTGACCTCTGAACTCGGCTCTGAAACCCTGCCTTCCAGTGTTGGCTCTGCAATTTCACCCCATGCCTGTCTGATACCCTTTCTTAGTCAAGTGGAGACCAAGGCCCCCCGGTCACAGATGGCAGACCCATGAGTCCTAGGCTGAGCACATTTTTGTCCTGTGGGATGAGCTGTGTGGAGTAGACAAAGTGCTCATAATGCAGCACTTAGGAAAGTGTCTAATCCAGAAGGGGGAGGTGGACAGGAGGATTCGGCCCCTGTGAAGGGAGAAGACAGAGCAGCTCTGACAACATTGACAGTTCAAATTGAGATGGGGGTGGGGTGGGACAAGTTCTTTTTACCAAGTGCCCACAAAAGTGAGGAGGGAGGGTGTGACACCCGGAAACTCCTCCTCCGGGAGGAGGACACCCGGAAACCCACCTCAGAAAGGACATGGTTTGCTGTGTCTGCCTTTTCCGAATCACTCCATCTGGCGGTTCCGCGGCTGCCAGGGCGCTGGCCCCCAGGCCACACCCTCCCGTGCGCCCCACCAGGAGCGAGCGTTACTGAGCCCTGGAGGTCGCTGTCATCACCCACAGGAACATTGCCAAAACCTTTGTGAGGGACTGGCCATGGTTTTTCTCAGGCAAAGGCCTTTGGCAGCGCGTGAATTCTGGTTCTTTAAAAAAAATTCTGTGTTCAAGTCTGATTATTTTGGATATGATATTTTGCCTGTATATGTCAATATTGGTGACAGTTCAGAGGAGATATAGTCAATATTTTACAATTATATTTTAATTATGCACATATGACATTTGGCTTAGTCAACCCAGGTTGAGGTGCAATAAGTCTCTTGAATTGGAAGATGGAGTCAATTCATAAAGACTTAAATTAATAAGATTTATAAGTACAAATAGAAGCAGGGACATGAATGAGCTAGTTTTATTTTTTTCTAGTTGTGGCTGTTCTTGATTTTAAATTGTAACATCTTTTTGCTGTAAGTCATTTGTTCATTCATTCATTCATTCAGCTTTTCCTGAACACCTGTTATGTGGGATTCCCTTCACACGCTGCCCCAGGCCCTGCCTTCTGCCTCATCTCCCACATGTTCTTGCCTGTCCCCCAGCCCCTCACAAGTGAGCTGTCTGGGCACACCTGCGGTGGAAAGTGAGCAGACACGGCTCCTGTTCCTCCACTTGGCCCAGTCAGGTGAGGGCAACAGCCACACATCAGTTGTTCTGGGGTGATGAAGGCTATGGTGGCATTTGACCTGGTTCTTGAAGGACAAAGCACAGATCAGCGAAAATAGTTCTGTAGAGCCACAGGTGTCAAGCCGTGGAGATTGAGGCATGGTGTGGGCAGTGGAGGGTGTTTCTTCATGACAGGGATGTGGTGGGAGGGTGGCCTGGAGGGGCAGCTCTGTGCCTGAGTGCTCTGAGACAGACTGGTCCCCAGTGTGACACTCCTCCCTCTGCCTCTTCAGTAAGGTCACACGCCTCAGCCACCCTCCATGGTTTGTTGCTAAGGTGGAGGAGAAAACTCAAACCTTTGTTCTTGGAGGATGGCAGGGAGTCGGTTAAGGGTGTTCATTTCTCTTCCTTTTGCCGTTGAAGCAAACCGCATTTAACTGCAGCCTGGGTCCCTGTTCAGGTGCATGGCAGACCCTCAGACGAGCCTCCTTCCTGGCGTGGCCCAGCCCTGAAGGAGACTTATGTCTGAGCCCTCAGAAAGGTCTGCAGCACAAGGCTAAAAATAGGTGAGCAAAGAAGCAGAGACTCAGGGATAAATACTCTGACCAGGCCCGCGACAGCCAGCTGTATCCAGTTCAGGCTTCCTCCCCGCCAAGCCACAGGGTCGTGAGAGACTTCCCAGCTTGGCTCCTGGAACTGGAAAAGGGAGGAGGAAGTGGAGAGGCAGGATGTGGTAGAGGGGCTGTGAGCTGCCTGGAGGGCCAGAGCTCAGAGCAGAAATCCTTCCAAGGACTCTGATTGCTGCTAACCAGTCTAACAAAACAAAAGAGTGTACAGGCACACAGCCCCAAACATGTTGCTTTTATCTTTAGTGGAAACTGGCATTTAAGATCGTTCTCACAGGCATGGCTAGCTCCGGGCTTCAGGGTCTTCTGAGTATGTACAGCCACCAACAAGACCACAAAAAACACAACATTTACCCCGACCAGCCAATCGCACCCCAGATGTGGTCAGGAATGATGGCCAAAAACCCAGGGCAACACTCTATCAGTGGTGACTTGCAGGGAACCTGGCTGAGCCTGGCTGTGTGACTACAGCAGGAGTCCCTTTTCTGACCCCTTTGTGCCAACATTTCTTGCCTTTGACCTTCCAGAAGTTGAGCCCATCTGCAGAAGGTTGGAACAGTTTTGTTTCGGGGAACTTGAGTCCAAAGGTTTGGAACTATAATAATTTTCAGTACTGATTCAATCCTCCAGACCTCCTTCTAGAAGGAAGAAGAAGGCCACTCCCAGGAAGACAGACAACATAGTCATCCCCGGGTCCCCAGGGAACCACTCACAGGACTTCTATTAGCAGGTGGACTCACTATTTTCCAAGTGTATTACACATGGTGAGTCACACTGAGGGGGATGACTTCATTGTTTTTTAGACTCTGACAGAAATCATTACTGAAATACCCAATGCAGCGCTCACCAGTGCTTGGGAATTTATACATTTGGAAATGTTGAAAGCCTCCACCCTCTTACCTTTTCTTTCAATTTACTTTAAGCAAAAATACTTTATTTTTTCCCAGCTTTATTGAGGTATAAATAACAAGGCTTTTCCCTTTTAAAATTCTTTATGCAATGTAGAGAGAAAGACCTTTTCAAATATGTTTTTCTCTTCCTCTTTCCTGACCCTTAAACATCTTTCTCCAAAATATTGCCTCTTCTGTGGCTGTAAGATAGGGTTGATGGAAAAGGATGGGAGGGAGTTAGCATTTTTTGACTGACTATTGGATTCTAGGTCAGTCGACAGCCAGTGAGTGAGAATCCTAACCTGATGGGGCTCCCGCATCAGACCAGCATTGGAAACCTGGAGGCTGGGTAGCAGGTGCATAAGAGTATCACCTGAAGTCATACTGTCCAGGTGCAGATTCTAGTCATGCCACCTCGAAGCAGTGTGATTTGGGGAAAGTTGTTTAATCCTAATTTCTTCTCTAAAATGGAGAAACTGAGTTACCTACCCACTGAATTTGTGTGGATTTCATGAGTGAACACACAAGCATTTGAGATAGAGTAAGTGCTCAATAAATGCTAGCTCCTTATCCCTCCAGCCATCATCATGTACAACCCATCGATCTGAAAACACGTTACATTAACTAAACACTGGTTCATTTGATTCACAGAAAGACTGACCTAATGTTAACCGTTGCTGCCGTACAAGAACGATGACTTGTGTTGATGTGTATTTTCAAGGGACAAGGCACAAAGTGACCAATATTAATAAACAAACAATTTGCATTTTGGGGGCAGAGAAACATGCTGCCAGCCTGTGCTATCCTGGAGTGTCCGCACCCACAGAGTAGAAAACACCCAGAGAGTTTACTGCTTACTGCTGGGATCGTGCTATTGCTTGATCCCTCTCCCTATTATTTCACAGAGACTTCTTGCAGTTACGTAATTTATCTTTAAAGACCTGAAGTGTTATGGAATAAATTTGCTTATGGTGATAGATGGACATTTTGACAACCCAGGACTTGGCTTCTAAACCATTTTTACCACTTGATATCACCAAACAGTGAAATAGGGCAGGACACCAATCAACGAGGTGCATATTACTCTCAGGTTGCAGGAGATCAAGTAACCTACTTAAGACTGCCTGGCAAATCCGTGACAGGCAAGCCAGGCTGCCATTGGGCCACATGGTAGTACAGGGTAGTCAAAGGAAGGAGCGGCCATCCTCTGCCCATATGTCTTTAATTAGAAACAAAGGAAGTCAAAACTTTTTATCTGCTTGAGAAAAACAGTGAAACTTGACTAGCTGAATTGAAAATCCCTGACACCAACAGTCTGTGTGATTGAGCCTCTGGAGGGCCAAGCTGGTGGCGAACATCGGTGACGTAGCTGTCCCCATGTAGTGGCTACAAAGAGTGAGAGTCACCGGAGACCTGGGGACTTGTCTCTGCCATTCCCAGCCCTCCCCTGTGGCACTCAGGACAGTCACAGTCCTCTTGTTCTGCTCTCCTGAGGAGGAAATTGCACCACATATTTTTTTCCCAATCCACATGCAAAACCAAAAACTTGAATTCAAATGCCCTCAGTCAAGTGAAAACGTTCCAAGACCTCAGAAATGCTCATTCACTGAAGACCATTTTCCTGACTTGTAATTTGGTCAGTTAGCCCTGGTTTTAGAAATGTTCCCAGTTTAGAAACTGGGTGGTCCAGTTTCCTCTGGGAACCCTGTTGGTTTCATGGTTTCAGTTTCCGGAGTTTTCTACTTGCCTTGGAGTTCCAGGGAAACTGAACTCGCTGAGGAAGTGAGCGCCAGCATTCAGCTGTAAAAGGAGAGAAGAGGAAAGAGAGAGGGAGAGAGGAAGGAAGGGAGAAGGAGGGAGATGGAGGGGAAGGGGAGATGGGAGGGGAGAGGGAAAGGGAGGCCTAATTAGAACTCCTCCCCTTTCTCAATCTCAGGAGCTGGCCTGCACACAGACTGCGTGGATATGGAGACTTTAAAATCTTGATCCTGCATAAGAAAGATGCTCAACTAAAATTTCAGAACATTTTATAATGATCTATTTTTTCTAAGTGCATTAGATCTCCTCCCGTCCCTTTGGGGTGTCAGAACTGTTGAGCCTTGAGCATCTCTTCCCCTAAGGGCCTGAGTCGTTGTGACTGGTGTGGTTAGTGCCTCTGATTCCCACACGCTCTCATGCAGTCCTCTAATTTGAAGTGTGCTAACTAGGTTTTCTCCTCGGAGCCATCCCAGACAATTTGGTGGAGCAGCTGTGCACATTTCACCGCAAGAGGACAGGGGCTGTCCAAAAGGAATGGAAATCGCTCAAATGAACGATTTGCATTCACTGTCTTCCTCGGGGGAAAATAAATGCAAAAACATCTGTTCTGGAAGTTTCAAATGTAATCTTCAATTCCTCTAACTTTCTCAGTCCTTGTTTTATACAGCAAAGCACTAACTGAAGGAAGGCCATATTTTGTTTGTCTGTTTGTTTTTCCATGCACACACAGAAAATCTAACACACCGCAAACAGTCCAGATTACCATTGTGGAGACTAATCATGTGCAAGCGAAAAGTGGGCCATTTAACCCACAGAACAACCCGGAGGAGGCCCCGCTGACAACAGATGGGTTGGAGAGTGTCGGCAAGCACAGCAGGGTAGAGCCAGCCCAGGGCTGTCCTCCTAGCAGGTCAGGCCCTTCTCAAGACCTCAGTAACAATCAACATTAGACGGCACAGCCTGGCTTTTTAAGTGGGCAGGACTCTTCTGCACTTTTCTGGTCCCACAAACCATGTCTCCTCCCAAAGGCAGGAAGATCATGTGTTTCTGGAAGCAAATCAAACAGACAGCTGTCTGCCATGCCAAGTGGGAGCCGCCTCTCTGAAGCCACCCAGTACAATCTGCACAGCCTGTTCTCAGGGACCCCGGAGGGTATCTGCTGGGACGGTCTCCCTTCCGGCTGCAGAGCCGTGCAGAGACTCGGTGAGACCTGACCCAGAGCTCTCCATTCAATTAGGGCAAGTCTTTTATCAAACACCAGACTTCAAGTTGGTGTCCTTTCCCTTCAGCGTTGTTCTTTCTAGTTTCATAATGTCTCTAAGTTTGGCACAAGACCAATTAGAAGCGAATAATGATAATATCCAAAGTGTGGAGGGCCAGCCAGATAAAAGCAGTCACTCAGAGATGATGATGGAGTTCTCTGGCAGGAGTAATTCTCCGGCATCAAAACCACGCGGAGCTGAATGTTGGGCACCCTGGCAGCCAAGACAGCTGCTTCCATCTGATCTGCAAAAGTGTCTGAAGATTTTCAGCTGTGACCTTGGCTTCTCTCTTCTTTTTGTCTCTTCAACCAGGCCAGTCCCTGAGTGTAGTTTGGGTTCCACAGACCAAAGAGGTTAGAAGTAAAGTCTGGGCTCAGACCTGCCACTCAGCCCTGCCCACTCGCCCCTCTGTGCAGAGATCTTCTCTTTGCTGACCTTGGCACATTCTGAAACTCTGTATGTATAAGGCCCCAGATGAGCCTCCACTGTGGCCAGCTGGATGGATGTCACCAGGGAAAACCTCTCATCCCAGCAGGTCACTTCCTTTCTCAGGCTACAGCCACAGGGCTCTGTCAACGGCAGGCAGGGAAAGTAGGCCAGACCAGAATGGGCTGAAGAGGGGAAAGCCTGCCAAGTTTATTTGGAGGAGATCCACAGTGAGATAGAGACCTCCCTGCTGCTGAGGGGACTGGACTTCTTTCCATTACTTGCTGTCTGACAGTCATGTACTGCAGTCCCAACCATGTAATTGACCAAAAGCAGCACAGATGAACTGGCTTTCACATCCAAACTTCTTTTCTAAGAATCAGCGTATTTTTTCCTTGAGTCTCTGTATATTGTCAACTCTGTGTGCTCAGAGCACAGGTATAGTGGGACGGGACTTGGGTGCCATCTGTACAGAGATGTTCCTCACATGTCTTTTTCTGCCATTTGCTGCCTGAAAGCCCTAAACAGGAAACAACATCTGAAACTCTACCACCTGAACTAAGGACTCTCTGCCAATCTGACAGGAGGAGACGCTCACAGAAAATTTCCCGTAAGATCTCATAGACTCCCGTGAATTCTTACTGGGGGTCGGCTCTGTTAGGCAGCGGTGGGGGTGGGAAGGGTAGAGAGCAGGAGGTCTTTGGGTCCCTGCAAATGGAGGAGGGTATCTGCAAGTGCACACAAAGAGACACACAGGAAAAATGAAGACAACTCCACCTTCTCCACTTCTTACCTGGGTGATCAGTGGAAGATCCTCCTGTCATCATCAGTGCAGGCCTGTGCGTGAGGCCCCCGGGAGGGAGGGAGGAGTTCTACCTTTCTCTCAGACACCAAGGCCAACCACACATGAAGCCGGGTCCGCATTGAGTGCAGCCTGTACTATGCTGATCATGAGTGGAGCCGGGAGGAGCTGGTGTGGTCTGGGATCGACTTCTTACCCAATTACAAGCACAGGCTTTCAGCACTGTGTTTGCCAAACCCTTGCGCATCATGCACCTTCAAGTGCAGGGCAGGACCCACCAGCCTGTGGCCAACCTGGGATTCCAAACCAGGAGAACTGACACTGAAGTGGAATCTGTCCCTGACCCAGCCACCTGGGCCTTTCCATCACATCCTGCCAAGGCCAAACTCACCTTGAACACAGTCCAGGAAGAGGAACCTTTGATCAGAAAAAGCCCTGTATGAAGACCAAGCTACTCGCTTCCCTGTGACTACTCTACTATGCCTGCCTCAGCTCAGTCTTCCTTACATGGGTCTATTCATCCCCCAGAATGCACTGCTGGGAATGAAACATAAAGAACCCATGCCTAACTTTTATCATCAGTGCTTCTTAACCATTTTCCCAAAAAGTATGGCCAGAGCACATGGTGTGTAAGTACAATGGAAACTCATCCACTGAAATGAGTGGAGATGCCCTTGGTCTGGACTACCTGGGACCAGGCTGATGAGACTGGGTAACAGCTGGCTGATCCTTCATCCTGAAAAAAATTATGAGCTGCCAAAAAGTCCTGGAATCACTGGTTGCAGTTAGAATATTGTGCATGTTAATATAGTGAGTAGTATTTAGTTTCAATAGTTTCAAGATCAGTATTTGTTTCAGCATAATTAAACCCATTTCATTCCTTTAAAAATTGGCAGTCTGATATTCATATTGACTCTCTGAGATTCAGAGTGACTTTTAATTCTTCTCCTACTTTATCTTTTTTCAAAAACCATGTAACATAGGAAAAGAAAATAGAAAGATTACTCATTTAACTGGAACCCTGTTTGAAATTGTTCTGAATAGATTTCTTGATTGATTGCCTGGGAATAAATAACCCCGAGTGCTAGCTTTATATTTATATTTTAACTCACAAATATTTTTTTATTGATGCACTTCTAAAATAGAGTGCCAAGAAAATGCATAAAATATCAAAATAGCATTTTCAATACCTGCCAAACCTTAACATTTGCACTCAGCAAGAAAGTGTATAACTTGGTGAGTAAACGGCCTCTTTGTCAGACATAAATGTGGCATATTCAAAGGTGGCTCCTTTTCAACTAAATTGTCTCAGCACGCAGAGCAGCAGGGAGACTGTTTGCTACAGAACACAGGCAGGAAAAAAAAAGCCTTTATATGATTTTTCCAGGAGGGTGTTATATTAAGTTCCAGAGAGAATGATGAGATATTCATAGTGAAAGGGCACATTCTGTCCTAGAACCACCTACTCTGTTAAGCCGCGTTTGGTCTCTCACAGCATGTCCAAGGTGTTCAGCTGAGCCACGCACGGCCTCCCCAGCTGCCCCCTGCTCTTCCTTCCAGAATGGCAATGAATCCTCGCTCCGATTTCCACTAGGCCTGACCTCGCTAGACTTACCCTCACTCCACATACACGCTTTTCAAGAGACACAGTTTTGTCTTGTCTGGAGTGCAGTATAATTAGAAAGCAATCTGGCCCACACACGCAGCTTCCATGATCACTTGGCACGGCCTCCGCCTGCCTGCCTCAGGTGGGACTGGTTTTGCTGGCGTGGCGTTGACTGTCCTCCGAGATGTCTAGCAGCTCAGGGATCTTGATCCTTGCCTGCTCAGAGCCCAGGTTTGGCTGGACTTGGGAAGTGTCAGGTGCAGTCTGCTCAAAGCCTCAGGGGTCACCCTGGATCCCCGGGTCAGCTGTGTCCACATGGCCTCCGGCACAAACAAAGGAGGCTCTGCCACCTGACACCACTTGTTGCCAGCGCAGAGCCATCCCACGGCCCTCTTGGCCCCCAAGTCCTCCTCATTATATTGCTCACGAGCTTGCCTTGCAGTCCCTAAATCTCATCCCCAGGCCCCAGATTGGAAGCCATCTTTCACTAGGCTCTCTCCATGTCTGTCCACACCCACTAAGTTACCACACTTTATAAATTTGGCCTCCTCATTTCTGCTCTCAATACCCCAATTCCAGCTTCTTACCCAAAACACTAACAGCCTCCCAGCTCCCTCTAATTCTAGTATTACCCTATGGCCAAATCACTTTTCCAGTTTTGGTCAGGTTATAATACCCTTCTGCTGGCTATATGTGCCCCATTGTTTACTTAGCTGGTCCACTGGCTGTTTATGTAAATAAAGTTTTATTGGAACACAGCCATATCCATTCATTTATAGGTTGCTGGTGGCTGCATCTGTGCTATGGTAGCAGAGTTGAGTCATAGTGACAGGGACTACACGACTCCCATTTGGCCATTTATAAAAAAACTTGCTATTAAAGGTTGCTGACCCCTGCAGCCCAAATTTCCTTTCTAACTTTATGTCCTTCTAGCCTAGGCTTTCCTGCCTTCATGCCTTGGCTAACACCAGTCCATTCTGCCCGTGTTGTTAAGTCCCTCAGTGAGTGGTACCTCTAGAACTATTCCGATACAGGGATGACTAGTAGTGATCTACTTATGCTCAAGAGAAACCACAATCTCCATAAATATAACCCTATAAACCACCCAATGCCAGGGAAAGTATTGCTTAATGGTTAGAGAATTTCTATTTGGAATGAAGAAAAAGTTTTGAAAAATAGATTGTGATGATGGTGCACAACTTTGTGACTATATTAATGACACTGAATTGTACACTTAAAATTATTAAAATGACAAATTCCTGTAAAATATATTTTGCCACAACAACAAAAAAAAACCCGAAAAAAGTGAGATAATATTTGAGCATCAAAAATGAATTTGTTCACTTCTGGCTATTCATGCATAAAAAAGTTTGGCCAAATATTTACATTAAAATATTAATTGCAATTTTTAGAATAAGATTTTGTAGAGCTGACTTTATATTAAACACATTTATATTTAATACAGGTTAATTACCAAGCCAATGGAAATTGATATTAACCTGGTGGTATACATTCACCAATTCTCCCTCCTTGTCAACATTCAACTATAGATTAATTCAATGGCAGGGAACACTGTAGCTTCCAAGAGATGGTATGGATTGTGTTTGACCACAGTTGTCTCCCAAAAAAAAAAGACTTCCTTGATGGTGATTAGGCTGGGTTCATCTCTTTCAGACCCTGAAATCCCTGAGGTCTGCTCACGGTCCCCTTGGCTATCTGTTTAAACACTGATAGCCAGCTGGTGGTGCGGGCTGTCAGTGTTTAAACATCCAGAGCATCCCAGCACTGGTAGGGGGTCGTCCAGGGAGCAGGAGCTGTGCTGCTTCCTGAGCGCCACTGAGTCATCCCTTTGACGGGTGTGCCATCCCTGCCGCCCTCCCTGCCCCAGCTCCCAGGGACCCTAGCAAGCGATCTTTAACGTTTTTCATCTCATGGCACACATAAATTGGTTACTAAAATTCTGTGGGACACCCAAAAACATATTTTTTGCTGATCTGGAAAAAAAAAAGGCATAATTTTGATTTATTCATACCAGACAGCTATTATTGTGTTGGCTGTTGTCATTTTTTTTGACAACCTAAACCTTAGGTGGTCGACAAACTCATTAGTCAACAGAGCCAAATATCAACAGTACAACAATTGAAATTTCTTTTGAGAGCCAAAATTGTTAAACTTAAGCTATATAGGTAGGTACATTCCTTATCGAGGTAGCGCCCACACGTGGTATTTTGTGGAAGAGCCACACTCAAGAGGCCAAAGAGCCGCATGTGGCTCACAAGCTGCGGCCCTGGCCAGTTGGTTCAGTGGTAGACTTGCGTCGGCCCAGCAAGTGGAAGTCCTGGGTTTGATTCCTGGTCAGGGCACACTAGAAAAGTGCCCATCTGCTTCTCCACCATCCCCCCTCTCCTTCCTCTCTGTCTCTCTCTTCTCCTCCCACAGCCAAGGCTTCATTGGAGCAAAGTTGGCCCAGGTGCTGAGGATGGCTCCACGGCCTCCGCCTCAGGACCGAGAATGGCTCTGATTGCAATGGAGCAACGCCCCAGATGGGCAGAGCATCGCCTCCTGGTAGGCATGCCGGATGGATTCCAGTCAGACGCATGCAGGAGTCTGTCTGACTGCTTCCCTGCTTCTGACTTCGGAAAAATCCAAAAAAATAAAAATAAAAATTCTGGTGGCAAAGCAGTGTTCCTGCTGTGGCACACCAGCTGAAAATCGCTGGCCCAGGAGATGATCAGAGCTTCTTTTAGTTAGGGGAAGTGATATTTGATATCCCTGAACTCTAGAGTGGTTTAGCGCAATGCAAGTTATATTTTTCATCCAAAAAAAATCTTATGCAGATGTTCCTATTAAGCCAGGGGTCCCCAAACTTTTTACACAGGGGGCCAGTTCACTGTCCCTCAGACCGTTGGAGGGCCAGACTATAAAAAAAACTATGAACAAATCCCTATGCACACTGCACATATCTTATTTTAAAGTAAAAAAACAAAATGAGAACAAATACAATATTTAAAATAAAGAACAAGTAAATTTAAATCAACGAACTGACCAGTATTTCAATGGAAACTATGCTCCTCTCACCAACCACCAATGAAAGAGGTGCCCCTTCCGGAAGTGCGGTAGGGGCCGGATAAATGGCCTCAGGGGGCCACATGTGAACCCCAGGCCATAGTTTGGAGACCCCTGTATTAGGCAGTGACTTCAGTTATTCAGACACCTGAGCTTCTTTCATCTCATGGCTCCACTGTGTCCTGTGCTTTTGGAGTGGTCTGCTGGATCCCATACATATGACCAACAGGAGAAAAGAGGTTCTGTAAAATGGATGAGGTGGGATTTTATGGACCAGGCCTGGATGAGATGCACGTCTTTTCTGCTGACATTCCACCAGTCAGAGCTCAGTCACATGGCCTCACCTATCTGCAAAGAAATCTGGGAAATAGGTTTTGGTGAGTACATAACTGTTACTGCCACAGGGGTCATATAAGCTAACGTAATCAAATGTCTCCTCCCATCACCTATGCTATTTTATCTTCACTCCATGATGAGACAAGAATTATCTCAACTTTCAAAGGCAGAAAATGAACACAAAGAAACCTTAAAATCATGGCTCCAGACTAGATAAAGAAGCCTGGCCTCTAATGGCACCCAGGAGCCAGCCCTTCCACTTTTCTGGCTGGGTGCCTGGGTACCTTCTCTCATGACCTGCACTGAGTTACAGGGCAAACCAGGGCAGCCTCTTCTCACAGGGAGACCTGTTTGGGCATATGGGGTCCAGATGCTGCCGGCTTCCTTAATGGCCTCGCATGCACTGAAAGGTATTGTACATACTTAAGTCCCCAAATCCTACAAAGTCTGCTTTTTGTCTCTGAGAGATCTCCTCTCCCCTTTTGCACTCTCTGAGAGCTCACTTCCATGGAGCCAGGCCTCTTTGACAGCTGACAGGGAGTTCTCAGAGGAGGACAGTTGGTTTTGGAACAATGCCTGCTGTCAGTCCTGTAAAGCCTGGTTTACTGACCTACAGGGCACGATGACAAACCCATCTGTTTTTGTAGTTAGTCATTTGGGGGCTTAATTCTAAAGTGAAGCTGAGAGGGTGCAGAGAAGAGGATGTGTTCCTTTGGTTGATCGTCCCACTCTCTGCCCAATTTCTTGTGACTTTGTTTACTGTCTCATGCAATGCACGTGGCTGGGCTACCAAGACACAGTCAGCAGAAAGTGCCTTTTGCCTGCTGTCTGTGCAGATGCCTTATCCTTCCTCTGTCATGGCATTTTATTTTTTATGAAAGTGATCCTAGAGATGAAGTTTGCCTCTGCTATGTCATCTCTTAATCCATAATATAAATAGCAACATTAAGAGTTGGATAGACCCATAAACAGCCAATGCATGATGTGTTTTTAAGGGAAACAAAGAGCCCTGCTGCAGCAGTGACTTTGCAAGTTTGAGATCGAGAACTGCCACAACCTTGGCCTTTCTTCCCAACAGACCCTTTAGTCACATGGGTCCCGATGTGAGATAGATTGCGTGCTGGCCCTAGGAGGGACTTTTATATTCTTACATAGCTCTATTACTAAAGCGACTTCACAACTAACTGTGGGAAAAGTAAATGTGTATTATATTAATACAGTATATAAAGGCAATGAACCTCAAAAGTACACGTGCTGGAAGATCAGGGAATATAGCTCTTATGTTGTTCATGTAAGAACGATAAGAAAGAAGATCTGTTTTCCATTTTTTTGTCTCACTGCTTCTGAACAATTGCTTGTTTGGGTTTGTTCCCTCTGTGCCGTAGTGGAGAAGGAACGAGTGTGCTTTGGGAGATACTTTCAGATGCAAGGACTAATATGGCTGACCCAAAGTGGCATTTACTTTCTCACAGAGTCAGACATCCTGGAGGTAGGGCGGGGCCGAGGTTGGTTAAATCAGTGGCACAGAGACATGACCCTGCGCTCTGCAGTCCTCAGGTGTACACTCTGACGGCCACAAGATGGCTGCTATAACTTCAGATATCACATCGTCCTTCAGCTATGGCCCAATGCTGCAGTGTCTTTCTCCTTTCATTAGGGAGAAAGACTATTCTTAAAAGCCCCAAGCAGATTTTACTTGTATCTTAGCATAAAGGGAATCCATTCTTACTAATATAATCATTGGCAAAGGGGGATGAAGTGATCAGAACTGCTTTAAGCCAGTGGTTCTCAAACTTCGGCATGAGCCAGATCTCCTGGGGGCTTTGTTAAAATGCAGAGTGCATTGTGCCACCTTGGAGTTGAGATTTAGTGTATAAGGGATGGGGCCTAGTAGTTGGCATTTCTAATGTATTGCCTGGTCATTTTGTTGCTGTTGGTCTGCGGATCACACTGTGCGGACTGCTGGTGCAGACCTATCTCGGGGAATGAGGAAAAGTCAACTTTCTTGAATGAAGAGTGGGGGTGAGGGTAACTGGGGGAAACCTCAGGACAAAGTCAGCAGGAAAGAAGCTCGTCAGGCAGGCACCCAGCCCTGTTCTCCCAGTGTTTACCTGTATAGGTATTTTCCATTTGTTTTCTGAATTTATACTGAGACTTTTTTGGCCTTTTTTTTTAGGGACTGTTGCAGACTAAATGATTTTACTGAATTATTTTTATTTATTTGATTCCTCTAGAACCCTGGTCAGCAAACTGCGGCTCGTGAGCCACACGCGGCTCTTTGGCCCCTTGAGTGTGGCTCTTCCACAAAATACCACGTGCGGGTGCTACCTCGATAAGGAATGTACCTACCTATATAGTTTAAGTTTAAAAAATTTGGCTCTCAAAAGAAATTTCAATCATTGTACTGTTGATATTTGGCTCTGTTGACTGAGTTTGCCGACCACTGGGCTAGTAGATCTTTCTCCTTTGAGACAAACATAAATTCCAAGTCCCTCAGTGTGTACAACTTAATTATACAGAGCTTAAGTTATTCCTTTCACTGTCTACCGTCTTTTCTCTCCTCTGTAGCATATAGTTGGCCTTGTGTTTGCTCAGTCATTCGGGTTTATTGAATCCTTCGTAAGTTCCTCACAATCCTCCATAGCTTTTACCAAACTATTTTGGTGTCATCAGCACATTTTTTCCACACTGCCGCCATTCACTTTATACTCTAGGTCATATGAGTAAATGGAGCTGAATCACTGGAACTACTAACTTGAACTTCAGGCACTAACAGCATCTGAAAGCACTTAGTATGGGTAGCAGCAGCCTTCAGTCAGTACATCAGTTTCTCATTTAAAAAAAACTTTTTTATTCCATTCTTTCCTGTGAATAGTTTGCAGTAGAGATTGTATATATCTTTTTGACACTTATTTTTGGGAAGTTTAATGTATGTGAGTTCCCACAGAAAGATCTGAAGACACCAAGTTTAAAGATTTGTTTTGAGAGACCACCTTCAATCCATGCTCAAAGAACTAGCTACTTGGTATCAAATTCTACCACTAGAGACACATTCTTTGGAGTAAGCAAGCATTTCCTTAGAATGAAAACGTCTCTTGAAAGGTGAAGGGCCTTAGTTTATATGCCATCCTGAGCGGATATTCATCTGGAGAAGCTCCTACATCCCAGCTGTGACTGACGATGGAAAGTAGAAGCCAGGAACAGATTAAATTGGGAATTCAGGAAGCAAGCCTCACCGGGAGGGTCTTCCCAGGGTCCTGGGGACAACAGAGGGGGTGGTGAAGGGTCCTTGTTGCGGGACTGGTGGGAAAAAGGGCATGGAAGGTAGCAGTGGGGCAGAAACAGTGGGGATGCAGGTGAGATGGAGCACGCCTTTCACAGTTTGATCCCAGACAGCCCTGTTTAATAGCATGTTGCATGTCTTAGTAAAGAGTAATAAAAATTCCTGGGACATTCTTAATATTAGATTTCCTCCAGGGAAGGAATGTAATACCTGAACTCCAGAACCAGCCCCTCCTTTTTTTTCTCACCTCCTGGTCAAAACAAATTGATGGAGCCCAGGTTGGTTTCCAAGTCCCCATCATAGTCTTTTTGTCACAGTGGGCAGGAAAGCAAGGTGTGAAGGCCTGGGTGACTCTCCAAAGGCTGCATATGGTTAATGGCAGAGGAAAGATTCTGGGGTTTGGTGCTGTTTCCAGTGAACCACGTGGTCTGCAGGACCGGGCTGCTGCAGACTGCTATGCAGACCACGCACAGGACAGCGCCCTGCCGAGGGGGACAGGCCAGCGCCACCAGGGCCGCCTTTGTGTAAGCAGCAGAGCGGCTGTGACTGTACTAGCTACTAGCAGAGGCCTTGCTCATTATTTCTTATTTATTATTTTCCTGCAAATGAGGTCACCCTTAATCGAGCTGAGTTTTTAGGTTTATATTAGAGTAACTTACATAAAATTGGCAACCAGGGGGTTGGTTCTTTGTATAAGGATGCTTGGATTTCTCAGTGTCTTCCTGAGTTGTCTTGCTGCCTCTGGTCTCACCTCCTCCTGTCTCAGGGCCTACCCCCGCATCACCTGGGGAAGACCTGCCCTGTTTTTTTTGACAGCTTTATTGAGGACTGATGAGCAAAGTATATACTGTACACATGTAAAGTGTATAATGTCGTTCAAGCTGAAACATACATACACCCATGAAACCATCACCACAAAGTGATCAAAGTGTTCATCATCTCAAAATTTTTCTGTTTAGAGTTCTATATGATGGAACCATACAGGGTCTGCTGTTTTTCTGTTTGGCTTCATTTACCAGTATTATTATTTTGAGCTATATCCATGGCATTGCATGTCTCAATGTTTCATTTCTTTTTCATTGCTGAATAGTATTCCATTGTATGGATATGCCACAATTTGTTTATTCATTCACCTGATGATGAACAGTGGGGTTGTTTTCAGTATTGGTTTCTTTTACTTTCTTTTATTTTGCTACTGCAAGCAGGGATGCTATAAATATTTGCACACAAATCTTTGTGCAGACATAAGCATTTATTTCACCTAAGTAAATAGAAGTGGAATGGCTGAATAATATGGTCTGTGTACATTTAACTATTTAACAAGGTATCAAACTGTTTCCCAGGTATTTGTACCGTTTTATGTTCTCCCCCAGAGTTCTAGTTCACTGACATCCTAGCCAACACTTAATATGGTCAGTCTTTTTAACTTCAAACGTTCTAAGAGATGCACAGTAGGATCCCTTGTGGTTTTAATGTGCATTTTCCCCAAGGCATAGTGATATTGAGTATCTTTTCATATGTTTATTAGTTATCTGTATATCTCCTTTGTGTTCCAATGTTTTGCTCATTTAAAAAATAAGGTTGTTTGTTTTTTATTACTGAGTTTTGGGAGTTATTGATACATTGTGAATACCAGTTACTTTTTAATCAGATATGTGACGTGTAAGCATTTTCTCCTAGTCTGTGGCTTGTCCTTTCTTTTTCTTAACAAGTCTGTTTTTTAAATGAGCAAGACATTAGAACACACAATTCACCAAAGAAGATATACAGATAACTAATAAACATATGAAAAGATACTCAGTATCACTATTCCATGGAGAAACGTCACTAGCAGGAACTATGTCACAGAGACTATAAAGTGGGATTTCCAAGCAGAAAGTCCACGTGGACCTTCACCATCAACCTATTTGCTCAAGCGGATATAGGTATGAATTCTGTCATAGGACCAACAGCTCAGATAATGGATGAGCTCTCACCACTTTCTGTAGACCATGGGGGTTAAGCAATAGGAAAAAGTATTCATTCTAGTAAACATGTAATTTATAGCATTGGGAACTAAATGGAGAATAATGATAGAAAAATATTAGACATGTAATGTGTCTAGTGTTTTTTTTCTTTCTGCGGTGGATTTAGGACATTGAAATGTATAAAGAGCGCCCTGGCCGGTTGGCTCAGCGGTAGAGCATCGGCCGGGCGAGCGGGGGACCCAGGTTCGATTCCCGGCCAGGGCACATAGGAGAAGCGCCCATTTGCTTCTCCACCCCCCCTTCCTCTCTGTCTCTCTCTTCCCCTCCTGCAGCCAAGGCTCCATTGGAGCAAAGATGGCCCGGGCGCTGGGGATGGCTCCTTGGCCTCTGCCCCAGGCGCTAGAGTGGCTCTGGTCGCGGCAGAGCGACGCCCCGGAGGGGCAGAGCATCGCCCCCTGGTGGGCAGAGCGTCGCCCCTGGTGGGCGTGCCGGATGGATCCCGGTCGGGCGCATGCGGGAGTCTGTCTGACTGTCTCTCCCCGTTTCCAGCTTCAGAAAAATAAAAAAAATAAAAAATAAAATAAAAAAGAAATGTATAAGAGCAATTGAAGTTTAAGTCTTAGGGAATTCTAACATGCGACTATTTCAGTCACAAAAAATTTAACATTTTTTTGCTTTGGAAAGAGACAAGACAATAGGAATAAAAAAAAGAGACACTCTTCTAATCCAAGGATGAATTTTTAAATGGTGCTTCCTTTACTCATCTGACCTTCAGGATCTGATTCATGCTATGAAACTGGCACAAACAGACACTGAATGGGCTGCATTGTAATACACTTCAGATGGAAGTTTTGGCAGGAATGGAACCAGGCTGCATATCACTTGGTAAATCTCAGTTCTCTGCAACTTTTGACTTTATTTATGCTTTTATTGGGTTTATCGTGCAAGTTTCTAGTCTCCATGGTTGAGTCATTATGTCTGCAAAAAAAAAAAAAGCCAAAATTCATGAAAGAAAAACATATAAAAGAAGATTAGATTAATTTTGAAATTATAGACACTCCAGGAAACAATAAAGTTAACACACCTAGTGTAAAACACACTTGGACCACTTTCATACTTAATGAAAAATATATTCCACCGAGTCTGAACACAAAACAACAGTACCTAGAAATCCATTAATAGTTTTGCAGCTTTATTGGAAGATTGAGATTTTACTATTCCCACTATAGCAGAGCATTTTATGAAAATGCCTTTAAATCTCAACAACTAACCCTGAAGTCATGCCAAATTACTTTTTTACCCCCAATCAGTGGAATGTACCATTAAAAGAAAATATGAAGAATATCTTCAGGGATATTACAAATTACTTAGTTGTTAAATCAACTTATATAAGATGAATCAATGACCAGAATGGGAAGATTCTCTGAAAAGGATGAAATATTTATTTAAAGGGCCCATGGGTCACGGGACACATAGTGTGCATGTAATATGTTCAGTAAATCATCACTATGTTCTCACTTTAGGGAATCCGAATTCTGCAATTTCCTCTAAACTGAATTTCAGTTGTTCAACAAAACCAGATATTGCACTATACTAAGAAATAACCTAGTAAATAGCAATATAGACCTATGTCTTCCCCCTCCTCCGTCTGAAACTCCTCTGGAATTTCCTGCTTCTTTTTTGTGCACAAGATTTCTTTTTTCCATCATTCTTCTAAGGGTGATTGGTTTGTGTTCTTTTGGAACACGTATTTTTCTTTAAAAATATATTAAAAAAATTTTAGCCTTGCATTGTCTCATAAAGATTATGCTCTGATTAAAACCAGACCCAGATTGTAGATCTGCTTTCATTACCTTTTTCTGAAAAACAAACAGGAGAAATTTCAATAAAAACATTCCACTCCCCACCAGAGACACTGACAATGGTAATCAGGTATTACCCTATCTGCAAATATGCATCCAGCACACAGGGCCTGCATGCAAGTATTTTAAAAGCTTAACCTAAGATTTTCATATTAAGAATGGAATGTAGTATCCTTTGATTCCTTAAAACTCTATTTTGGAAGAGAGGCACCTTTTAAAAAGATCTGGGTAATGACCTGGGACTGCTAGCTGGTATCCCATGGAATAATGAGCTCACCTTTCTCAGTCCTTTTTAAAAGCAGGGTGACAGCACCCACAGATACATGAAAAATTATGCAGTATCCTTTATAACAGCCACCAATGGCACACAGCCCGCCTAACTGCCCATCAACAAATCTTCACAAAATTGTTATGTGGCATTGACTATTGACTATTTTGATAACATGGTATCTTGGAACAGAAAAATAAGAATAATGGAACTGGAGAAATGAAAATAAAGTCTTTAGTTATTGATACTTTACTAATGTTAATTTCTTAGTTTTGAGAATTTGAGAAATATACTGTGGTTTTATGAGATGTTAACATTAGGGAGAGTTAGGTAAAGGGTGTACGGTAATTCCTTTTTTGGGGGCTGTTTCCTGTGTGTGTGCCTGGACTGGGGATTGAACCGGCAACCTAATTGTTTCTGAACGATGCTCTTAACCAACTGAGCCAACCAACCAAGGCCAGGAATTTTTTTTAATAGTTTAAAATTTTTTGAATTACAGTAGACATACATTATTATATTAGTTTCAAGTGTACAGCATAGTGATTAGAGATTTATATAAATTACAAAGTGATCGCCCTGATGAGTCTAGTACCCACCTGACAGCATACGTAGTTACAACAGTGTTATTGACTGCATTCCCTGTGCTGAACTTCACATCCCTGTGACTATTCTGTAACTACCAGTCTGTACTTCTTAATCTCTTCTCTTTTCCATCCAACCCCAACCCCCTCCCATCTGGCAACCATCAAAATGTTCTTTGTATCCATGACTTTTTCTATTTTGTTTTGCTCGTTTTTATTTTTTTAGATTCCACACATAAGTGGAATCATGCAGTATTAGTCTTTCTCTGTCTGACTTATTTCACTTAGCATAAAACCCTCTAAGTCCATCCATGCTTCACAAATGACAACATTTCATTCTTTTTTATGGCTGAGTAATACTCCATTGTATGTAATGATATGGAAATTCCTTATTCTATCTTAGCAAGCCTTCTGTAAATTTAAAACTCTCAAGTTGAAATTTAAAACAATCTATTTGAAATAAAGCTTTTAACACTTATTATTATTAACAATTAGCATTGACCTAAGTGTATAGTATTCCTTTGTAATATTAGAAGATGATAGAACAAAATTGTCATGATTAACAAAGCTATTTGAAATGAAGACTTCAGAATGTTAAAAACTATAAGACCCTGATTATGTTTGAAGCATAATGTATGATTCTCAATTCAGGATTTTAAAACATTTTACCAAATTTTTATACACAGTTAGAAGACACTTTTGAGATTTCTTATTTAATAGCATATACACTTCTGGAGAAACTGTGGCAGGGAAATAATTTAAATATAGCAATAATGAAAACACTCTTTAGTTAGAAAATCCTACACACAGCACAGAATTGTTGGTTCAGTCTTTTATGAAATCTATCAGAGAAATGTTCCCCACACTGCACCTAACGTACCAATCCCAAAGTGTGCATTGATCCTCTCTAGTGCCAAGCAAACAAATTGGAAAACGAATTACACAAGCGTACTGACAATTGTTCAGCGATGTCAGCCATTTGCCTTTGGTTACAAGTCGTCACTTTCCTGGAACACAGCTGCAGAGCTGCAGACGCAGCAGAAGTAGGACAGGGCCGAGGATCTGACCTGGTAGCAAGAACCACCGATGGTGAAGAAGCAGCTGCTCACCGGGAAGAGAGGAGAAGAGACCCTGGAGCTCACATACCCTGGCCAGCCATACATAGGGAGTTCACTAGCCAGGGCCAGACTAGAACAGTCCTATCCCATGTTTCGCCCAGCCTCTGCCTCCCTCGGAAGGGTGAAAATCTTGTGCCCGCCAGGTTGGAAAACAACTGAGGGGCTCCAAATGTCAAAACTTGAGAGGTAGAGGGATAGAATATTAAAGGACAAAAAAAAAAAGTATCTCATGGAAATAGACAACAGTGTGATGATGGCTGGGGGAGAGGCAGGAGGGTATTGGGGCACAAAAAGTGATGGAGGAATACAACTTGTTGGGATGGGGGGTGAACACACAATACGGTGTACAGTGATGTGTTGTAGCATTGGGTACCCAAAACCTGTATAATCATATATAACTAGTGTCATCCCAATAAATTCAATTAAAAAAAAAAACAACTTGGCCCTGGCCGGTTGGCTCAGCGGTAGAGCGTCGGCCTAGCGTGCGGAGGACCCGGGTTCGATTCCTGGCCAGGGCACACAGGAGAAGCGCCCATTTGCTTCTCCACCCCTCCGCCACACCTTCCTCTCTGTCTCTCTCTTCCCCTCCTGCAGCCAAGGCTCCATTGGAGCAAAAATGGCCCGGGCGCTGGGGATGGCTCTGTGGCCTCTGCCTCAGGCGCTAGAGTGGCTCTGGTCACAACATGGCGACGCCCAGGATGGGCAGAGCATTGCCCCCTGGTGGGCAGAGCGTAGCCCCATGGTGGGCGTGCCGGGTGGATCCCGGTCGGGCGCATGCGGGAGTCTGTCTGACTGTCTCTCCCTGTTTCCAGCTTCAGAAAAATGCAAAAGAAAATGCAAAAAAAAACAAAAACAACTTCAGGTTCAAATCACACTCTACTTGCAAAATATCCTTTGAATTTTCTAGTGAGACTAATGGCCACAATGCGTTATAGAGCCAAAGACCAAAGGTTATTGTGTGGCTTTGGTGTCATTATGTTGCTAGGAAAGCCTCCACCGTGGAATTGACCGCATGCACCAGCTTTATTTCTGCAGTGTGCACAGGACGCCGTCCACGTGCCAGGGGAGTGGGCGCTGTGTCACACTGCGAGAAAGGGAAGACTTCCTCTCGGACTCTGCGAGAGAAGAATCAAAGTCTAGCACAAATGTCCTGAAACCAATATAAGGTTTTTACAATTTTAAGACACAAGAATATATTAAGATTTTCTAATGTTATGTTGTTTTTGCATTTATGGTACCCAAACCTGCTCACTCCCTTGACAATAGTTCTAACGGACGGCAATAAAATTGGACGGAAATGCTTATTACCTGATATTGTTAGAAGTAGGTAATGACCTTGCTCCAAGTCTGACTTGCCGGCCTTGGGACCTCTCCACGCACGGTGGTGTGAGAGTGGGACGTTAGCCAAACCCTTTGTTGATCAGATCAGCAAACACAAGCTAGGAAGGTGACAGACTTGAAGATGAACAGACAGATGCCCCAGGTGCAAGGTTGGTACCAAGGCACCCCCTCCAGAATCAGGACTTCCAATGCCAGTTTCTTTCCTTTGTATTTACATCCTAAAAAGTATCCGCTCCAAGTGTAATGTGTGCATATATTGTATGTTCAAAATGAGAGAAAATAGAATAGACATTGACTCACCATCTAATATTTTTTGAAATGTTTAAAAACTGCTTTTGCTTTGAAATGTTTGAAAACCGCTCTTGTTTATAAAATATAACACATTTTGTTTTTAAAATATTCCTGCTTTTTGAGGGGTAATGTGTTTCATAAACCTTCCAAATCAGAGCATGTTTGCCTTTTCTGGAGTCTTCCTGCTGAAGGCCAAGAGGAGGCCATTTCCTCTGCGACCGGGGTTGGAGGGCAGGCTGTTTCCACATCTGCTTCTGAACTCCCAGTCTGAGACCAGACAGGGAAAGGGCATGATGTTGCCCTGGCAGGCCCCCCCCCCATGAGTGAGAATGAGAAAAACAAGAATCAGCCAGGAAGGATTTGGAGGTGTTAGATTTATGGGGAATGTTCCATTTCCCATGTTTGGTGGTCCATCAGAACTCAGGTCTGCCCAGCAGAGGGGATGGAGCTCCAGCCACCCCTCCTGTGGGTAGTGATGTTCTCTGGCTAAACTGCTGAAGAGTGGAGGATGTTTCTGGAGGAACTTGGGCCCTCTCTTATCAAACCCTATCCAATGAAAAGATTTGCTGTCATGTAACGCTATTTTCATGTCATGACTGGCACAGGAAATGATACTATTTGTGTGGTCACTGGAACCGCAGTTGGAGGCTGGGTGGGAGGGCTGGCAGGAGGATCAGTTTGTCCATACACCTGTTAACCCAACTGGCACAGAGGTTGGGCATCTCTGGCTCCCATTATAGCCTGATTTCTGTTTGAGGAATAAAAACCTTCATTCACCATTGAAGGATTTGAAGGGACATAAGCACCTACTTAGTGGCCATGAGGTCATGGTGCTGGATTGTGTGATGTGTTACAGACTGCTGTGGCAAAGCAGAGGCTGCAGGGGCTGGAAAGGAATGCAGTCCTGTGGGGGGCTGGACATGCTGGCAGTGTTGCCCTGTGTCAGTAGGGAAGGACAGTCAGTGCCCAGTGCTGCGGCTTCTCAGCGAAACATCTGTCCTGCTCGCTGTGAGGCAAGGCCACAGTGGACCTGTGCCCTTGACTGCATCCCAGGACATGGGTTCCAGAAGTGGCTCAGGCTCCCAGAGCAGCGCCCAGACTGACCCAGACCTCACACGGGCTGCCCCGTGTCCTGCAGCATCTTCCTGCCCACCTCTGAAGGGTCCTGTGCCCACTTCTGAGAAATTATGCCACAAAGGAGGAGCGGTGGTCAAGGCTTGGGGTAAGATGTGTGTTCCATAATGAGAATGTGAAGGAATAGGGTGGCCCACCTACAGAGGGGGAACACATCCAATGTCCCCTCGGGAGGTAGCCTCTTCCTGCACAGCATCTGGCAAAGAGGGAGTCACTTCATTGACATACGGAAGGTAATTGCCCCCTTACCAACAACCCATGAAATTAAAGGCATTTCATGTGCAGAGCTCAAAGATTCAGGGCTATGGCTTTTGTTCATGGTTGTTTTAATCATTTTAAAGCAAATTGTATGTCAGACTAAACAAAAAATTCTATTCTTGTTTTATTCCAGAGTTTTATCAAGTTGAACCAGACTTTTTTGGACAATGTTTTCCCATATGTAGTCTTTATTGACTCTCCAAATAATGGTGAAGCTAGTCATGACCAGTGCCTCCTAGCTTGAGACAGACAGCCCAGCCCCAACACTGCTTGCTAAGTATTCCCACCAAGTTCCTCAAAACACCTGCTTTCCAGCTCAGCTCAGATGGTCTTTAGAGTCAAATGATTTTTCTCAACCCCTACCTTTGTCCCCATCTTTTCTAATAATAACTCAATTACTTCAAGATGCTGTGACCAATAAGACCATACTGGGGTTGAGTTGCAAATGAACAGGACTGGTACAAATGTCCGGACCACCAACCACCTAGGATAGCGTGTTCTGTGCCCAGGTGAACCAGGGCTGGAGTGGGCAGAGCCCAGGAGATGTGGCATCAGGCGTCTGGTACTGTAAGCCTGGAAAGTGAGACCTGGAGTCCAGGAAGGCAGGAAACAGGAACTCAGATGTGCAGACCACACAGGATGCAGGGCCAGGAATAAGCGAAGAGGCCAGGAAAGGCCTGGAGCACCCATAGGTGAACAGAGCATGACACTATGACTTGTTCTCACAAGCCTCTCCCAGTGGCTAAATAGAGTCCCAATGTGGAGGCTGGGCTCATCCAGGAGCACAGCTGTCCCCAGGGTCTGGAGCTGAGCTTGGTTCGAAGGGAGCTGTCCCCATTGTTTAAATGCACAGCAGCTCTGTAGTGTTGTCCGTAGAAATGTTGTTCTGTTACAATCACAAAATACACTGAACTCCACATGGCCACGAGAAAGATGGAGAAGAAGGAGTGCAAAATTTAGCTCTTGTAGGTTTAAAACAAAACAAAACAAAACAAAATTATTGTTTCATGCGGTGACAGGAAGCTGGCCATGGTCTAGCACTGTGCCCTTTGGAGGAGGGATGTTTTAAACAATTGCATTGAGAGCAGAAAAGTCGGAATGTTGGTTTCTTTAAGGGTACTGGGGATAAAGGTGTGCTTGTGGCGGGAGTTAACTGTTGTAGCCTGGGGTGGGTGGGAGGACTTGCCTGAAGGCCCCCAGGGATAAGTTGGGGGCTGAGGACAGCCAGTATCTTCTCACACTGAGGGCTCAGCACAAAGATGAGGAACTCAAAATGAACAAAGTGTGAAGAAGCAGAAGGCAACATGGTACAACGGCATGCAGGTCAACCCCCAGAACGCCGTTGTACAGCCCCTGTGCCCAATGTAGCAGATCTGAGGACATCGATAGATGCATGTGGTGTTGATGCCCTGGAAAGCCCGCATGGCGGGGCTGAGGTTCTGGGAGGAGAATGGAAGCACATGTGCACTGTTAACACAGACCAGCAGCCTCACGTGGTGCAATGAGGAGATAAGTTTATTCTAATCTTTAGGCTCCTCTTAGTGCATCTGGTGGGGCTGTCCTTTCTCAGTCCGGGGGTGGGGGACCGGGAAACTTGGGGCTCATGACTTTGCTGATCACATTCCAATGTGAAAAAGCCCCAGTCATTTAAATCTCTAAACATCATCTCATGTCAGTAATTAATATGGCTAATCAAGTGTAATATTCAGAAGCTTCACACTTCATTTCTCAGTAAAATTTCAGTGACCCCTCCCCTGATTGCATTGACCTCAGGCTAATAATGTCTTCAGAGGCTCCTCAGCACTGGGGGTGGGAGGAGCAGGAAAGTCAGGAAGCCCCAGGGTCTCGCTGGACTCCTCGTGGCAGTAGGTTTGCACTCTGTCAGTGTCTGGTGCGGCGCCCTCACAGGTCCTCCCTCACCCTCCACCTCCATTCCTAGCTCAGCTGAAGTCCTGGGGGTGCCTCCACTGTAGGCCCTGATGTTCTTCTTGCATTACATCTGCCTGTTCACTTTCCACTCTTTTCTCAGCTCCTGGGAATCTGAAATCACTTCCTGGCCTGAACTTGGGCCCCTTCTCCCTCTCCTGCTGAACAGCCCTCATCTAACTCTACAGAAGTGCTGGGCACCAGCTGATCCCATGGCAGATACCTCTTCTTGCTTTGCTGTTAGAACAGCTGACTGCCAGGCTCTCCCCTCTGCAGTCCTCAGTCAAGCCCTATTCCTGGTGTCCCAGAGCTCCAGGGGACAGAGCTTAGCCCTCCCAATCCTTCCTCAAAGCTCCTGTTTACAGGTTAGAGGTGGGGCAAGCCACCCCATTCTTCCAGGTGAGACCTACACCTTAGCTTTCTCTCAGAAACATCTCTACTGTAAACTTCATTTTTTTTTTCTTGGCTTCTCTGTCATCTTTTATAGTCTGAAGGTGGGTAGTTGGCTGAGAGTATAAAACTAATTTTTATAAGCACCTTTTACAAATCTTGCAGCTCACTTTATAATGTTTCATCTATTGCTTTGGAGCCTCAGTTAGAACTGAGAATAAAATAGCTCTAATTTAGCATCTTGTACAATTAGCATAGTGCATCCTTTTTTTTCCCCTCAGGGCATAGCATGTACTGAAAATGACAATATGTGAGTGGTACTCTAGGGTGAATGGATGTGCTGTTCACAGTTTGAGGTGACTGGCCAGGGGCTCCAGCAGCTTGAGGCCCAACGTGGACACCTCAAGGCCCAAGGTCCCACCCACAAACTATTTGCAACACACCATGTGCTACTTAACATTGGTTGGGAAGCTGTGCATTAGACTGTGAAGAAGAGTGAACGATTCATTTGAGTTATAGCATTAAGCTACCCAGACCTGGTGATATCTTATTTGGGTTTTGAAGGATGAAGAGGAGTTCTTTAGGCAGTCAAGTAAAGCAAGGACATTTTGGGTAACTCAAGAATTTGGTGCAGCTGGGGAATTCCAGTATGTGACGGGTAGAAGGAGACATGGCTGGGCAAGAAGCTGGAGGCTCTCTCCTCGGCAGCCCTTTCCCTCAAGATTTCTCAATAGTTGTTCCCTAGAGGAATTTCAAATTTATCACAGCCTCAGCCTTGACTCCTTTTCTTCTTCTTCTTTCTTCTCCTCTTCCTCTTCCTCCTCTTCCTCCTCTTCCTCCTCCTCCTCCTTCTTTTCCTCCATCTCCCCTCCTTCTTCTTCTCCTTCTTCTTTTTCAATACTTTACATATAATTAATTACAAGGTTCTACTTGCTGATTTCACCACTTAACTTGTTTTCACAGCGTTCCCTTCCCTCCTTCCCCACACTCACCGCCAAACCTTCAAGGGTCTTCTTTCTCCTATTGGAAAGGAGAAGCTCATCCATACCCCCTGCTCACCTCCCTTTCCACCAATCCATTTTCTGTACTGCAACCACAGCGATGGTGAAATATCAAGCCCACGTTACCCCTCAAACATTTTACATCTCACTCAGTAGAGCTCTCCTGCATGCCATCCATGTGCTTTAGAACCTGCCGCGGGTCCAGCCTCACCTCCTCACCCCTGCCCATCTGCTCCAGCCATGCAGGCCTTTGAGCTCTTCTTCAAATCAGTCACGCACACACCTGCCTCGGGGCCTTTGTCTTCGTTCCTCCCTCTTGGAGAACTTTATCCTCCAAAAGTCCCAGGTCTCTCTCCCTACTTCTTCAAGTCTCTGCTCAATGTTACCTTATGAGAGATCATCTGTAAACAATAGCTGCCTGGCCCCGACACTCCTATCCTCCTTCCCCTGCTTTATTTTTCTTCAGGGCTCTCTCCACTGGCCGTGGATACTGATCCCTGTCTGCCCCAGTGCAGTGGGAGTTGGTGAGGCAGGAGTAGTCCTCTGTCCTGATGCATCTGCATGCCTGGGCGGTAGGAGACCCTCGTGCTAGCCATCACCTAGCTGGGTGGATAAAACCATGTGGGAGGAGGAGAATGTCGACTCACTTTATACTCATGGGTTCCTCATGCTGTGGAAAGCCAGCTCCTTTGACAGTCAGTCATCATTCAATTATTGATTGAAGATGTATGTGTGATGCTATGCTAGGTATTTTACGTGTATTATCCCGGTTAATATCTTCAGTAATCTATGATGTAGGTAGGTTCTATTTCCAGCCCCCATTTTCATAAACTGTGAGTTCTTACAGTATGTTAAAAACATACAATAATACATTAAGGCCTACAATAATGTATACTTTACATGCATTTACTCCTGCAATTGTTTGTTTTTTTCTGACCTTTTTTGGTGGACATATGAATGCAAATATATTGGTCTAGAAGTGTGTGTGTTTACGTGCTTGTTTTGTTTTTCTCCTTTCCAAAGAACTCCTACTATATATATAGATGCACAATGTGATGTGTCTCAGAGATTTTCTGAGGTAATAAGATCTGCCTCATACTTTTTTTTTTTTTTTTTTTTTGCTTTATACATAGGGTACACCATGATGTATTTATTCAATCAGTTCCCTACTGAATGACATTCATATTGATTTTCTGTTTTGGCCCTACTGTATTGTAAACAATTCTGCAATAAAATCTGTCTTCTTGAACTGCTGACCAGGGCTCAGGCATGTTAGTACATCAGGAGGGAGCTTCCTAGATATGAACTTCCTAGGTCTGCACAATATGCACACTTACTATGGCTGTGGTCTCCGTGGATAAGAGCCTAGTGTCACACCCACATCCTCCCTTGCCATCTCCATGCAGGCTGTCCCCACCCTATGCCTGAGGCTCTCTGCAGCCACCAGTGCTTACTCTGTGCGTGACTCATGGACTGAATGCCCCAGAGGAGACTTCAATCAGTGACCCACAGGAGTTAATGGGTGCACACCTAGGCTCCTTTGCCTTTGGTGGGTTCACTCTGCAGCCCGAGTTTTACACTGAGTCACAGAGTTTCCCACTGCCCACAGTGGTACTTGATTGACAGCATCCTCTTGATTGACATGCTTCCCTTTCCTCTTTCCCTTCCCCCATCCCTACTTATGTTTCTTAGGTTCACCTCCCAAATGAGCCATCACACTCAAATCCTTGTCTCAGGGTCTGCTTCTGGAGAGCTCAAACTAAGACACTCATTTATTTATGAAAATAAAAGTTTATTCTTCAAATAAAGGTGAGGCATGAACCTAGTATTTTTTTAAGTTCAAAAAGATCAAAAACAAAATGTGAACATCTTTTATTTTCTAACCTCTAGTCTCTCTATCCAAAGGTAATACCTGTTATCAGTTTCCTTTATTTCTCTCCAGAAAAAGATATGATTATACAAACATATGTACACATATCCTTTTAAATCTACACAAATAGAATAATTTTGAACACTATGCTTGACACTTTTCCCTATCTAATCAGATATCTTGGAGAGCATTCATGTTTGTGTCTACATATCTTTAATAGCTTAGTGACCGGGCATTGTAAGACCATGACATGGGTTTCTTCTTCTGGTCACCAATTAGAGAAGATTTATTGCTTCTACTATTATGCCATTACAACCATGCTGTGACAAACATTTCTGTAACTATATCTTAGCTCATGTCTTTATATTTAAATAAATTCATAACAGGTAAAGACATATAGACATTTTCATTTATTTTTCTTTGTTAGGTATTGCTGTTTCTCTCTTCAAATTGGCGGCACTGATTTACACTTTCACCAACAGTGTGTAAATGCCTGTTTTCTCATGCCCTCCCCAACACTGGGGCTGCCAAACATGTTAACATTTCTTAATCTCTTTAGTGGAAAAAGTGTCTGATCATTTCACTGTGATTTCTTTGAGCATCTGTTTATATATTTATTGACTTTCTTTTTTCTTTTAGAGAGAGAGACAGAGACAGAGAGACAGAAAGAAGGACAGACAGACAGGAAGGGAGAGAGATGAGAAGCATCAACTCATAGTTGCAGCTCCTTAGTTGTTCATTGATTGCTTTCTCATATGTGCCTTGACCGGGGTCTCCAACTAAACCAGTGACCTCTTGCTCAAGCCAGTGACCTTGGGCTCAAACCAATGACCTTGGACTTCAAGCCAGTGACCTTTGGGCTCCAAGCCAGTGACCTTTTGGGCTCAAGCCAGCCACCTTGGGCTCAAGCCAGCAACCTTGGGGTCATGTCTATGACCCCACACTTAAACTGATGACCCCGTGCTCAAGCTGGTGAGCCTGTGCTCAAGTTGGAAACCTCGGGGTTTCCAACGTGGGTCTTCAGTGTCCCAGGCTGACACTCTATCCACTGCACCACTGCCTGGTCAGGCTGGCACTTGTTTTTTTAATTGAATTTATTGAGGTGACATTATTTAATAAATTATATAAGTTTCAGGTGTACAATGCTATAATACATCATCTGTATATTGTATTGTGTGTTTACCACCAAAGTAAAGTCTCCTTCTATTACCATTTATCTCCTTGTTACTCCTGCCAACCCTCTTTTCCCTCTTGTAATCAATGTGCTACTGTCTGTGTCTATGAGGTCTTTTGCCTTGCTTAATTCCTTCACCTTTTTAACCCAGCCCCTTGACTAATTTTTCAATTTGGTCTCTTATCTTTCTTTTTATTTCAAAGAGCTTTTATATAGAGTATGGCCACTTACCAGTTAGATATGTGACATATTTTCTCCTACTTTATGATTTTTATTGAATTCTTAAATAATGAAATATTTTCTTATTGAAGGAGCTTTAAATTATTAAATCAAGTCTATTTTTTTATGGTTTCTGGATTCCATGTTATGCTTAAGAAGTCTATATTGCCTCAAGTTTATAAAAATATCTATATATAATATTTCATCTAGTTCTTTAATATCCATCTATATATCTCCTACTTTATTTTTGTGAATGGTGTTTGTTGTTGAAAGAAACTTCAAAGAAATAGGAGTAAAGCAAAGATGACAGACCTGGTTTAAGAGTATTGAGTGCTTGAGTGTTGAGATTGGGGAGTTAACATGGATCAGAACCTGCTGAGGCTCCTTCGGGGGGGAGGGTGGTCCTAGATCTTTTTCTAGAGCCATTGTTATAGTGATATATCAGAACTAGCTTGTACCAACTCACAAAAGTCAATTTATTATGCATAGCCATTATTATAAGTTAAAGACTGTAACATTACAAGCAAATTTTATTTTTAAAAGGTAAAAACACTAAAAATTCATCACTTCCTGATTATGTTATTGTGTTTTCTATTATCTATGCTCCTGAGATTATTTACTTCTATTATATCTATATAGTAGAAATACTATGTAATGGTGTTGTCATGTGGGTAGTTTGAATAGGCCGTGGTAGGAGTATTTACACCATGGAAATTGGCAAATGTTACAAGTCACAGTCTTTCTTTTCCTTTGGGGCTCTAGTTGTTGAGCATTTACCAGCACACTACTGATTTTGCCCATCTTCATATATGTTTTCTCAGAGACAGACTGGCATGTTGAAGAGGGAATTCAAGTGTCAACTATGGAGTCAGACTTAAGGGCATTTCAGTTCCTTCCAGCCTAACATTTTACAATACTCATAATTATTCTTTATGACTTCATTGCCAAAGGGAATTTAGTTCAGCTTTAGGGGATTTCTCTAAACTTCACACACATTCCTAACCTGGATCTCATTTTGGTGTAATTCAGTTCTTTGATGAGTCATGCACAGAAATTTCCTTGTAATGGCTCAGATTTAGATTCCAATGTGGCCACTCATTGGCTATAGATAGAATAATTTATCATTCATCTGTTTTCCATTTGATATTAAGTGTATTTCAAACATATTTTATTAAAGTATAGTTGACATACAATATTATATTAGTTTCAGGTGTACAATGTAGTGATTCAACATTTATATGACTTATAATGCGATCAACACAATAAGTCTAATAACCATCTGTCACCATACAAAGTTATTATGATATTATTGACTATTTGCCTTATGCTTTATATCACACCCCTGTGACTTCTTTATTTTATAACTAGAAGTTTGTACCTCTAAATTCCTCTTCATCTTTATCATCCATTCTGCACCCCGTTCCCCTCTGGCAATTATCAATTTATTCTCTGTATCTATAAATATGTTTCTGACTTGTTTTGAATGTTCATTTATTTATTTATTTTAGATACCACATAGAAATGAAGTAATACAGTATTTTGTCCTTTCATGACTGACTTATTTCGCTTAGTATAATATTCTCTGAGACCATCCATGTTGTTGCAAAAGGTAAGATTTCCTTCTTTTTCATGGCCCCATAGTATTCCATTGTATATATGTACCACTGCTTTTTAATCCACTCGTCACTCTTTGTTATGTCCAAGCAATAGTCCATTGTATATATAACCCATCTTTGTTCATTCATTCATTATTGAACACCTAGGTTGTTTCCATATCTTGGCTTTTGTAAATAATGCTGCAATGAGCATAGGGGTGTATATTTTTTTTAAAATTAATTTTAATTTATTGTGTTTACATAGATTCTAGTGTTGTCCCAAATGCATCCCCCTTTCCCCGTATTCCCCTCAACATCTTCTTTGTGCCCCTCTCCATAGCACCCTCCCCCCTTCCCATCAGGTTTATTCCACCCTCTCATCCCCTTCCCTCTGTTCTCTTTCCCTCTGGTCCCATTGATCCCTCCTCTGTCTCAATTACATTCCTCAGTTCACATTGTTCATTGGATTCTTCAAATGAGTGAGGTCATATGATATTTTTCTTTTTCTGCCTGGCTTATTTCACTTAACATAATAGTTTCCAGGTCCATTTAAGTTGTCGCAAAAGGTAAGATTTCCTTCTTTTTCATGGCCCCATAGTATTCCATTGTATATATGTACTACTGCTTTTTAATCCACTAGTCCACTGACAGACACTTGGGTTGTTTCCAGATCTTTGCTATTGTGAACAATGCTGCCATAAACATAGGGGTACATTTCTCCTTTTGAAACAGTGCTATGGTGTTCTTGGGATATATTCCTAAAAGTGGGATAGCTGGGTCAACACACAGTTTGATTTTTAATTTCTTGAGGAATCTCCGTACTGTTTTCCACAATGCCTGCACCAGTGTGCATTCCCACCAGCAGTACAGGAGGGTTCCCTTTTCTCCACATCGTCGCCAGCACTTATTCTGTGTTGTTTTATTGATGAGCGCCATTCTGACTAACAAGAGGTGATATCTCATTGTGGTTTTAATTTGCATTCTCTAATGATTAGTGATGTTGAGCAATTTTTCATATGCCTATTGGCCATCTGAATGTCCTCTTTGGAGAAGTGTCTATTAATTTCTTTTGCCCATTTTTTTTATTGGATTGTTTAACTTCCTGGTGTTGAGTTTTACAAGTTCTTTATAAATTTTGGTTATAAACCCCTTATCAGATGTATTGTCAAATATATTCTCCCATTGTGTAATTTGTCTTTTTATTCTGTTCTTATTGTCTTTTGCTTTTTAGTTTGATATAGTCCCATTTGTTTATCCTGTCTTTTATTTCACTTGCCTGTAGAGATAAATCGGCAAATATATTGCTGTGAGTGATGTCGGAGAGCTTACTACCTATGTTTTCTTCTAAGATGCTTATGGTTTCACGACTTATATTTAAGTCTTTTGTCCATTTTGAGTTTATTTTTGTGAATGCTATAAGTTGGTGGTCTAGTTTCATTTTCTTGTAGGTAGCTGTCCAATTTTTCCAACATCATTTGTTGAAGAGGCTGTCTTTACTCCATTGTATGCCTTTAACTCCTTTGTCAAATATCAGTTGTGCATAAAGGTGTGAGTTTATTTCTGGATTCTTTGCTCTGTTCTATTGATCTCTATGCCTGTTCTTATGCCAAGACCAAGTTGTTTTGAGTACAATTGTCTTGTAGCATAACTTGATATCAGAAACTGTGATAATCCTATTTTATTCTTCCTTTTCAAGATTGCTGAGGCTATTCGTGTTCTCTTTTGGTTCCATATAAATTTTTGGAATATATGTTCTATATCTTTGAAGCATGTCATTGGTATTTTAATTGGTATTGCATTGAATTTATAAATTGTTTTGGGTAATATAGACATTTTAATGATGTTTATTCTTCCTAACCATGAGCACGGTATATCCTTCCATATGTTTGTATCTTCCTTGATTTTTTTTAATCAATGTTTTATAATTTTCTGAGTACAAGTCTTTAACCTCCTTGTTTAAATTTACTCCTAGGTACTTTATTTTTTTGGTTGCCATAGTAAAGGACATTGTTTCCTTAATTTCTCTTTCTGACAGTTCATTGTTACTGTATAGAAATGCCTCTGATTTCTGAGTATTAATTTTGTATTCTGCCACATTGCTGAATTCATTTATCAGGTTTAGTAGTTTTTTGACTGAGACTTTAGGGTTTTTTATATACAATATCAAATCATCTGCAAATAATGATAGTTTTACTTCTTCTTTTCCAATTTGGATGCCTTTTATTTCTTTTTCTTGTCTGATTGCTGTGGCTAGGACTTCCAGAACTATGTTGAATAAGAGTGGTGAAAGGGGGCACCCTTGCCTTGTTCCTGATCTTAAGGGGATTGCTTTTAATTTTCGCCCATTGAGTATGATGTTTGCTGTGGGTTTGTCATAGATGGCCTTTACATGCTGAGGTATGTTCCCTGTATTTACACTTTGCTGAGAGTTCTGATCATGAATGGGTGCTGGATTTTATCAAATGCTTTTTCTGCATCTATTGAAATTATCATGTGGTTTTTCTCCTTCCTTTTGTTTATGTGATGAGTCACATTGATTAATTTGAGAATATTGTACCAGCCTTGCCTCCCAAGAATAAATCCCACTTGATCATGGTGTATGACTTTTTTCATATATTGCTGAATCTGGTTTGCTAATATTTTGTTGAGAATATTGGCATCTAAATTCATCAGAGATATTGCCTATAATTTTCTCTCTTTGTGTTGTCTTTGCCTATTTTTGGAATTGTAATTATGTTCGCCTCATAAAAGGAGCTTGGAAGTCTTTCTTCCTCTTGAATTTTTTGAAATAGCATAAGAAGAATAAGAGTTAGTTCTTCTTTGAATATTTGGTAGAATTCACTTGTGAAGCCATTGGGCCCAAAACTTTTTTTTTGTTTTGAGTTTTTTGATAACTGTTTCAATTTCATTTGTTGTAATTGGTCTTTTTAGGTTCTCTGATTCTTCCAGATTAATGTTTAAAATATTATATGTTTCAAGGAATTTGTCCATTTTATCTAGGTTGTCTAATTTTTTGGCATACAGTTCTTCATAGTATTTTCTTACAATCCTTTGTATTTCTGTTATGTCAGTTGTTATTTCTCGACTCTCATTTCTAATTTTATTTATTTGAGTCCTTTCTCTTTTTTTTCTTGGTGAGTCTGGTTAAAGGTTCATTGATCTTGTTTACCTTTTCAAAGAACCAGGTCCTGGTTTTATTGATCCTCTGTATTGATTCTTTAGCCTCTATGTCATTTATTTCCACTCTGATCTTTATTATTTCCTTTCTTCTACTAGCTCTGGGCTTTACTTGCTCTTCTTTTTCTAGTTTGTTTAGATGCAGGGTTAAATTGTTTATTTGTGCTTTCTTTATCTTCTTAAGGTATGCCTGTAATGCTATGAACTTCCCTCTCAAGACTGCTTTTGCTGTGTCCCATAAATTTTAAGTTGTTGTATGCTCATTATCATTCATTTCTAAGAATTTTTTATTTCTTCTTTGATCTTATTGTTAACCCATTTGTTATTTAAAACATGCTATTTACTCTCCAAGTGTTTGAGTATTTTTCAGTTTTTCTGTTGTGGTTGATTTCTAGTTTCATGCCATTGTGATCAGAGAAAATGCTTGACATAATTTCAATCTTCTTAAATTTGTTGAGACCACTTTTGTGCCCTAACATGTGGTCTATCCTAGAGAATGTACAATGAGCACTTGTAGAGAATGTATATTCTGCTGCTTTAGGTTGAAAAGTTCTGAAGATATTTATTAAATCAAGTTGATCTAGTGTGTCCTTTAAGTCTGCTATTTCTTTGTTAATTTTCTTTCTGAGAATCTATCTAGTAATGTTAGTGCGGTATTGAAATCTTCTACTATTTTAATATCACTGTTGATCATGCCCTTTATATCCATCAAAGTCTGCTTTATATATTTAGGTACTCCTATATTAGGTGTGTAGATATTTATAATGGTTATATCTTCCTATTGGATTGCTCCCTTTATCATTATGTGGTGACTTTCTTTATCACTTACTATAGCCTTTGTTTTAAAGTCCATTTTGTCTGATATAAGTATTGCTACCCCAGCTTTTTTTTTCATTTTCATTTGCATAAAATATATTTTTTTCATCCTTTTACCTTCAGTCTATGTGCATCTTTTGTTTTGAGGTGTGTCTCTTGTACACAGCATATGTATGGGTCCTGTTTTCTTATCTATGCAGCTACCCTATGTCTTTTGGTTGTATCATTTAATCCATTTACATTTAAGGTTATTATTGATATGTAGTTGTTTATTGTTATTTTATTCTTTAAAGCTATATTCCTCTTTTGCTATTTTCTTTTCTCACTTTGATCTGTTTACAACAGGCCCCTTACCATTTCCTGAAGCATTGGTTTGGTTGTAATGAATGCCTTAAGTTTTTTGTTTTTTGTTTTTTGTTTTTTTTTTGTCTGGGAAGCTTTTTATTTCTCCTTCAATTTTAAATGATAGCCTTGCTGGATAAAGTAGTCTTGGTTGTAGGCTCTTGTTCTGCATTACTTTGAATATTTCTTGCCATTCCTTTCTGACCTCAAGTGTTTCTGTTGAGAAGTGGGATATCATCCTTATTGAGGCTCCTTTGTAGGTGATAGCCTCTTTTTCTCTAGCAGCTTTTAATATTTTCTCTTTATCTCTTAGCTTTGGTATTTTAATTATAATGTGTCTTGGTTTGGATTTCTTTGGTTTTCTCTTTAATGGACTTCTCTGTGCTTCTTGAACTTATGTGACTTTTCCTACATCAGTTTAGGGATGTTTTCAGCTATGATTTGATTGAACAACGTGTCTATCCCTTGTTCTTTCTCTTCTTCAGGAACCCCTATGATTCGGATGTTATTTCTCTTCATGTTGTCACAGAGTTCTCTTACAGTTTTCTCAGACTTTTTGAGTCTTTTTTCTTTTTGCTGCTTTGCTTCTATGCCTTCATTTATCTTGTCCTCTAACTCGCTGATTCAATCCTCAGTTTCATTCATCCTACTTTTAATTCCTTACATTGTAGTCTTAATTTCTGATATTGTATTTGTAATTTCTGACTGATTTTTTTTATTTCAATGTCCTTTTTTTTATACTTTCTATCTTTTTATTTAGGTGCTCATTATAACCATTACTTGTTCTGCTAAGATCTTTGAGCAACCTAACAATCATTGTTTTAAACTCTACATTCTGTATTTTGGTTATATCTGATTCATTTTAGTCCTTTTCTGGGGATTTCTCTTGATTCATTTGGGTTGCACTTCTCTGCCTTCCGTTTTGTCTGTGTATAAGAAGGGTATGGCCACAGGAGTCTGATGAATGTGTCTTCTGTGTTCCCTAGGTATGGTCTATCTGCAGGCCCGCCAACCCCTCTGCCATTGCCTCTGGCATTTGGGTATGGACATTGCTGGCTTTTGCTACAGTTTTCTCCCCTCCTCACAGGAGGGGCTGTGTTCACTTGCCCCAGTCTACAAGCCTTTGTGGGCCTCTGCCTTCACCCCACCCCCATGGGTGAGGCTGCAAGCCTCAGCACCTTGAGCAGGGGTGAGCACCTTTGCTCAGCCGTGGGTCTCCGCTTGTTCCCTGGCTTTCGCCTTTTTCCTGCGGGAGAGATTGCAGGCAGGACTGCTCTTGCTTGCCCGGCCCCGCAGTCTGACCTGACCACTTTTGTGCATCCCCTCTGCCCCAGCTGGGCAAGACTTAGCTCACGCTTGGCCTCAGTTGTGGCTGGCCTGGCTTCTGCCCCGCCGACTGGATTGTGCTTCTGCATCCTGCCTCCATCTGTCTGGCAAGCCCTCAGCCATATGGTTGAGGGCAGTGCAGCTCAGGCTCCCTCCTTCTAAGCATCTGAGTGCCGTGGGAGAGTTTGTTTGGCTGGTGTCCTGCTTCCCTTTGCTGGTATTGCTGGTTCCAGGGGAAATATTCACTTCAGATTTGAGGAGTGACTCAGCCCAGTGGTTAGGGTGGCTGTCCCTCAAAGTGTTTCTGCCTGTGCCTTCTAGATTGCTTTCTCTTCCTGCTACTCTGGTCCTCTCCTCTTTCCCCATCCCCCGGAGCTCTGGGTAAATGGCTGTGAAAGAGGTTTTCTGTGCTGTCCCTTTAAGAAGAATTCTGGGTCTGAGAAATCTGTCTCTTTCTCACCAACAGTATCCTTTCTTTTTTCACAGCTAAATACTGTCCATACACTTCTTCTAGGCTCTGGGGCTGCAGGCTGGGGCTTTGTTCCTGGGGTTCAGGACCCTCCCCTCTCTGCTAAACTCACTTCCCACCACACGAGTCTCTCCAGGCTGCCATTCACACCTGGGAGCTGGGCAGCCCTCTCCGCATTTCCACTTTTCCTACCAGTCTCTGTGTGGCTTCTTCAGTGTACCTTGGTTAAAGAGTCCTCTTAGTTTAGTCCAAAGTTGGTTTTTCCAGATGATGGTTTTTAAAATTAAGTTGTAATCCACTTTGATTCTGGGAAGTGGAAGATGGCCACCTACTAACTGCCATCTTGCCACCGCCAGGGGTGCATATATCTTTTTGAACATTTTATTCATATTAATACTGAGGAGTGGGATTTCTAGGTAATATAGTAGTAATATTTTTAACTTTTTGAGGAAATTTTATTCTGTTTTCCATAGTGGATGTACCAGTTTACAACCCACCAAAGTGCACAAGGTTTTCCTTTTGTCCATATCTTCACCAAGATTTGTTCTTTGTTGTTTTTTTGATAATAGCCATTCTGACAGGAATGAACTAATATCATGTTGTGGTTTTAATTTTCATTTCCATGAGCATCTCAAATGTCTACTAGCTGTATGTGTGTCTTTTTTTTTTTTTTTTTTGAGAAATGACAATTCAGTTCCTTTGCCATTTTTAATCAGATTTTTTTATGTTTGATTGTATGAGTTCTTTATGTACTTTGGATATTAACTGCTTATTGGACATACCCTTTCAAAAACTGCTTGTTGAATATATCCTTTGCAAGTATCTTATCTCAATCTATGGATTGTCTTTTTGTGTTATTGATGGTTTTCTTTACCATGCAAAAGCTTTTTTATTTGATTAGTCCCATTGGTTTATTTTTGCTTTTGTTGCCCTTGCCTGTGGTAACATATCTAAAAAATATTACTAAGACTGATGTCAAAGACTTTGCTATTTTTTTTCTAGAAGTTTTATGGTTTCAGGGCTTACATTTAAATTTTTGATCCATTTTGAGTTTATTTTTGCATATACTGTAAGAAAAAGGTTAAGCTTTATTGCTTTATTTATTTATTTGGCAGGTATCTGGTCAGTTCTCTCAATGTTACTTATGAAAGAGACTGTCTTTTCACCACTACAGTATATGTTCCTGCCTCTTTTGCTTTAGATTAATTGAACACAGAAGCATGTGTTAATTTGAGGGTTTTCTATTTTCTACTTAGCTATGTGTCTGTTTTGGTGCTTGTTCCATATTGTTTTGATTACTACAGCTTTGTAGTATAGTGTGAAATCAGGGAGCTTTGTTCTTTTTTTAAAGGTTGCTTTGGTTATTTTGGGTTTCTTTTCTGTGTGTATTCCATATACATTTTAGGATTAGTTGTACCAGTTCTGTGAAAAATGTCATTGGTATTTTGATAGAGATTGCATCAAATCTGTATATTGCTTTGAGTAGCATGGACATGATAACAATGTTAATTTTTCTATTCCATAAGTGTGGTATTTCCTTCCATTTACTTTCTGTTGTCTTCAATTTCTTTCATTATTATCTTACATTTCTAAAGTATTTTGACTCCTTGGTTAAATTTATTTCTAGGTACTTTATTTTATATGATGTAGTTGTAAATAAAATTGTTTTCTTAATTTCTATTTCTAATAGTTCATTATTAATGTATAGAAATGTCATTAATTTCTATATATTAATTCTGTATACTGAAACTTGACTGGATTTATTTATTAATTCTTAACAGGTTTTTTTGTGGAGTCTTTAAGGTCTTGTATATTATAATATATATTATATATATATATGGTCTTATATATTATCATGTCATCTGAAAATAGTGAAAGTTTCACTTCTTTTATAATTTAAATAATTTTTGTTTCTTTTTCTTTTTTTAGTCCTATGGTTAAAAGTTAACTTCCAATATTATATTGAATAAATGTGATAAGAGTGCACTTTTGTTTTGTTCCTGATTTTAGGGGAATAGCTTTTAGCCTCTCACCTTTGAGTACAATCTTATTTGTGGGTTTATCATATATGGTCTTAATTATATGGAGAAGTGTTCTCTCTATTCTCACTTTGTTGAGTTTTTTTTTTATCATAAACAAGTGTTATATCTTGTCAAATTCTTTTTCTACATCTATTGAGATTATCAAATGATTTTTTAGACCTTGTTAGGTTAATGTAGTGTTTTACCTTGATCGCATATGAATTTTGAACCAATCTTGCATCCCTGGAATAAATCCCACTTGATCATGGTGATCCTTTTAGTGTTTTGTTGAATTTGGTTTGCTAATATTCTGTTGAGAATTTTTGCATCTATGTTCATCAGGGATATTGCTATATAACTTTTTTTTTTTGTAATGGTTTTGTCTGCTTTTAGTATCAGGGTTATGCTGGCCTCAGAGAGTAAGTACTGAAATATTCCTTCTTCAATTTTTTGAAATAGTTTGAAAAGTACAGGTATTAACTGATCTTTTAATGTTTGGTAGAATTATGGCATCCAAGATAGCAGTGGAATAGGTGGAAGTTACATTCACCACCTCCCAGCACCAAACTGGAATTACAACTGAATTATAGAACAATCATCTTGAATAACCAGCTAATGATTGGCTGAAGAAAAGTCTTATAACCAAGAATTTATAGAAGAAGCCACATCAAGACTGGTAGAAAGGTCAGAGAAGCAAAAAAAAAAAAAAAAGCTGTCCCTGTTCCCTGTTCTCACAAGTGGCTACTGAGGTCTGGAGGGGCATCTCACCTGCATGGGGTTCTTTGGAAAAAAGATAGGATTTAAACCCCAACCCAGGTTTCCCAGCCCAGATCACTAGAGTAAAGAAGAGGCTCCTACTTAACATCTGGCTGTGAAAAGCAGTGGGGTTTCTGTCCATTAGGGAGAGATGGGAGTCCACAAGAGACACAAGCATCCTCTTCAAGGTACCTGTTTTTATTCATACCCCCTCAGCTTGGGCTCTGGTGGAGGAAGGGTGGAGTGGACTAATGTCATTTGATTTGAGGAGAGTCTGGATTTGTGGCTCGGGAAGAAAGCTGAAGTGACAGCCACCAGGATACCTGTGCTAATACATTCTTGCATACCACAAACGGTGACTTGGGTGACCATCTTTTCTGAATACAGCACTCCTCTCCATGCATCAGTGGCCTCGCCCTCTGGACTCTTTCTTGCCTCATCTTGCACTTTATGCCCTGTTGAGGAGTCAGCTGCTTTGGTCTGGGCAGACTCAGGGGGTGTCAGTGAATGAGTCATATGGTTTTGTGAAGGGTCATTCTCCCCACTGTTTATGAATCTGATTGGCACTTTTCCCTCATGAAAGATCTGGTAGAACCACCCTCCAGGCTTTGGCTCCAATTCCCAATGCCTCATTTACTCAACTCTTAGTGGTTTCATCCCACCGAGGTCAGGGCAAAAACCAGGATAGACTGAGTGGTGTGGCTCTAGGATTGAAGCCACACACCCCACTTTCCTCAGAGCCTCACTCGCTTCTCCCTCTTGTAGGAGATCTACTTGTCCCATCCTCCCAAATCTCAGCCGCCCCAACTTGTGGAGCTCCATCTTCTCTCAGAAGAATCTAGGACAGACTGGGCTGGGTGGCTCTACAACAGGGGCCGTTTTCCCTTGCATGCCCGACCAGAGCAAAGTCCTCCCTTCACATGGCCACCTCTTGGCCTGTTTGGACCTGATACACAATGCTAGCCTTATCTTGAGGACTTGCTGAGACCCTGTACCAACACAAAGATGTGTGAGCACCCAACAGGTGGCAGCGAGACTTGGTATACCCAGAAGCAGCCAAAAACTGTGGGTCACTTGTACTTCCAAAGAGGTTTCCCAGGGCCTGTCACAGGAAAAATCTTACACTGACCTGCACCAGAGCCACTCCCAAGAAGCTCAGAACTAACACACACACTGGGCAACTTCAGACAACATCAGAGCAAGATTCAGTAAGCTTCACAAGTGGCATATCCAAAGGGAGGTCTTAGTAGGCACCAACCCCTGCTTAAATGAATTCCCCTTTGTATGGCAGCACCTGCACAGCAGCTCACGAGCCATGGTCAGGGTTAAGCATCACAATCAACCAGTGTGAGGGTCAATCCCATGCTCAAAGGGGCCAATAGCAATCAAGATTCAATTACAAAAGGAGACTCCACATAACCCTCACAAGGGACATTCTTGGAGCACCCAGGGAAGATAATTAATGAGACTATACCCCCTAGTACACCTACCACAGAAGACTGGGAGTCGTAGCAGATCTATCTAATACATATAGACAAACAGAAAAAGGTAGTCAAGATAAGGAGACAAAAAAACAGCCTCCAAATGAAAGAACAGAAGTCTCAAGAAAAAAGAGCTAAATGAATGGAGGCAAGCAATTTATCAGAGATATAGTTCAAAGTAAAAGTTGTAAGGATACTGAATGCATGAAAAAAGACATAAAAACCATGACAAAAGACAAGCCACTGAATGGGAGAACACATGTGCTGATACATTTGATAGGGGCTTAATATCTAAAATTTATAAAGAACTTATAAAACTGAACACCAAAAACAAACAATTCAATTAAAAAAATGGGCAAATGACCTGAAAAGACATGTCTCCAAAAAAGACATATAAATTGTTAATTGACATATTAAAAGATGCCTAATGCCACTAATCATCAAAGAAATGCAAATTAAAACCACAATGAGATATCACCTCACACCTATTAGAATGGCTATTATCAATAATCAACAAACAAGTGTTGGAGAGGATGTGGCGAAAAGGGAACCCTCATGCACTATTAGTGTGAATGAAGATTGTGCAGCCACTGTGTAAAACAGTATAGAGTTCCCTTAAAAAATTAAAAATGGAACAGTCTTATGATCCAGTCAGTCCACTTCTGTAAATTTATCCTAGAAACCTGAAACACTAATTCAAAAGAAAATATGCAGCCCTATGTTTATTGCAGCATTGTTTATAATAGCCAAGATTTGGAAGCATCCCAAGTCTCCAGAAGTAGATGTGTAGATAAAAAATATTGTGGTACATTTATATAATAAAATATTAGCCATAAAAAAAGAAAATCTTATCCTTTGTGATAGAATGAATGGATCTGGCAAGCATTATGCTAAGTGAAATAAGCCTGTCAGAAAAAGATAAATACCATATGATCTCACTCATAAGTGAAATCTAATGAACAAAATAAACAAGCAAAATAGAGACAGATTCAAACATAGAGAGCAGACTGACTGCTGTCAGTGGAGAGGGAGGGCTTAGAAGTCAATATTGGTGGAGGGATTGGAGGGATTAAGCAAGAAGAAAGAGAGAGAGAGAGAGAGAGAGAGAGAGAGAGAAACTCGTGGACACAGCCTAACCAAGCTGAGGTGCAGTGGATAGAGCATTGGCCTGGGATGCTGGGGACCCAGGTTCAAAACCCTGATGTTGCCAGCTTAAGCATAGGCTCATTGGGCTTGAGTGTGGACTCACCACCTTGAGTGTGGGGTCGTCGGCTTGAGCGTGGGATCATAGACATGACCCCATGGTCGCTGGCTTGAGCCCAAAGGTCATTGGCTTGAAGCCCAATGTCTCTGGCTTGAGCAAGGGGTCACTTGCTCACTCTCTCTGCTGGACCTCCCGCCCCTATTCAAGGCACGTATGAACCACTAAAGTGCTGCAACAATGAGTTGATGCTTCTCATCTCTCTCCCTTCCTGTGTGTGTGTGTGTCTCTCTCTCTTTCTCTTTCAAAAACAAACAAACAAATAAAACCTTCTGGACACTGACAAAGGTATAGTGATTGCTGGGGGAAGGTGGAATGAGGTTGGTGGAGGAAGTTATAGGGGGATAAATGGTGATGGAAGAAGACTTGATTCAGGGGTGTGAACGCACAATATAGTGTATGATGATGTGTTGTAGAATTGTACACCTGACACCTGTTTATTGTGTTAACCAGTGTCACCCCGATAAAACCAATACAAAAATGTTTGGTAGAATTTACAATTGAAGCCATCTGGTCCTAGACTTTTATTTCCTGGGAGTTTTTGACTACTTATTCAATTTTATTACTTTGTTCAAATTTTTTGGTTTTCCTTAATTCTATTTTAGAAGATTGTGTACGTTTGTAAGAATTTATCCATTTCTTCTAGGTTTTTAAATTTTTTGATGTTCACAGTGTTCACTTACTGCCCTTTGCATTTTATGGTATAGGTTGTAGCTCCTCGTTCATTTCTGATTTTATTTATTTGGGCCCTCTCTTTTTGTGTCTTGATGAGTCTGGCTAAAGGTTTATCAATTTTGTTTATTTTTTCAAAGAACCATATCTTAGTTTCATTGATATTTTCTATTGTTTTTTCAGTCTCTATTTCATGATCTTTGATATTTTGTTCCTTCTACTAACTTTGGGACTTGTTATTTCTTTTCTAGTTCCTTTAGGTATAAATTAGACTGTTTATTTGAGACTTTTCTTATTTTTGGGGGTAGTCCTGATTGTTATGAACTTCCCTCTTAGAATCACTAAACATTTTACTTTTCTTTAAATGCTATCAAAGTAGCCACAGTATATTAACATTTATAATTATCCCGTTCCACATGGAAGCTCATATTTTGTAGAAAACAAAAGAAAGTTGGAGGAAATGGATCAGAAGATGAGTGTTGGGTCTCATATTCATTCTTGAAATAATGGAAGTACTATTAACCCCAGTTACAAAAAAAAGGGCCTTTGTTTTGTCTTCATAAGTCAGTGTCCCAGAAGCTAAAAACATTTAAAATATAAATAAAAATAATAGGAAAAATGTAATATTCAGTGGTTCTTACATTATCTTATAGAGAATGACCCTTTAAAAAGTATTTAGCACACATTTAGAAATCTTTACTAAACCAACTACAGTAATAATCTTATGCACTATTTGTCCTGAATAAAATCCATCTACCATATTAATAATGTTTTATGGTGGCTCCTTTAACCAGGAGTTTTTATTATTTTTTACAAATATACCTTAGAAGTCATTTTGCCCACATTTCACAGATGGTCAGGCTGGTCTAGTCAATGTCTCCCAAATATTCCAAGCTAATTTCTAACTCTTTTCCTCTTCCTCTTCCTAGTTGCAATTTTATCTCTCCTCCTTTCCATACAATCATCTCAATTCTTCAAGATTCTTCACAGTGTTTCCACAATTATCCCCAAGGTCTCTGATATATTGCTGTTCATGACTCATAACTACTATTTTTTTATATCACTCATTTGGTACCTAATTATACCTTCCCTTGTGACTTACATGGTTAGTCCATTTATACTGTGTATAGTTTCATCTCAGCATTTAGACAAGAGATTTTTATCCTGGGATGTATGGACCCCTTAGGACTTTAGGGAAACTATGGTATAATGAAATTATAAGTATAATTTTTTATGTCTGTGCCTACATGTCTTTTTAGGGTAAAAAAAATCTTGATCTTTAGTCAGATTATCAAAGAGATTTTTAACCTCACAGTTTAGTCTCCTGGAGGAAAGAAACTATACGATATATTCTACTGGATTTTCTACAAAATCTTCAATAACTCAGCTAAGTAATTAAATGGGCACAGGAGATTTGCCATCTCCACTTATTTGCCATCAATTAATCCCTTATTTTCCAAACTATGATATAGGGGCAATATGACTTGCCTGTTTTCATCTCACAGTTGAGCATATATGAAGAAAATAAAGGTTCCAAAGTTTTGAACAGGTTAAAACAATAACCATGGCTATAATCACTCACCTTGAGACACACAATAAGGGAAATCTGCATTTCTGAAATTCTCTGTCGTTTGATAACCTTTTATGGATATTTACAAGAAACAGAGCTTGGAAAATGTCTTTGCCTGTTGACTCCAGCTTCAGCTGCATCTATTTCCAATACCACCTCTTACCCAACAATCTGTCAGTGGAAATTGTTCTATCCCCTGCTCATTATTCTTTTTTTTTTTTTTTTTGTATTTTTCTGAAGTTGGAAATGGGGAGGCAGTCAGACAGACTCCTGCATGCGCCCGATTGGGATCCACCCGGCACGCCCACCAGGGGCGATGCTCTGCCCCTCTGGGGCATAGCTCTAGCGCCTGAGGCAGAGGCCATGGAGCCATCCCCAGCACTCGGGCCATCTTTTGCTCCAATGGAGCCTCGGCTGTGGAGGGGAAGAGAGAGACAGAGAGGAAGGAGAGGGGAAGGGGTGGAGAAGCAGATGGGCGCCTCTCCTGTGTGCCCTGGCCGGGAATCGAACCCAGGACTTCCGCACACCAGGCTGACGTTCTACCACTGAGCCAACCGGCCAGGGCCTTCATTATTCTTTATTTCTTGATTTTTATTTCCTGATTAACGATCATTTTCTCCTAAACTAGTCCTACTTAATTCTTGGTAATTTCTATTTTCTTATAGACACTCTTTCCAATATCTTAGCCTCTCATTCCCTGGCCTTCCCATCTCTTCTTATGATCTTGGCCTCTAACTTCCATTAATTACCTACTTTCATGGTGATGCCTAGACCTTGTTTTTACCAATAACTACAGTCCTTCTGGATAGCTAGACCAATGACTGCCTCTCTCCTCTGCCAAAATGTCTTCACTACAAGCACTAGAATCTGTGGATGTATTGCATTACATGGCAAAGGGGAAATTAATGTTGCTAACCAGCTGGCCTTAAATGGAGAGATTACTTTAGGTTACACAAGTAAGCCCTAAGTAAGCACAAGTGCCCTTAATGAAAGAGGGAAAAACAGAAGAGAAAGCCAGAACGATGCTGTGTGAAAGAAACTCGACCCACTGTGTTGACTTTGAAGATGGAGGAAAATGAGCCAGCAAATGTAGGTGACTCCTGTGGGCTGGAAAGGACCAGGAGATGGATTCCTCCACAGAGCCTCAAGATAAGAACGCAGTCCTGCCAACATCTTGACTTTACTCCAGTGAGACCCATTTTGGAATGCTGAACTTGAGGAAATAGAAAATAATGTAGCATGCTGTTTTAAGCCAGTTAATTCTAATAACCTGTTACAGCAGCAATAAGAAACAAATATACATTCTTTCCATTAGCAAATGAGGTTAGGTTTGCCTAACCTCTCTTTACAGTTTACTCCCTCTACAATCCAATTCTAACAAATTTTGGATTCTACTAGGACCTACAATCAATTGAGCCTATCATCTTTCTCCCTCATCTGAGTGGAGTTGTCCTATCATTCTTATATGGCTCAGACACCATGACCTAGAATTATAATCACTCACCTGTAACTCTGAGCTGTGCACTCTCAACTCCTATGACTATCCTTCTGTCTTGCTTCCCTGAGAAAAATCCTGATTTTAGTTGAATCCAACCTTCCACCTATTTTATACCTGAACCTGTTGGCTAAACATGGTGGGAGAAAAACATATAACCAGCCTCATTGGTCCCACTTCACATTAATGACACTACTATCAAGTAGTTCAGTGTGCCCTACGAGGATTCCATTGTCCCTTTATCCTCTTGCTCTCCCATGAGACTATTCACAATTTCTCTTCTCTGGAAATCTCCACATTGTATTTTTCCATTTTCACCTATTGCTGTTTCTGTGAGTATATAACCTTACTTCATATTACTAAGAAAGGAGATTGTCAGAAGAGGGCGTCTTCAAATTTCTACCACCTCATCTACTCACCCACCCACTGCTGTGAGCCATCTGTCTTCTCTCCCATGACTGCGAACTATCCATGAGGGTTCCCATCTTAGCGCTGCCCCACCACTGGTCCAGAAAATCCATCCCCTTGCAAGTCTCTCCAGCTTCTGCCTTCTTTTGTTCCTGTAACCTCACTTCTCCACTCTTTCCTGGACCACTGTCCTCCGCATACAAACATCCCGCTCTTGCTCCCGTCATACAGGCACAGCCTTCTGGCCCCGCAATCCCCTTGTCACTGCCTCATTCCTCTGCCCTTGAAAGAATGTGCCCCTTTTTCCTTGGACTCATTCCAGCCAGGCTTTCACCTGACTGCTCCCCTCCCCAGAAACTGCTCTTGCTCTCATCATCAGGGCTTCCCCACAGCTAGCCCTGTGGTCTGTTTTTGTCCTTGTCTTACTTGATCTACCAGCAGCATTACATAGCATCTCTTGCCTGAATTGCTGCAAAACATTCCTAAATGGCTAATTTTGCTGCCCTTGAGTTTATTTTCTACTCAAATATCAGTGTTGTGTTTTGGTTTTAGTAGATCAATTCATATCTCTCCTCAGCTAATCACCCCTCCAACGCTTCTCAGCTCATCCTGGGTAGAAGCCAGATTCTGATGACGGTGCACAGTGTGCTGTGTGGTCTGGCCCCATACTCTCCTGGGCCCCAGCTGCTTACACTTCTTTCCCATGCTCACTGCTGCTCCTTGTTCACACTTCATCTTCTCCTACCTCAGAGACTCTGCCCGCTAAACCCTGCCTGGAACCATCTTCCCTCAGAGGTCAGCATGACTTCTTCCTCCCTTCCTCCAGGTCTCCGATCAAATGTTACCTTATCACAGCGGCTTTTCTTGACACCATCCAACATGAAAGAATAGCAGCCCCTGCTTCTTTTCCCATCCTCTTTACCCTATTGTATATTTTTTCATGGCAATTATCATGAGATTATATATGTATAACATTAAATTGTATATAACATAATATATACTATCATATAATATATTAATGCAATATATGATCATCATTTTGTATGTTATGTAGTGTATCTCACATATATGTGTATTGTACATATTTTTCTCACTCCCTAAAATGTAAATGCCATCAGGACAGGGACTTTGTGTTGATCTGTGTTATACCTCCAGCACCTAGAAAAATGCCTTGTGTAGAATTGAGTAAGTCTGTTGAATGAATGAATGAATGAAAGGATAAATTTAAGGAAAATTAAGCACACATTTAACTTTATTACAGCTTGACTGAGGGTCTTCATTTTTGCTGTTTTGGCAACAGGATGGGCAAGGGGAGCTTCTCCTAGCTTCCCGTGTCTCAGTGCCAGCTCTTATCAAATATGAATCAATTAGATCCTGAGATTCAATTCAGCTAATGTCTTCTCAACCTTATGAGGCATCTTCTCCAGGGAAGTCTTGGAATCCTATGATGATATTACCACTACCTAGATTTCTTTGTTGTCTTTTGACAATTTTTCCTTAAGTGCACCCTTTTCAGAAGATGAGAGTGAGACATAGAGGTTAATTATTGATGTTGTCAGTGAGTGTTTTGGTTTTTTTTGCTTTCTGTGACAATCATTGCCCTTTTCCAGGAGAAACTTACTAAGGTAAAGACATTACATTCCCCATTATGGGAGGGAACCAATCAGCTCTAAAACACCATTTGACAATGGCATTTACCCAATAACCATTGTTCAAGGTTTGCACTGATTCAGTGCCATTCTATTTGCTTATTATCATGTGGAAAAAGACACTTCTAGAAAAACTGAGTCAGGTGAAATTTTTTCTCTCTCTCTCTTTTTTCTTCAGCTTTTCTTTCAGCCTCAACAACCCAGGAGTTTATGAGGCAGTGATACCTGAACTATTATAGCACCCTTCAGGTGTTTTGTTCGTTTGTTTTGAGTTTTAGAGAGAAAGGGTAAGGGGGAGAGAGAGAGAGAGAGAGAGAGAGAGAGAGAGAGAGAGAGAGAGAGAGAAACATCAGTATATCAATGTATTGTTCTACTTATTCATGCATTCATTGGTTGTTTCTTGGATGTGTCCTGACTGGGGATTGAACCTGCAACCTTGGTGTATTGAGATGAAAAATGCTCTCACCAACTGAACTACCCTTTCAAATCGAGGCACCCATCCAGTGAGATGCTAGAGAAGGCTACTCTTGTAATATCTAAAAATCACTGCACTGGTAGGTTCAGGTGACGAGTGCTATTGGTTTCAGGTGACTCCGTGTCTCAGGGAAAGTCATTACCAAAGTTGGAGGCTGCCTATCACGCTGTCACACAGCACAAGATGTGCTAGTGACCGACACCATTTGATACCTTGACAACCCACTGCCCACAGCACAGCTGCCAACAACTCTGGCTGATGTCTCCACCATCCCCTCCCCTCACCCAGTTCCCAAGGCACAATGTGTCTCAGGGGTTTCTGAGTCTGGATCAAGCTGATGCTCTTTCCAGTCCCTGCCAGAGTAACCCTTTACCTTAAAAAATACTCCAGATAATACTTTGTTTCTGAACAGGGTATCTATTAAATGGGATCTGCCTTCAACTATGACCTGGAGGGTGAAAGGGCATGTTACTTGCACTGTCTACAGGCAGTGAGAGCAGATAGTTAGCTCCAGAACTCACACTCAGGGCTTACACACAGGGGCATGTGCCTTAAACTCTTTACAAGGCTGTCCCCCCATATGATGTGGAGAAATGATAACAGTTTATAGTTCATTAGACTGTTTGTGAGGGCAAAATGAGTTAATGCATGAAAGTAATCAGAATAGCACTTAGCACCTAATTGTACTTCTTCAAAGTCAACATTTTTTTTTCAATCTCCATCACTGCTAATGCTTACTTTTTATAAATTAATTTTTAAATTATAGTTGACATGCAATATTGTATTAGTTTCAGGTATACAACATAATGAGTAAACATTTATATACCTTAGGAAGTGATCATCCCATGAGAAGTCTAGTACCCACCCAGCACCATGTATAGCTATTACAATATTATTGACTACATTCCCTATGCTGTACTTCACGTCCCCATGACTATTCTGTAACTGCCAATTTGTACTTAATTCCTTCACCTCCACCCAGTTCCTCAAGTCCCCTGCTACCTGGCAACCATCAGCCTGTTTTCTGTGTCCGTGAATTTGTTTCTGTTCTGTTTGTTCACTGATTTTGTTTTTTGTTTTGTTTTAGATTCCACGTATAGGTGAAATCATACAGTGTTTGTCTTATTAGTGGCAAGATTTCTGGTCCACTTGCTGGGCAGTTTGTAGGTTTGGCCTCTGTGCATGGTGTGGCATAGACACTTGAGGCCAAAGGGCAAGGTCAGGAACACCCCAGTGGGTTTGCATGTTCAGGTCAACCGCTTGCTGACTTTGGAATCTAGGACACAATGTTTAACCAAGTCTCAGCTTTTTCATCTATAAATTGGGATGATTATATTGTTTAAATCATAAGTTGTTTAAAGAGTTAATTTGAAAAATGGTGCTTATAAATCTTTTAGATTTTGTGCCTTGGTGTGTGCTCAATGAATGGTGGCCATTATCATTGTCACTGTCATTATCTTTTTCACCTGGAAACTATTCCTTGCATTATTAGAAAAGCCCTTGGGTTGAGACAACCTATACAGCGATGAGCGAGGGGGAACACTCATCCCTTTTTTATTAATATGTGATAACAGGCTTGTGCTTTGAATGGTCGTTTCTGTGGGAGGCGTGGGGAAGGGCACTGGGATAAAATTGGTACTCTTCCTAGATTAAATAAGTGTTCCTAATTATTGGCTCATTCACCGAACTCCCAACAGGACCATAAAGGTTCCCTTTACACCCCTTTCTTGAAAGGTTGGAGGGACGAAGGTAAAACTCCATGACAATTGCCCAGGGAGGATCACAATGTGCTGGCTGCCCCCGAGGAGCTGCCAAAATGCCTGCACCTCCCACTCTCAGGCCGCATGGCTGACCCCTAAGCTGCATTCCGGCAGGCCCGGGGTCAAAAAGAGTCCACCAGAATGAGGAGTGCCTCCCTGCTCTCCCGTAACCAGCAGGTGGAAAGTGGAGCTACTTCTGATGGGAAGGGCTTTGACAGACTGCAGCACTCAAGGGTGTTTCCCTCTCGCTCTGCAGGCAGAGCTGTGTGCCCACGGCTCCCCAGGACCCTGGTCCCTGAGTCTTCCTGGTGGAGGCACGCTCCCCTTTTCCACAAGGTCCTCATTCCTCCGCCTTTGGCAGCCTTTGCACACCGTTAGGCTGCTGTGACAATAAAGAGTGTGGTATGTATGGGTCCCTGTCCTTTTCCTCTGCATGGAAAAGATTTCCAAAGGAAGCCAGCAGTCAAGGGTATTTCCCTTCAGGCACAGAGCTCTCTGAGGCCTTGTGATTCTGTTTGCATCAGCCAGGAGACACGTGAGTTTTGCTTTACAGTTTTACCCAGAAAGGATAGGGTTTAATTTGAATGCTTAATTAAAAGTGCTATCTGCCTTTGTGAACGAATTGGGATGTGGCTTGGGTTTTATTTCTGGGCCCTGTGCTCAGTCACCATGGGGGAGAGTGCTTTGCAAAGCTTGGAGATAAAGGTACTGGTTACATCATTAGCAGGAAGGGTAGGTTAGTGCCACTGATCAACTGCACCAGATAGGCCTGTCCTTTCTGCATCTTCATAAGGTATGGATTAGGAACTGGGTTTCCTGGGAACTCTAAATTGGCCTAGGGGTGTTGCATTGGTACAAAAGGAATTTTTACTTTCCTCTCTTAGAAGAGAAATTATGTTTTTGGTTTCTACAACTTACCTTTCTCCTTACCACACAATGTATAAACTGCAAGGGTGACCCTGCTGCTATGCCCATCTCCTGCCCCCAGGGGCTCCCTGTTTTTGCTCATGGCAGTGGGGCCTGTGACTGAGTCTCAGGCTGGGCTTGGGGCAGGCTGGAGGTGCCAGGGAGGTGCCGCCCTGCCTCCCAGCAGCTCCTAGCAAAGGAAGAATGGGAACCAGGGAGAGTCCTGTTAGGCTCAGTCCACACAATGCCCGGCAGGCCCCTGCGAGGTGAGTCCCATGTCCATGGGGCATCCTGCTTATTTGCACACAGGGCCTATATTGATTCCCAGCAACATGGCGGGAACTTCAATCCCTGTCTCAGATCTGCTGCCGGGGGCATGCAAAATAAGACAGCAAGCCTACCTGAAGACAGGCAGGATAGGCTGAGTGGGGTGGAAATATGAAGGACCCTGAGCACCAGAAACCCCTCCAATTCTGTCACTGGGACCCTGCATTTCCCCGGGGCTTTCTGTCCTAGGCTCTGATAGAAGCATCTCAGCACTGTCTTCTTGTGCCTAGAGTGTCACTTTCCTGGCCTACCCTCCTGCCTACCCAAAGCAGCCCTCTCACCTCCTCTAGAATGCTAGTGCCTGGAAACGCTCCCTTCCTGGAACCCAGCTCATCTGCACAGAAGGGACCAAGATCTCAACATCTGAAGGGCTAGGAACCATGACAAATAGTTTTTGTTTAATGTAGTTTATTTTAGTTTTAGTTTTTTGTTTTTTGTTTCTTAATCCTGTGCAATGCCTACCTAGTGCAGTGCTGGTGACAGAGAGTAGGAACATAATCAGCATATATTCACTCAACATTTCAGTAAGTGTCCTCTGTGCTCTGGGTTTTAGGGATCTATTCCTCCCAGCTTAAATGCTAGTGTAGGGACAGACAATTAACAAAATAAATAATTAACCATATATTTAGTATGTTAGAAACTGTTAGCAGGTACAGAGGAAATAAAGCGAGGATTTATTTCCCTAAAGGATTGCCAGGGTGGCGAAGCAGGGCATTTATAATTTTAAATAGTTTCCAGAGGAAGATGCATTTGAAGAGGTTAGATTCAACCAAAGACTTGAAAAAGAGGCAGCAGGCAAGATGCCCGGGGCAAGACTGTCACAGGCAGGAAAAACAGCAAGTGCTGAGACCCTGAGATGGAGCCTGCCTGAAGCCATCAGGGAACAGCAAACAGATCACCACGAGTAAGAGAGGGGGACAGGATTAGGAGGTTGGAGACACAGAGGGTCTGCAACCATTGTGAGGACTTGGGCTTTTGTTTTGATTGAGTTGAGGGCATGAGAAGGTTTAGCTCAGAGAAGTAACATCATCTGACTCACATTTTAACAGGCTTCTTCTGGCTGCCCCGCTGGTAGTAGATTCTGGGTGGACAAGTGGGAAGCAGGGACACACTTGAGGAAGTGATCTGCAACCTTTCATGAGAGATGACAGTGGTTTGGCTGGGTATGGTTTGAAGGGAGAGGCTGCATATGATTTCCTACTGGGTTGGAATGTAGGATGCTTCAGTGTTGATGCCTTGGTTAAAGTGCTGTCCATCAGTTTTGTCCTCTGTAAATATATTGCTTTCTCCTTTTGTAGTTAGCAAGTGATTTGTGGGAAGATATTTTTAGATTATGTAAGTATCCTTTACTTCATCCAACTTTCACCCATTACTGAAAGCATTCCTTGGTGATCCCTTCTTGGATCAAGAATTACTACGTCACACGGAGATTTTTCCAAACCCATCATTCATGCTACCTTTCTGAACTGGCACTCTCTAGTAAAAAGAGCTTCTACATCTCCCTTTATTATTTACTGATTTGAGCCTGGACTCACACATTTTTATTTTACTCACTAGTTTATAATCTTTTAATATCATTATATATTTTAATGCTCAAAATGTCCCAAATTTGGCCTGCAGGAACCACAGAAGATTAGCCCCTGTGTCGTTTTGACATACGTCCATCAATTTTTGAGCACTCCTTGCTTTCTGGCACCATAAGATGTTCCAAGTTCATGGTGTACTTTCCATGCTCTGTCCTTAGAATCACCTCTTTCTCCAAGGTGCTCTGATTCCTTTTAGTGGAGAAGGGCACTGAGCGACCACCACGATCTAGGCGTGAATAGGTGGAACAACAGGTCGGTGTTTCTCTCTCTTTTTCTCTCTGTGGAACAACAGGTCGGTGTTTCTCTCTCTTTTTCTCTCTGTGGAACAACAGGTCGGTGTTTCTCTCTCTTTTTCTCTCTGTGGAACAACAGGTCGGTGTTTCTCTCTCTTTTTCTCTCTCTCACTCTCTCATTCTCTCTCCCTCTCCCTTCTTCTCTCTAGAATAAAAAAAATCTAAAATAATAATATTAAAGTTGTTAACTTTAAGATGTCCATCATATTGAGATTTAAAGTAGTGACAATCATAAAATTCTAAGCTAAGTGTCTCCATGCCCGAATACGTTTTGTTGTACTCAGCAGGACACAGCACAGTTAACATCCTGGACTCATCCTAGGAATGGTCATCATCCAAGCACAAGAGAAGAAGTTTACACATTCTCCAAAAAGGAGATCTCAATGTTCTTGGCTTTATTTTCTCCATGAAAACATTACCTTAACAAACCTTTTGTATTTCAACGGATTTTGAAAAAATGTATAATAATTGAGAGAAAGTGTCCTTCTTTGTTCCATTGACCATTTGATTTCTTTGAGCACTTCTCTCTCTCTTTCTCGGTACCATGGCATGGCATAATGTTACACGAATACCACTGTTCGGGTCACAAGTCACTTTCATATGTGCCGTCTCCGCTAATCTCATGATAAATCTCTTAAACTTAAACTAGGCTAGATTATCATTCTTATTTCTACTTATCAGGTGGGGAAAGTAACAGAGAGACTAAATGACGTTCCTTGCCACATAAATATCAATGATAAACTCAAACACTCTTCAATCTGGAAAACATATTAGAATAAAGATGGACACAGAGTTTCTGCCTCCACGTGTGGGGTGGCAGACCTGCCTCTGTAGTTTTACAGGCTTCCGGGCAATTCCATGAGCACCCACCAAGCTCTGTGTGGCTCTCCCATCAGGTCAGGATACCAGGGAGCCCAGGCCTCACACGTGTGACATGCTGAGCCAAGGGAGTGACACTGAATGGGTCCATGCTGGAAGAGCACAGAGGGGGTTCTGGGGGCCTAGGCTAGGCCCAGGTGCTGGGGGCTCATCAACTGCCCCGCTCTGCCTCAGAGGGTGCCCAGGTGTCTGTTGAAGCATTGGCAGTGGGGGCAGGCTGCAGGGGGCCGTGACAGCAGGCCCCAGTGCTTCTGTGGGAAGGGAGATGGCATGTATGGAGGATATGTGAGCTTGAGCAAAGCAGCACAGTGGGTCCTACCATCTCCTCCTTCACAGTTTTAGGCTCCATCCCACTTCTATGCACTACTTGGATTGCTACTTCTATTTCTGTCTGCTTTCTTGGTCTTCTCTCACTAACCCTGCATGCCCTGAGTGACGCTCTGCCCCTCCTTTGCCTCCCTGAGCTTCCAAAGCCTTTTCTTGCCTTTGGCATCCTTACCGGTCTCCATTCAGTCTGAGCCTTCACCCTTCACCTCTGCGTTAGGTGGGTTTGTGGCACTCTTTTTTATTATATTCATTCTAGGTCAAGTTCCCCACTTCCATCAGCTGCCTGTGCCCCTGGGCAGCACAGTCTCGTGTGCGAGTGGTCAGAGGGCTTCCTTAGGGGCCTGCCTCTCTTCCCACGAAGGGTCATTCACAGTTCTAGTGTAAATATTTGGTTCCTACTTCCCCTTTGAGAGTTCTGGTCTTAGGGCCTGGTGTCTTTGTCTTGAGTCTTTAGACTTTCTTTTTTTTTTTTTTTAATTTTTTTTATTTAATTAATTGTATTTACATAGATTCTAGGGTCACCCCGAATGCATCCCCCTCCCCCCTATTCCCCTCAACATCTCCCTTGCCCACCTCCCTACAGCACCCTCCCTCCTTCCCTTCAGGTTTATCCCATCCTATCATCCCCTTTCCCTCTGTCCTCTTTTCCTCTGGTCCCTTTGATCCCTCCTCTGTCTCAATTCCGTTCCTCAGTTCTCATTATTCCTTGGAGTCCTCAGATGAGTGAGACTTTCTAAACCCTGGGCCCCCTGGAGACCAGGGGCTGTGAGCTGCAGTCCACAGGCCGAGTCCAGCCTGAGCTTAAACCCGAGATGGATTTGGCTGCTATGTCATTTATTTCATCTTTGAGCTTTCATTTGCTCCTGTGTCTTCCTTCTATCTCATGTCTCTGACTGCTTTCTGCATTATTTTTTGTTTGTTTGCTGCCTCTCCTCCACAGACATTGAGTTTGTGAGCCCTACATCAGCTGCACAGATGTCCTTCCCTCTGTAGTGACTTGCCTAATTTCTTGACCCAATGGCTAGTCAATTCCAGCTGCTGAAGCCCCTCAGGGAACTCAGGCAGCAGCACCTACAGCACAAGCTCTCCCCATGTCAGGCCCAGCTCCTCACTGTCCAGAACACAAACTGCAGTCATTGTCCCTCGTGCACCTGCTCCTCCGAACCCTTTCTAAGAATGGACTTCCTTCCTGAGAATCTTGCATCAACTTCCCAGGCAGTGTACAATCCCCTGTCCCACTTTCCCTCCTGCTACTCACCCTCTTCAGTCCCCAGAATCTGGATAGTTTGGCTTACTGCTTGTCCCCTCTAATAACCTTAGTTCCTCCTGGTTAAGATGTTCCCTGAAGCCCTGACTCCTCTGCTTCCCTCTCCTGCAGACTTTTCCGGGGACCCCCCCCATAACCCTACGCTCCTCTAATCCTCGCCCCGGCTCTGACTCCCTGACCTACTTCCTGGAACTGCTTGCTTACCACATCCTGTTCCTGGCTGTTATAAAATCTGTCTGATCACTTTTCTCTGAACTTCCCAAAGTTTCTCCCTCATCAAATAATCATTTTATGATGGTCATCATTAAGTGCTGAGCCCTCACCGACTCCCTGCACTGGCCCACTTCCTCCACTGCACCCAGGCACACGAAGAGCTGCTTCTCACAGCAAGCCCTTCCGTGTGCACCAGGAGTCTGTCAATGAATGGCGGCATGGCTGTTGACATCATTTTGCTATGTCTGGAACTCTAATTCTTTGAAAATTGGTTTGAATGGTTATGCCAAATTAATTTTCCAGGACACTCCATTAACTAACCATTCCTTAACCATCTCTTGTTGGCAAATCCCTGTGTTATTATAGTCAGCAAATGGTTTACAAACTAGAGGATCCCTAAAGAAAAACTCTGGCACCTTTCCCTAGATGGAAGGTAAAGGTAACATCTGGAACATCCTCACATTCAGATAGAACTTAATAAGCCTCTGATGATGACATTCAGAAACCAAAAGGAGAAGTCCTGTAGAACTAACTCCTGGCCATGGCCTGTACTAGCTGCACAGACCACTCAGCTGTAAAAGCACCTTCCTAGAGCCTCAACTTCAAGTTCACACTGCAGAGAGAACTAGTGCTTTGTGCCAAAAGCAGTAAAATCAACAGTCAAAATGTTACATCCTTTAAGGTGAACCAGTTCTGAGTGTGCACCCTGGTCTCATGGCTGCCGGTTATGATAGGACATCTTATTCGCAGTAGAAGATGACATTTTCTGAAAGACTAATAAAAAGAAGAATGAAAGTGGGGAGTTTCTCAGTGCATGTAATGGGGGCGATTTTCATTTTCTTCTTTGTGATGACTGGCTTCTGGTAAACCTGCTTAGTGCTAAGCCCTGGGAATGACACAGCATGTTTGAGAGCAACTGGGTGACAGCGTCTGAGAAAAATTCAAACCTTGAGATGCCTGCAGCTCCTGGTCCAGGCTTACATGGCGTTATTCAGCCTCTGCAGGGCCCTGCATCGCCGTGAGTGCTGGGCTCGGGCCTGACAGGGAGGCACACCCTCAGGCTGGCAGTGCCCAGGGAAAGGGCCAAGCAATTAGTGCTGCAGAAGGTGTGACAGCCAGGCAGGGCCAAATGGATTCGTGTTTCCCCTCCTCCCAGTCTTGACCTCTGGGTGAGCTCACAAGGCCCACTGTTCTTTTAGTGTCTAGTTGAAAGTTTTGTTTGTTTGTTTTTAAAGAACAAAAGCCAAACAAACAGAACAGAACAAACAAAACAGGCTTGGTAACATACCCTTTTCATCTTTGGAGAGTGGAGAATGGTGGAGTGGGGGTGTCAAGAGTCAGGGCTGTTCCCTGTCCTCAGAGTCCACTTAGCTATCTGCTGGCATATGACAAATCGCCCACAGGTAGCATCCTGCCAGCTATGCCCTCCAGTGCCCCACCAGGAGGCACGTGCAGGAGCTCCTCCCTCAAAGTTTTCAGGCGGCCCAACAGTGAGGCGCTGCCAGGGGGAATGTGAAACCATTTTCCTGCTGCCGGGAGGCAGGACCAGGGCACCCTGCACGCCTTCAGATTCCCAACTGCACAGCCCTGACCTCTTTTGCTTCAGTTCCTCCTGTATAGGCTGAGGATAACAGCTGCCTCTTATAATTACTGTGGAGATAAAAAGAGTCAATACTCAAGAATAGAGATAAATGCTCAATAAATGTTTACTGTTCGTAGTAGCTGTAGTTTGTATGACTCTCACTCATGAGAAAGCTTGTTGTTCCCATTGACTTCTCTGGACCGCCAGTGAATTAAGTCAAGCATGAAGAATTCACTGACACCTCAAGCTATGAGAGGAGCATTACCTTTTATTCTCAAGGGCAGATATCTAGCCAGCCAAAGCTAAGGAGGGATTTTCCCTGGAGAATAACCATGTGATCATTTCCAAAGAAAACAGAAGATCTAAGATTCCTAGTTGGCCAGCCCTAGAGTTTCTCACAATTTCACCTCATTCAGGTACACATATGCACATATATGACAGGGAGGACCTCTGAGCCCAGAGAGACCAAACACTTTATCTGTGGATGTGTGACAATCAAAATGTTCAGTGAGACTTGATTTCCATTAGAGAAGTTACAGCAGACAAGCATTGAACACTATTCAGAGTGCGAGGCTGAATTTATCTAAGAGCACTTGTTGTCTCTGAACCCTGCCCGGAGATCTCTGCAGGGAACAGGAGCTCACTGCGGCACAGCTCACGATATCCCTGGATGAGCTAGAGTGCAGAACCAACCGGTCCCTTGAAATGAGAACCCCACTCAAAGAAGAAGCCAGTGACAACACTGGAAGAAGTGAGGGGTGGGCCTTCCCTTCTCTATCAAATCAGAAAGAGTGTCCAGTTTGCTGTCCAGAGTTCATCAGGAAGGCAGGGATGAGAATCTCAGGCTCCATTTTGTTGGGACAAAAACTGGAATAGCCTTGAAAGTTCCTACAGATAGCTGGATGGTAGAGGTGAGAACAAGCCCATCCTAAGGCCAACTCCACAAAAAGAAGGTCTCAGCCTGTCGTGTTCGCAGCGCTATCCCTGGCACCTAAGTGGCAGTTGGCACAAAATGAATGCCCATTATTTGTTAAATGAATGTTTTACATTTTAGGGGGAAGGGACTCATGTTTTATTTATTAACAATGAACCTAAAAGAAATGAAAAAATAAACTACAATCTAAAAGACTATATTTGCCACACATAACAAATAAAGGTCTCTTATAAAGACTATATTTAAAATAATTATGAAATTAAAATAATAATGAAATGACAAAATCATTATAAAACTGAGCAAACAACATGAATAAGTATTTCACAAAGAAATGTACATGGCCAATAATCATATGAAGTTATGCTCAACTTTCAAGATTCAGAAAAATGCAAATGAAGACTACAATGCAGATATTGTTTTTATCTATTCAGTTGGCAAAATAATTAAATCTGACAATACCAAATAGTAAATAGCATGTCCATGAAGGCAGTCTTTTACACAGTGATCTTTAGAACAGAAATTGGTACAACCACTTTGAAAAACAATTTGGTTTTATTTTCTGAAGTTGAATATTTACAGTTTACCATTCAGCAATTCCATTCCTAGGTAAGAATACCCCAAAACTCTTGCCCTTATGTGTCCAGAAACACATATAAGAATTTCCTTATAAGTTCTGTTTAAAACAACAACAAAAAAATTAGAAACAACACTAATAACTACTGATAGGAGAATAGATCATTGAACTGTGGAATTTTCAAACAACAGATTACAGAGCACTGGCAATGAATGACACACATTACAATATGATTTATCTTCATAACAGTGTTGAATGGAGAACAAATCTCAGAAGCCTGTACATATTTTTAATAAAGTTCAAAACAACAGATGAAACTAAATAATACATTGTTCAAACACACAAAGGTATTTTATAAAACTACAAACTAAAAAATCAAGAGAAGAATAAACATAAAATTCATGGTAGTAGTGATTTTGGGGGATGGAAAAGCAATGGCTGGCAGTGAGTTCACCTGTGTCCAGAAGAATAAGAAAGAAAAAAATAAGTATTTTAAAGGAATACTGTTAACAGTAATCATGTCTTGTGCATTTCCCATTTAAAAAGAATTATTATGAAATATTAATGTTTTCATTTTTCATAATCTGATAGCACTCCAAACCTATCATCATAGAATAACTTTTTAGAAAGTTTCCTTATCAAAGAAATAATTTTAATTCTAGAAGGTAACTAACTATCTAGCATGTTTCGTTTCACCATGCTTGACTTATGAATACTATTATTGATCTCTAAATGAAATTTCCAAACCAGTGATTTTTATAAAAAACATACTGTGGAAAGAAGTAGAAAATAAAGAGAAGGAAGGAGGGAAAGGGGAGACAATTTATAGAACAAACTTGGACAATAACTTTAGTGGTCTTCATCCATCCCTATAAATCAACACATCCCTTTCCCATTGGCCGGATGGTGACAGTAGAGCGTGGGTTCCTTCTGCTCATTTTGGAGATGTTTACAAGGCTTGAACTGCTGCTGTGTTATACATTTGAAAGAATTATGGTGTTATAAAACCCATTCCAAGCTCCTCATAGTTCTCACAATGGAAGTGAAGAATGTTTGAACTGATTTAAAATGGTAAGACTTAATTTCAATCATCAAGGCTCTCTACCGCTCAAATATTCCTCACAGTAAGTCCCAGTCACCTTCCTACTTAAGTTCTGATGGGAGGGAAGAAAGAGTCATTTCTTCTTATGGCGAATGGTAGAGAATGCACAGAAGTAAGCAGTGATAGTCAAACTTTGGGCTGAGCACCTGGAAGGAAACAATCAGTCACTGCAGAGTAGGCTTTGGGTCTTCTCTTTCCAAAGGTGTTGTTGAGAAATACCCTGAATGACCCTCCTGCTTCAAAACTAAAATATTAAATTAAATGTTTAAAAAACACCCCTCACGAATTTAAATGCATCACTGCACTGGCACAAAATTAAGGAAGGTGCAGAACCACAGAGGAAGTGGCCATGGGCATCTTGGGAGGCAGGCTGATACCAAATGACACTAAGCTCTGAAGGCAATGCTGTTTCTGCTTTGATAACGTGTGGCATTCAGAGGACAGAAGCTACGAGTGGGACTGCCAAGGGGAAATCCAACAGGAGACCCCTTGTTATCTGGAAACCTCTAGGCTACAGTCCTAAGGGAAGGAAGAAAGAGAAGGAAGCCAGACACTAAGAAAGGGACAGAAAGGAAACTTGTCTTCATTTGGATCTGGAGGTAAGGGAAAGAAAGCTCATTCCTCCCACTGAGAATGTGCAACCATAAGCCATCAGTTTAAATTCATACCACCTGAGTGGTACAGGAAACCTGAGGCTGAAACTTTATTTAAAATGGTGTGGGGTTGGGATCTCTGAGAAGCCCGGGGAACTCCTCTCTATGGAGGAACTCAATTTTGGATCAAGCCTCAGAGAGCCTGTGCAGATGACTTTCCCAAACAATCGGCAAAATTTACAAAACATTTCAGGGAAAACGCCATCAAGGGAGACATTCAGCAGAAACAACATGAAATAGAAACAAATTCCTAACTACTTCAGATATTTGAACTGCTTGGCAAATAATAATGTGTTTGATATGTTTAAAGTGAATTTAATAAGTGAAATTAAAAACTCATTGAGTGCAACCATTATGGAAGAAAGTATGGTGGTTCCTCAAAAAATTAAGAATAGAACTACCATATGACCCAACAATCCCTCTACTCGGTATATACCTTCCTAACTTGAAAACATTAGTATGTAAAGACACATACACCCCCATGTTCATTGCAGCATTGTTCACGGTGGCCAAGACATGGAAACAGCCAAAATGCCCTTCAGTAGAGGATTGAATAAAGAAGATGTGTGTGTGTGTGTGTGTGTGTGTGTGTGTATATATATATATACACACACACACACCATCATTTATAACAACATGGATGGACCTTGATAACATTATACTGAGTGAAAAAAGTAAATCAGAAAAAGCTAAGAACTGTATGATTCCATACATAGGTGGGACACAAAGTTGAAACTCATGGACATACATAAAACTGCAGAGGTTACCAGGGGGAGAGGAAGAGAGAAAAGGATGGGGGGTGGGGGAGGGGAGGGGCTTAAAGAGAAACAAAATATTGGATGACAGAAGATGATTTGACTTTGAGTGATGGGTACACAGCATAATCAACTGTCCAAATGATGTGGAGATTTTTTCTTTAAATCTATGTGCTCTGATTGACCAATGTCACTCTGTTAAATTTAATTGTCTAAATAAATTAATTAATAGATTTTAAAAATAGTGATTAAAGTAATTAGCAACTAAGAAAAACTAAAAGAAAAACTCATTGGACTGACTTTATAGAAGATTAGACACAGCTGATGGGGTGGGGGGAGTAAAAGATAAACCCAAAAGACATGAATAAAATCTCATATGTGTAATTTGAGTCCAGAGGGATAGCAGGGAGAATGTAAAATAGGCACCATTCAGAGATAATTTTTCAGAGTTGTTGAAACACATCAGTCCTTAGTAAGTGAATTCCAACCAGGATAATTTTTGAAAAATCACAGTAAAACCAAAGAAGATCCTAAAAGCAGCCAGAAAAAGAAGACAGATCAGTTACAAAAGAAGTGCAATTAGACTGCTGACTTCTCAACAAAGAAACTAGGTGGAAAGCCACCTGACTTATATCAGGAGAGATAGCTTTTTCCTGTGGTACTTGATTTGTTTCTGTTTCTTTCTCTCAACAACATGTTTGTGAGATTCACCCATGTTGTTACAAATAGTGGTAGTTCTTTCTCATTGCTGGGGAATGTTGCATTTCATGAATATACTCTATTATGTGTATATTCATTGTACTGCTGATGGGCATTTGAGTTGTCTCTAGCTTTTTACTATTATGAAAAAGCTGCCATGACTGTTATTTTTTAATGTGTTTTTCATAATATGTCTCTTGCAATGTCGTGAACTTTCTCTATGGAAGACTAGTAAAGATTAAAATGTTAATGGTAGGTAACTTGACTTGAGGTGGTGAGCACACAATACAATATACAGATGATGTATTATAGAATTGTACACCTAAAACCTGTATAATTTTATTAACCAATGTCACTCCAATAAATTTTGAAAATGTTGAGAAAACACAAAGCTGATTTCATTGTCTTGATATCCACCTCCAGAAACTTCAAACACTACTTAATCAAATATTTATTGCATTTTTGCTATAGATTTAAAAAATTTTATTTTTCATTTACAGTTCACATTTAATATTGTTTTTATTAGTATTAAGTACACAGCTTAGTGGTTAGACAATCATATACTTTATAAAGTGTTCTCCTCAATATTCAAGTACCCACCTGGCATCATACATTGTTATGATTATGATGATTAATGTTTAAAACTGTTATTTACCTTGAAACTTTTCTTTTGGAAAAAGCTAACTGTAAGGTTTTACCTCATTTGATTCCAGCTCTAGTTAGCTTGATGTATATAAAAATATCACACTTTATTCACTGGTCTGACAGTATTATGCCACATTAAAAATACAAAGGCTTTTTACTCTTGGCAAAGTAAGAATAGAGGGAACAAATCTCAATAAAGGCACATATGATAAACCCACAGCTAATATCATACTCCATTGGGAAAAAGTAAAAGTGTTTGCCTTAGATCAGGAACAAGGCAGGGGTGCCCCTTTTCACCACTCTTATTCAACATAGTTTTGGAAGTCCTAGCCACAGCAGTCACATAAGAAGAAGAGATAAAAGCATCCAAATTGGAAAGAAAAAACTAAAACCATCATTATTTGCAGATGGAATGATACTGCATATATAGAACCCTAAAGATTCCAACAAAAACTACTAGAACTGATAAATGAATTTGACAAAGTAGCAGGATACAAAATTAATATTCAGAAATTAGTTGTGTTTTTATACACCAGTAATGATTTTTCAGAAATGAAAGGAAAACTAAGAAAACAGTTCTATTTACAATTGCATTAAAAATTACCTAGGAATAAATTTAACTGAAGAGGTAAAAGACCTTTACTAGGAAAAAAATAAGACATTGGAGAAAGAATGAAAGAAGATACAAATAAATGGAAGCATATACTGTGCTCATGGGTAGAAAGAATTAACATCATTAAATGTCTGTTTTGCCCAGAGTGATCTATAGATTCAATGCAATTCTTATCAAGATACCAATGGTGTATTTTACAGAACTAGAACAAATATTACAAATATTTATATGAAACCAAAAAAGACCCCAAAGAGTCACAGCAATCTTGAAAAAAGAACAAAGTTGAAAGTATTGTGTTACTTGCAATCAAACTATAGTACAAGGTTATAGTGATCAGAACAGCATGGCACTGGTATAAAAACAGACATATAGATAAAGAGAACCAAGTAGAAAGCCCAGAAATAGACCCTGCTTATATGGCCAATTAATATTTGACAAAAGAAGGCAAGAACATGCAATGGAGTAAAGACAATCTAGTCAATAAATGGCGTTGGGAAAACTATACAGATAATGTGCAAAAAAATGTAAAGTAAACCACATTTTTAAACCCATATGCAAAAAAATGCAAACAGATTAAAGACTTAAATGTTAGCTTCAAAACCATAAAACTCCTAGAAGAAAACAAGTGATAAAATCTTGAACATTTCTCTGAGCAATACTTTTTTCTGATTTATCTCCTTGGACAAGGGAAACAAACAAACAGACAAACAAACAAAAATTAAATGAGAAACCATCAACAAAAGGGAAAGACAGCCTAGAATGAAGAGATTATCACCAATCTGATCAATTATATCAACATTTGATAAGAGATTAATATCTAAAATTTATAAAGAATTCATACAACCCAACACCAAAAATATAAGTAATCCAATTAAAAAGTGAGATCACCTGAACAGACACTTCTTCGAGAGGACATATGAGAGATGCTCAACATTAATATCAGAGAAATGCAAATTAAAAGCACAATATCAACTCACACCTGTCTAATGTTATTATCAATAAATCAACAAATAACAAGTGTTAGTGAGGATGTGGAGAAAAAGAAACCCTTGTGCCTTGTTGATAGGAATGCACATTGATACAGCCACCATGGAAATAAGTATAGAGGTTCCTCAAAAAAAGTTCAAAATGAAACTATCTTATGACCCAATGATTTCACTTCTGGAAAGATAACCAAAGAAATCTGAAACACTAATTCGACAGAATATATGCACTCTTATGTTCATTGTAACATTATTTACAAAAGCCAAACTATGCAAACAACCTAGATGTCCATCGATAGATGAGTGGATGAAAAAGCAGTGGTACATATATACAATGGAATATTGCTCAGCCATGAAAAATGGAATCTTATTGTTTGCAACAGCATAGATGGCCAAAGAAGGTATCATGGTAAGTGAAATAAGTCAGTCAGAGAAAAACAAATACCATATGATTTTACCTCCATGTCGAATCTATAGAACAATATGAATGAACAAATAAAACAGAAACAGATTCATAGATACAGTGAATATAGATACAGGTTGCCAGAGGTGAGTGTTGAGGGACTGAGTGAAAAAGGTGAGGGGATTGAGAAGTAAAAAATAGTCATGGGGCTATAAGTACAGCATAAGAAGTATAGTCAATAATATTGTGTTAATTATGTATGGTGCCAGGTGGGTACTAGAAATATCAGGGGGAACACTTTAGATAGTACATGATAGTCTAACCCAGATGTCGGGAACCTATGGCTCACAAGCCAGATGTGGCTCTTTTGATGACTGCATCTGGTTCACAGACAAATCTTTAATAAAAAAATAATAACGTTAAAATATAAAACATTCTCATGTATTACAATCCATTCATTTCCTACCATTCATGTTCATGGTTGTGGGTGGCTGGAGCCAATCACAGCTGTCCTCCAGGACAACACCAAATTTTTATTGGATAATGCGTAACGTACACAGGCCGTTGTATGGCTCTCACAGAATTACATTTTAAAATATGTGGCGTTCATGGCTCTCTCAGCCAAAAAGGTTCCCAACCCCTGGTCTAGCCACTATGCTATACACATGAAACCAATACAAAATAATATTGAATATAAACTGTAATTGAAAAATAATTTTTTAAAAAGCTTTTCAACTTTAGATTATTCTGAAAGCAAATCTGTGATTGTGCAAAATGCATGTAAAGCAAGTGGTTAGTACTTGCTGATCAAGAGGAAAAAAAAGATGTTCATCATAGTTCTAAGTTTAAGTATGTTCAAAATATCCAGTTTTGTAAAACCTCTACTATGTGTTGTGTTTTTATTGTATTTGAAAATCCCTTCTGGGTCATAGTGTACCCCTAGCCCCCTCCCACATGCTCTCAAAGTGTAGTCAACTTGTCAAGAAGGAGAGCCTTACATGGAGGTCCCTGAGAAAGCTGAGATACTCCATCCTCACAAAGACCACATATGCGGGATCTCGTGAAAAGAAGGCACAGGTAGGGAGGAAAGAGCTCACCCAGACAAGGATTTACTCATCAGGTGGAACACACCATAATGCTCAGCCCAGGACCCCTATGCCCATCTGTTACTCTGCCTGCCTTATGCTGGCTTGGGTGGACAGGGTGAGATTTGGAATTAAATATAAAAATAATCCTGAAGTTACTAAACCTAATTTATTTTTCTTTTTTTAACACTTTTTAAAATTTATTCATTTTAGAGAGGAAAGAGAATGAGAAAGAGAGAGAGAGAGAAAGAGAAAGGGGGGAGGAGCAGGAAGCATCAACTCCCATATGTGCCTTGACCAGACAAGTGTAGGGTTTTGAACCGGTGACCTCAGTATTTCAGGTTGACGCTTTATCCACTGTGCCACCACAAGTCAGTCTAATTTATTTTTTTAAGGGTTATAAATGTTCAATAGCAGAGCTTTGCAACTATAAAACACAGTTTATGAGGCAACTCCATAGTTGCTTCATCAAAACTTAAAATGTATGGGGCTAACCAGTACCTGAGCTCAAAGGTCATCCTGAATGCCAACAGGCAAACAAGCAAGCCCTATATAATTTTTTCTAAAACTGTGTGTTACTAGAGGGAAAGATAGAGTAAGAGAAGGAGAAAGGTGGGGTGGAAGAAAGAGGGATGGAAGGAGAGAGAGAGAGAGAGAGAGAGAGAAGAATCCTCATATATCCACGTGTGTGGTTCCAGGTGGTTTCTAGGACAGAGGTAACAAAGGCGGCCAAAAAATACAGGGTAACTTGGCCCTTCTCATAACTTCCAATAAGTATGTTGGGAAAAGAGGGGAGAAGGCATTAGGTCATCAGGCTCTGAATAGCCAGGAAGATCAGGGAGGCTGGGGGAGGAGGCTCAAGGAGGGAGAGCTGGGTCTTTCCTGTGCCATCTCGTGCCTGCAATGCCTCCCCACAGTGCATGCCCGAGAGCCCCCCGCTGGGTTTGACCTCTACCTCTTCTATTATTAGATGTAGAACCTAGGGGAGGCTACTTTACCTCTCTGAGCCTCAGTTTCCTCATGTGTAAGTTTTCAGTGATGCTAGCACCCACATCATATGGATTCAAGTGAGTTAGAGCATAAAAAACACACATTGCCTTGCATGCTGTACGTGTTCAAGAAAAGTTAGCTGTTATGTCTCTTTTCATGACTCATTTTAGTAAATGTTCAGGATTCTCTTTGCTGTGGTTTCTGAATGTTTGTGTCCACCCCCAAATTCATGTGTTGAAATCCTAACCCTCTCACCTGTTAAAGTTAATTTTGTAAACAGAATTTATAAAAAAAGAAAAGAAAAAAGAAATCCTAACCCTCAATGTGATGGTATTAGGAGGTGAGGCCTTCGAAAGGTGATTAGTTCATGAAGGCCGAGGTCTAACAAGCGGGATTAGTGCCCTTTTAAGAAAAGACCCCAGAGAGCCCCCTTGCCCTTCCTCCCTGTGAGAACACGGTGAAAAGTCGGCAGCCTGCAGCCGGGAAAAGAACTTTCACGGAAGCCTGGTCAAGCAGGGACCCTAATCTTGGACTTCCAGATTCCAGAACAGCCTTCTATGCCCGGGTAGCGCTCGACCTGTTGGCAGTGCCGCTGTCCTGTCACCATCGTCCGGTCATCCTCCACACACCACTAGCTCCCTCACCAATGTGTAGATGCAGAGATTGCCTCTTCGGGTGTCCTCCAAAGGTACCTGTCAGTTCTTAACTAAGATTGCCAAGGAGCCAACATATAAGGGAAGAAGTAAAGGAAAGTCAATACCTGCCAAACATTTCCAGGCTGTAACAGAATCCAGGTCATTAGGCGCTCACAATAAGCAGCAGTCTGCAGGAACTGGGAAAGGTGCGGGAGAGCCCTCCATACAGTAATTGCAAAGTCACAGTCCACAGAGTCATCTATATTTAGAGAAGACACCATGTATGGTACATTTTAGGGGAAGTTTCTGCCAAGCATGCAATTTTATGGCCATTGGAAAAACTTGAAAATTGTAGTTTATGTGTAAGTTTGACACAGTACTTACTGCACTATACAAAGGATAACACCGTACTAAACGTAGCCTGGAAAACATCATTGATACAATCATGCCATTAAAGATTAGCACATTTTCTTGCTTTTATTTAGGAGACTAAAATCAGAATATTGTTTTAGCATTAGTAAAGGAAGACTAGTAACCATAGAAACACAGCATTTATCAATTTCCACAGCAAAGAAAGCAGCTCCTTCCAAGAAATGTTCTGAGGTACTTTGGTGAGCCCTTCTGCCTGAAGATTTCTTTCCTACAGCTCTGAACTATTTAAAGAAATAAGTAAATAAATAAAATAATAGGCAACCCAATTAATAATAGTGGCAATTTTGATTAAAAGTTAAAATGTACTTACTATAACGAAATGCAAAAATGAGATGGCAACAGACCAAACTGTCCAGAGTAAAATGGAAAGAACAGCAAAGAACAAATCAATGTTCTGGTCGCAGGGACAGGGAAAGCAAGCAACTACGAAAGCCAAGCTTTGCCAAGCTCCCGGCGTATTTCATTTCATCTCATCCTCATGACCATCCTTTTCTTCCTTTCCCTTCCTATTCTTTTTTTTCCTTTCTGTTCTGTCCTTTTCGTCCTGTATATCTTTTTATAATGGCTAAAGTAATATGTGCTCATGAAAGAAGAGGTGGAAAGTACTGAGCAAGGATCAGCAGGAAAGTAGACATCACACAAATTGCTGCAAAGATCACCACTGTGAAAAGCGTGGTGTATCTCTGGCTTTCTTTCTGCGTGTTGTTTTACACCATTGAGATGATACCAGATCCTGTGTATTGCGAACATTTTCCTCCATTGTTAGCTATCCTTAGAATGTAACCTCCTTAAAGGACAGGCATTTGTCGGTTCATTGTCTTCTCACCAGTATCTGGCATGTAGTAAACGCTCAATAAATGCTTTTCAGTGTGTCAATGTGGTGGTTTACATCTTTCTAGCCATCCCACTCTCTTATTTTGTTTTGTTTTATTTTATTATTTTTTAAGTAAGAGGAGTGGAGTTAGATTCCCACATGCTCCCTGACCAGAATCCCACTCTCTCCTTTTAAACAGTTTGAATATTTTGTATTTCAAATGCACAATTATTTGTCAGAATGTCTGGGTTTTTCATTAAGACCAACAGATATGAAATCACTAGGTCAAAAGTTGTAGACCTTTCTGTGTTTGTAATACATGTTGACAAATTTCTTCCTAAAAGTTTCAATTTCATTCAAACCTCACAAGCACCGCAGGGTTCCTCTGTCAACACTATTCTACATTGTGCAAACAAAAAAATTTCTAAGTGTTTCCTTTATTAGTATACTTTAACATATTGCCATGATAGTATTTTCCTTATTTTTTATATTTTTTTAAACATTTTTTTAAAATTTTTTTTTTAATTTTAATTTTTATTTTTTTTATTTATTCATTTTTAGAGAGGAGAAAGACAGAGGAGAGAGAGACAGAGAGAGAGAAGGGGGGAGGAGCTGGAAGCATCAACTCCCATATGTGCCTTGACCAGGCAAGCCCAGGGTTTCGAACCAGCGACCTCAGCATTTCCAGGTCGATGCTTTATCCACTGTGCCACCACAGGTCAGGCCAGTATTTTCCTTATTATTGAAAGTATTTCCCTCAATTAGTTATTTCTCTTTAATCCAATTTAGATGGGTTTTTTTCCTAACACCCAAACTTCCCATTTTCATGTTGTTAAACACATCAAATATTGTTCTTGGATTTTTTTCAGAGCTTCCATGCTTGCGCACTCTTTCTCTAAGAAGAAATAAAAAAACTTTACTTTCATTTTCTAGTTTTTCATGGTCTTCTTGTAATCTTTATTTCATCAATACACGTGGAATTTATATGGGATCATGGTATATGGCAGGTACAATTAACTAGATAAAAGTTGTTCCGGCATTATTATTTTTTTAAATGCCTTAGTTTATTTTTTTAAATTAATTTTAATGGGGTGACATTGATAAATCAGGGTACATATGTTCAGAGAAAACATCTCTAGGTTATTTTGACATTTGATTATGCTGCATTCCCATCACCCAAAGTCCAATTGTCTTCCATCACCTTCTAACTGGTTTTCTTTCTGCCCCTCCCCTCCCCCAACCCCCCCACCCTGTAACCCCCACACTCTTGTCCATGACTCTGAGTCTCATTTTTATGTCCAACCTATGTATGGGATCACATAGTTCTTAGTTTTTTCTCATTTACTTATTTCGCTCAGTATAATGTTATCAAGGTCCATCCATATTGTTGTAAATGATCCAATGTCATCATTTCTTATGGCTGATTAGTATTCCATAGTATATATGTACCAAATCTTTTTAATCCACTCGTCCACTGACAGACACTTGGGCTGTTTCCAGATCTTCACTATTGTGAACAATGCTGCCATAAACATGGGAGTGCATTTCTACTTTTCAAACAGTGCTATGGTGTTCTTGGGGTATATTCCTAAAAGTGGTATAGCTGGGTCAAAAGGCAGTTAGATTTTTAATTTCTTGTGGAATCTCCATACTGTTTTCCACACTGGCTGCACCAGTCTGCATTCCCACCAGCAGTGCAGAAGGGTTCCCTTTTCTCCACATCCTCGCCAGCACTTATTCTGTGTTGTTTTCTCGATGAGCGCCCTTCTGACTGGTGTGAGGTGATATCACATTGTGGTTTTAATTTGCACTTCTCTAATGATTAGTGATGTTGAGCATTTTTTCATATGCCTATTGGCCATCTGTATGCCCTCTTTGGAGAAGTGTCTATTCATTTCTTTCACCCATTTTTGGATTGGATTGTTTGTCTTCCTGGTATTGAATTTTACAAGTTCTTTATAAATTTTGGTTATTAACCCCTTATCAGACGCATTGTCAAATATATTCTCCCATTGTGTAGTTTGTCTTTTTATTCTGTTCTTATTTTCTATAGCTGTGCAAAAGCTTTTTAGTTTGATATAGTCCCATTTGTTTATCCTGTCTTTTATTTCACTTGCCTGTGGAGATAAATGGGCAATTATGTTGTTACAAGAGATGTCAGAGAGCTTATTGCCTATGTTTTCTTAGAAGATGCTTATGGTTTTATGGCTTACATTTAAGTCTTTTCTCCATTTTGAGTTTATTTTTGTAAATGGTGTAAGTTGGTGGTCTAGTTTCATTTTTTTGCAGGTAGCTGTCCAATTTTCCCAACACCATTTATTAAAGAGGCTATCTTTACTCCAATGTATGCTCTTACCTCCTTTGTCAAATATCAGTTGTCCATAAAAGTGTGCGATTATTTCTGGGTTCTCTGTTCTGTTCCATTGATCCATATGCCTGTTCTTATGCCAGTACATGGCTGTTTTGAGTATAATGGCCTTGTAGTATAACTTGATATCCAGAAGTGTGATACCTCCCACTTTATTCTTCCTTTTCAAGATTGCTGAGGCTATTCGTGTTCTCTATTGGTTTCATATGAATTTTTGGAATATGTGTTCTATATCTTTGAAGTAAGTCATTGGTATTTTAATCGATATTGCATTGAATTTATAAATTGCTTTGAGTAATATAGACATTTTAATGATGTTTATTCTTCCTAACCATGAGCACGGTATATGCTTTCACTTATTTGTATCTTCCCTGATTTCTTTTATCAATATTTTATAATTTTCTGAGTACAAGACTTTAATCTCCCTGGTTAAATTTATTCCTAGGTACTTTATTTTTTTGGATGCAATGGCAAAGGGGATTGATTCCTTAATTTCTCTTTCTGACAGTGCATTGTTAGTGTATAAAAATGTTTCTGATTTTTGAGTATTAATTTTATATTCTGCCACTTTGCTGAATTCATTTATCAGGTCCATTAGTTTTTTGACTGAGACTTTAGGGTTTTCTAACTAATGATAGTTTTACTTCTTTTCCAATTTGGATGACTTTTATTTCTTTTTCTTGTCTTATTGTTGTGGCTAGGACTTGCAGAACTATGTTGAATAAGAGTGGTAAAAGGGGGCACACATGCCTTGTTCCTGATCTTAAGGGGATTGCTTTTAATTTTTGCTCATTGAGTATGATGTTGGCTGTGGGTTTGTCATAGATGGCCTTTATCATGTTGAGGTGTGTTCCCTGTATTCCCACTTTGCTAAGAGTTTTGATCATGAATGGGTGCTGGATTTTATCAAATGCTTTTTCTGCATCTCTTGAAATTGTCATGTGGTTTTTCTCCTTCCTTTTGTTTATATGATGAATCACAGTGATTGATTTGCGAATATTGTACCAACCTTGCCTCCCAAGAATAAATCCCACTTGATTGTGGTGTATGATTTTTTTCATATATTGCTAGCTCTGGTTTGGTAATATTTTGTTGAGGATGTTAGCATCTAAATTCATCAGGGATATTGGCCTATAATTTTTATTCTTTGTGTTGTCTTTGCCTGGTTTTGGAATCAGAATTATACTCGCCTCATAAAGGAGCTTAGAAGTCTTCCTTCCTCTTGAATTTTTTGAAATAGCTTGAGAAGGATAGGAGTTAGTTCTTCTTTGAATATGTGGTAGAATTCATTTGTGAAGCCATCAGGCCCAGAACTTTTCTTTTTTGGGAGCTTTTTGATAACTCTTTCAATCTCATTTGGTGTAATTGGTCTATTTAGGTTCTCTGATTCTTCCAGATTAATTTTTGGAAGATTGTATGTTTCAAGGAATTTGTCCATTTCACCTAAATTGTCTAGTTTTTTGGTGTACAGGTCTTCATAGTATTTTCTCACAATATTTTGTATATCTGTTGTGTCAGGTGTTATTTCTCCAATCTTGTTTCTAGTTTTATTTATTTGAGTCTTCTCTCTCTTTTTCTTGGTGAGTCTGGTTAAAGGTTCTTCAATCTTGTTTACCTTTTCAAATAACCAGCTCCTGGTTTCATTGATCCTCTGTATTGTTTCTTTAGCCTCTATGTCATTTATTTCTGCTCTGAACTTTATTATTTCCTTCCTTCTACTAGCTCTGGGCTTTACTTGTTGTTCTTTTTCTAGTTCTTTTAGATGCAGGGCCAATTTGTTTATTTGAGCTTTTTATAGCTTCTTAAGGTATGTTTGTAATGCTATGAACTTCCCTCTCAAGACTGCTTTTGCTGTGTTCCATAAATTTTGAGTTGTTGTATGCTCATTATCATTTGTTTCTAGGAATTTTTTTATTTCTTCCTTGATCTCATTGTTAACCCATTCGTTATTTAATAACATGCTATTTAATTTCCAAGTGTTTGATTATTTTTCAGTTTTTCTGTTTGGTTGATTTCTAGTTTCATGCCATTGGGATCAGAGAAAGTGCTCAATATTATTTCAATCTTCTTAAATTTGTTGAGACTGCTTTTGTGCCCTAACATGTGGTCTATCCTAGAGAATGTACCATGAGCACTTGAAAAGAATGTATATTCTGCTGTTTTAGGGTGAAAGGTTCTAAAGATATCTATTAAATCAAGTTGATCTAGTATGTCCTTTAAGTCTCCTGTTTCTTTGTTAATTTTCTTTCTTGAGGACCTATCTAGTGATGTTAGTGGGGTATTGAAATCCCCTACTATTATAGTATTGCTGTTGATCTCACCCTTTAAATCCCTCAAAGTCTGCTTTATATATTTAGGTGTTCCTATATTAGGTTCATAGATATTTATAACGGTTATATCTTTCTGTTGGATTGCTCCCTTTATCATTATGTGGTGACCTTCTTTATCTCTTACTATAGCCTTTGTTTTAAAGTCCATTTTTTCTGATATAAGTATTGCTACCGCAGCTTTTTTTCATTTCCATTTGCGTGAAATATTTTTTTCCATCCTTTTATCTTCAGTCTATGTGCATCTTTTGTTCTAAGGTGTGTCTCTTGTAGACAGCATATGTATGGGTCCTGTTTTCTTATCCATGCAGCTACCCTATGTCTTTTGATCAGATCATTTAATCCATTTACATTTAAGGTTATTATTGATATGTAGTTGTTTATTGCCATTTTATTCTTTAAAACTATATTCCTCTTTTGCTATATTCTTTTTCTCCTTTGTTCTGTTTACAATAGGCCCCTTAGAATTTCTTGCAGCATTGGTTTGGTTGAGTTTTTTTTTGTGAGAAGTCAGAAGTCATCCGTATGTGGGCTCCTTTGTAGGTGATAGTCTTTTTTTCTATAGCAGCTTTTAATGTTTTCTCTTTATCACCTAGCTTTGGTATTTTAATTATGATGTGTCTTGGTGTAGATTTCTTTGGGTTTCCCTTTAATGGAGTTCTCTGTGCTTCTTGAACTTGTGAGACATTTTCCTGCCTTAATTGATGGAAGTTTTCAGCTATGATATGATTGAACAGAGTCTCTATCCCTTGTTCTTTCTCTTCTTCTTCAGGAACCCCTATGATGCAGATGTTATTTCTCTTCATGTTGTCACAGAGTTCTCTCAGAGTTTCCTCAGACTTTTTGAATTTCTTTCTTTTTTCTGCTCTGCTTCTGCACCTTCATTTATCTTGTCCTCTAACTCGCTGATTCGATTCTCAGCTTCATCCATCCTGCTTTTAATTCCTTTCTTTGTGTTCTTCATTTCTGATATTGTATTTGTCATTTCTGACTGATTCTTTTTTATTATTTTAATATCCTTTTTTGTATTTGCTATCTATTTAGGTGTTTATAATGACCATCTATTGTTGTTCTAATACCTTTGAGCATCCTAACAATCGTTATTTTAAACTCTACATCTGTTAATTTGGTTATATCTGACTCATTCAGGTCCTTCTCTGGGGATTTCTCTTGATTCATTTGTGTTGCATTTCTCTGCCTTCTCATTTTGTCTGGGTAAAAGAATGTTTTGGCCACTGGAGTCCACTGCATGTGGCCTCTTTTTCTGTAGGTGTGGTCTGTCTGCAGGCACATCACCCCCTCTGCTGTTGCTGTCTAGGGCATTCAGGTATAGGCATTTTTGGTGCCTGCCCAGTGGGGCTGTTGCTGTGGTTTCTGCCTCTCCTTCACGGGAGTGTGTGATCACATGCTCTTGTGTACAAGCTTTGGTGGCCTTGGCCTTCACCCTGTCCCCGTGGGTGGCGTTATGCTCAGCCCTGAAGGTAGTGGTGAGCACCTTTGCTCAGCTGCGAGTCTTCACCTGATTCCGGGCTTTCGCCCCATCCCTGCAGGAGGAGCCCACTTGTGGTATGGCTGCAAGCCTTGGCTCCAAAGGCTGGGTGGGACTGCATGCCCATGCTCAGTAGTGGGAATTTGCCTGGTCTGGGCTTTTGAGTCCACCCCTGTGGGAGGAGCCAGCTCCCAAGTCAGGCCACAAGCCTGGGTTCCACAGGCAGGGCAAGGCTGTGCTCCTGCTCCCTTGCTCAAGAGCAGGTCTCCACCCCTTCCAGGGTTCCCGCCATTCCCCCTGCAGGCTGGATTACAGGCGGCCCACAGTTGGGCTTGACCACTTTTGCATGTCCCCTCTTCCCCAGCTGGTCAAGACTGAGATCACACCTGGGCCTCAGTGGTGGCCAGCCAGCTTCTGCCCTTGCCAACAGAACCACACTTCCGCATCTCGCTGCTGCCCACCCTCACGCGAGCCCTTAGCTCCCTCCTTCTAAGCGACTCTGCTCTGAGTGCAGGGGGAGAGCTTGTTTGGCTGGTGTCCTGCTCCCTTTTGCTGGTATTTCTGTTTCCAGGGGAAATATTCACTTCAGATTTGGGAAGTGACTCAGCCCAGGGGTTAGGGTGGCTGTCTCTCAAAGTGTCTCTCCCTGTGCCTCCTAGATTACACTCTCTTCCTGCTACTCCGGTTCTCTCCTCTCTCCCTATCCCCCTGAACCCCTGGTTGAGTGGTTGTGAGAGAGGTTTTCTGAGCAGTCCCTTTAAGAATAATCTTGGGTCTGAGAAATCAGTCTCTTTCTCACAAACAGTATCCTGACTTGTTTCCAGCTAAATACTCTCTGTATGCCTCTTCTAGGCTCTGGGGCTTCAGGCTGGGACTTTGTTCCTGGGACTCAGGACCCTCCCCTCTCTGCTAAACTCATTTCCTGCCACGCAAGTCTATCCAGGTAGCCGTGCTCTGGGGAGCTGGGCAGCCCTCTCTGTGTTTCCACTTTTCCTACCAGTCTCAGTGTGGCTTCTTCAGTGTTCCTTGGTTGAAGAGTCCTCTTAGTCTAGTTCAAAGTTGGTTTTTCCAGATGATGGTTCTTAAAATTATTTTGTAATCCACTTTGGTTCTTGGAGGTGGAAGTTGGTATATCCACCTATTCTATCGCCATCTTGTCTTTCCTCCAGCATTATTTAAAAATTCTTTCTCTACTGCTTTGATTCATTCCTTTTCTGTCATAAGCCAGATTTTTTTTTGTATTTTTCTGAAGCTGGAAATGGGGCGAGACAGTCAGACAGACTCCCGCATGCGCCCGACCGGGATCGACCCAGCACGCCCACCAGGAGCGATGCTCTGCCCACCAGGGGGCGATGCTCTGCCCCTCCAGGGCATTGCTCTGCCGCGACCAGAACCACTCCAGCGCCTGGGGCAGAGGCCAAGGAGCCATCCCCAGCGCCCGGGCCATCCCCGCTCCAATAGAGCCCTGGCTGTGGGAGGGGAAGAGAGAGACAGAGAGGAAGGGGGGTGGAGAAGCAAATGGGCGCTTCTCCCATGTGCCCTGACCAGGAATCAAACCCGGGTCCCCCACATGCCAGGCCGACGCTCTACCGCTGAGCCAACCGACCAGGGCCTATAAGCCAGATTTTTACATAAACCTGTATTCTTTTAGTTTATCTATTTATTCTCATACCAGTTTGTTTTTTAATTTTTAAAACATTTTTTTTGAAATATAGGCACACGTTTTTAAAAATCAGATTGTAGATGAAGTGTTAACAATAAAAATAATGGCCTTCTACTCTTACCTTTTTTATTTTGTTGTATTTTTCCAAAGTTGGAAATGAGGAGGCAGTCAGACAGACTCCCGCGTGTGCCCAACCAAGATCCACCCAGCACGCCTATCAGGGGGCGATGCTCTGCCCATCTGGGGCATTGCTCCATTGCAACCAGAGCCATTCTAGCGCCTGAGGCAGAGGCCACAGAGCCATCCCCAGTGCCCGGGCCAATTTTGCTCGAATAAAGCCTTGGCTGCGGGAGGGGAAGAGAGAGACAGAGAGGAAGGAGAGGGGGAGGGGTAGAGAAGCAGATGGGCGCCTCTCCTGTGTGCCCTGGCTGGGAATCGAACCTGGGACTCCTGTATGCCAGGCTGATGCTCTACCACTGAGCCAACCGGCCAGGGCCTCTACTCTTACCTTTACTATGATAGTCCTGTTCATCAGAAACAAACACTTTTAGCCATTTGTTTTATTTTTTTCTAGTATTATCTCTACATTGTTAAACAATAAAATATAGCCTTCATTGTTATCTATAAAATTCCTGCTATGATAGATTAGAATTTAGCACATTTATACTCTTTTATCTACTTTCCCTCCTCTGTCAATATTTGAGAATTGTATTACTTTTCCCCCCTCTCTTTTGATTACCTTTGTGAATTAAAACACTATATCTATACTTCTCCCTCCTGTTCTATTAGTGTACTTGACTCCCTGCTTTGCAATATGAGAATATCACTGCCTATACATTTTCTTCCAATCTTTAATTCCTACCTTTAATAGCTCTTATTTTATACTGCCAAAGTTATTTACACTTTGCCTCTGATGACAGTTAAATATTTTGAAGTTTGCCTATAGATTGATTCTAATATTGGAAATCAATAAAAGAGCATTTATCAGAGTTGTATAATTATTCTTTAATCTAAGGTCACATTCCTTATCTCCTATTCCAAGATCACAGTGTCATTTTGCTTAAAATAATAACAAATGTTTGGTAGAATTCACTTGTGAAGCCATCTAGACTTAAGAATTCTGTTTGTGGGAAAGTTTTAAATTACAGAGTTAATATCTTTAGTATTATAGGACTATTCTGATTTTTATTTCTTCTTATGAGTTTTGAAAAGTTGTGTTTTTTTAGAAATATGTTCATTTTGTCTCAATTTTTATTTTGGGGAGGGCATAAATGTTTTTCACATCATCCTGAAATGCTCATTTTAATTTTTGAAAATATTTTTGGTGATTCCTTTTTTCTTTTTATTACAAAACTGGCTAGTGTCTATTTCTTAACCTTCTAGGTTCTTTCTAATTTAATTAATCTTCTAAGAAGTGAAATTGTTGGACCTCATGGTACAGTTTATTCTACTTTCCAGTTTTCTGAAGTGGTTTTTACCAGTTTACACACCCACAGTATGTGAGATTTTCAGTCAGTCCACATGCTTGCAAAACTTAATACTGTTGGTCTTTTTTATTGTAGTCATGAATGGGTAGAGGTACCTTATGATTTAAATTTGCATTTAACTTGTGACTAATTATTTTGAGCACCTCATAACATGTTTATTTGCCATTTAGAGATCTTCCTTTGTGAAGTGCATAACTATATATTTATTGGTTGTCTCTTTATGAGTTCTTTATATATTTTAAGTATTTTTACACTTTTATATATGTTTCCTTTTTAGGTTATCTGAATTACAAAAATCATCTCACAACTTCTTGGCTTGTCTTTTCACTCTATTCATGTTTTTGTTACATCAACGGTTTTTGAATTGTGTGTAGTACTATTTATCAATTACTATATATGCTTTGTTTATGTTCTATTTATTTATTACGTTTGTGCTTTTTAGAAGTCTTTCTCTACCTTCAAAACATTAAGGTATTTTTCTGGAATTTATTCTAGAATTTTATTGGTTTTGTAATTTACGTTTAGATATACAATCCACCTAGAATTGATTTTGATTATGATTTTTTTTTCAGTATGGCACCACTAATTGAAAAGACCATCTTTTTCTCATCATATGTCAATATCATTTTTGTCATAAATCAAATGGCTATATATTTGAGTTTGCTTCTTTCTATTATTTTTCATTTCTTAATTTGTCTCTCCTTGTACAAATGGCATACTGACTTTATTATATTCCTATAATTAGTTTTGATGTATAAGTTTTTCAAATTAGTATTTCTTCAAAATTATCTTTGCTATTTCTAGAGTTTTTACTTCCATATAAATTTTAGAATTAGCCTGTTGACTTCCACCAAAATATAGGTCTGCTGAAATTTTTATTGAGTTTTCATTTCCTCTATTGATCAACTTGTGGACACTTGCTATCTTAAAACTATTAGTCTTCTAATCTTTGACTATGGTATACATCTCTATTTATTTAGGTAGCTCAATCTATTTCTTTAATATTTTGTAATTTTATCCATAAAATTTTTGCACATTTTTTATTAGGTTCATTCCCAGATATTTAATATTTCTGATCCTACTATCAAGTACATTTAATTTTTTCATTTTATAACTTTGTTGTTAGTATATGAAAATAAAAACAAGTTTTGTCTTGATATTTTACCTAGAGTCCTTACTAAATTAAATTATAAATAATTGTAATTTATAGATTATTTTGCATATTAAACATATGTTGACAGTTTTATTTCTTTTTGAATCATTCTACTGTATTCTTCCTTTATTGTACTGGCTAGGACCTCTATTACAACATTAAATAGAAATGGTGATATTAGGCACCTTTGTCTCATTCCTGAAAAAAGAAAGAAAACTTTTGATATACTAAAATTAAATTTGTTTATGTTCTATTTATTTATTACGTTTGTGCTTTTTAGAAGTGTTTCTCTACCTTCAAAACATTAAGGTATTTTTCTGTGATTTATTCTAGAATTTTTATTTATTATTTTATTTATTATTCTAGGATGTTTGCTCTAAGATTTGGTGCATACATGTTCATCCAATTAAGGAACTTCCCTTCTGTACCCACTTTGCTAAATTCTTTCCTATATAGTCATTAACAGGGTTTGAATTTATCAAATAGTTTTTCTGCATCTATTAACATGATAAAACAATTTTTCTCCATTTTTTCAGTTAATGTGGTGAATTACATTTTACTGATGTTTATGATACTAAGTCAACCTTGTATTCCTGGAATAAACCCAAATTTTTGTGATATGTTTGTTTTTGTTCTTATAAATTACTTAATTTAATTTGCTAATATTTTGTTTTCATCATGTATCTATGTTCATGAGAAAAATCAGCCTATAACTGTCTTTCCTTGTAATATTCTTGCCAGACTTTCAAATCAAGATTATGCTGGGCTCATAAAAGTGATTTGGGGGACCCTGGCCGGTTGGCTCAGTGGTAGAGTGTCGGCCTGGCATGCAGGGGTCCCGGGTTTGACTCTGGCCAGGGCACACAGGAGAAGCACCCATCTGCTTCTCCACCCCTCCCCCTCTCTTTCCTCTCTGTCTCTCTCTTCTCCTCCTGCAGCCAAGGCTCCATTCGAGCAAAGTTGGCCCGGGCACTGAGGATGGCTCTATGGCCTCTGCCTCAGGCACTAGAATGGCTCCGGTTGCAACAGAGTGACGCCCCAGATGGGCAGAGCATCGCCCTCTGGTGGGCATGCCATGTGGATCCTGGTCGGGCGCATGCGGGAGTCTGTCTGACTGCCTCCCCATTTCCAACTTCAGAAAAATACAAAAAAACAATGATTTAGGAACATAGTCTCCTTTTTTCTAATCTTGGGAATAGCTTTTCTAAGAGTGGTGCTATATCTTCCTTGATGTTTGGAAATGTTCACAAATGAAATCATCTGGACCTGAAGATTTCTTAGTGGGAAGGTATTTAATTACAGAATTAAGTTTTAAATAGATATTTAGATCTTCCATATTTCTTTTTGTATCAGTTGTGATAAATTATATTATCTTAAGAATTTGTTCATTTCATCAAATTTTGTAATTTTTTTGCCCAAACACATTTCCCAGATTTTTTATTATCTTTTCAATGTCTATGATCTGTAGTGATACTTTTTTTTTATTCTTGATATTGGTTATATGGGGTCTCTTTTTTTCTTTTCCAGTCTTCAAAGAACCCAATTTCAACTTTATTTTTTTCTATTGTACTTATTCTTTCTATTTTATTTTCTGCTCTTATTATTATTTCCTTCCACCTACATTCTTGGGTTAACTTGATAGGAGCTATTTTTCCCTAATTTTTAAAGATGGACAGTGAAATCACTGTTCTTTATTTTTTTAATGATTATTGATTTTAAATTTCTTCCTTTCTAATAAAGCATTTTCCTAGCTTTATTCAGGTATAATTGACAAATACAATTTAAGATATTTGCAATGTACAACATAGTGATTTGACACACATTGTGAAAGGATTTCCTTCATAAAGTTAATTAATAAAGTATTTAAAATGATATATTTCATGCTAAGCCTGCTTTAGCTTTGTTATATTTTATTTTCATAATTTAGCCTATAAGTCACCTCTGTGTCTGCATTGCTCAGTATTGGGCCAATGAGTTGTGCAGCACTTGTCCTCAAATGCCTCAAGCCCATAAGGTTTTCAACCTCTTGCCAAGTAGGTCGGTGTGAGGGTTGGGGAGCCCATTCAGAGTTGCAGCTAGTTCTCAAGTCTGCCTTGGTTACTACTTTTTGTCAGCTTCTCTCAGAACTCCCAATTCATGCTCACACTTTCCTAGTGAACCAGCGAAGGACATGTGGCAAGATTGTTCCAGCCTTCCTATAATAGCCTTTCCAATTCCAGGATCTTTTTCAATGTCTAACTGTTCCATCATTGCTCCAATTGGAACAGCAACCTCAGATAGACCAGCAGAACTGTAGGTTTTTTTTATTTATTTTCTACCAAGTTCAGTACTTTTAGTTAACAAGGTTGTGGGCTTTTTTCACCTATACTCAAAATTACATCTGCTTCTCTGGTAGCAAAGCTGCTGGTTTTTGTACTCAGCCTCACATTGATAAAATAGTTCTCTTCTATGAAGCTGTGGAGTGAGATGAGAGTGTCCCCAAGCAAGAAGGCTGAAGACTTCTTTTGTTCTCAACCAGAGCTCTAACAGTTTTTCAAGAATAAGTGCTTTTTTTTTTTTTGTAAAATTTTATTGAATTTATTTGGGTGATATTGGTTAATAAAATTATACAGGTTTCAGGTGCATAATTCTATAACACATCATCTGTATACTGTATTGTGTGTTCCCCGCCCCAAGTCAAGTCTCCCTCTATCACCATCCCGTCTGTCTCCCTTCTACCCTCCTCCACCTCCCACCCCCTTCCCTTCTACAGTCCCCACACTGTTGTTGTGTCTATAAGTTTTTCTTTCTTTGCTTAATCCCTTTACATTTCCCCCTAATCCCCATCTCCTCTGACAGCTGTCAGTCTGTTATCTGTATCTATGAGTCTGTTTTTATTTTGTTTGATAGATTATTTTGTTCATTAGATTCCAATGCTCCTCATCTGTTGCCAGCCTTTGCTTAACTCCCAGAGACCTGAATGATGGTTTTGGACGACTTTGTCAAGTTTTGTACTTTTTTTTTTTTTAAAGTGTTACTTTTTTTAAAAATTTTATTTATTCATTTCAGAGAGGAGAGAGAGACGGGGGGGGGGGGGGAGCTGGAAGCATCAACTCCCATATGTGCCTTGACCAGGCAAGCCCAGGGTTTCGAACCGGCGACCTCAGCATTTCCAGGTCGACGCTTTATCCACTGCGCCACCACAGGTCAGGCCAAGTTTTGTACTTTTTAAAACAAAATATATGTCTCACAACTCCAATGTTTGAGTCATGTATAGGTCTTATATTTTGGTATGCTTGGTATTTTATTTAGTGATAAACACTGTAATTAAAAAATTTATCCAAAGAGACTTCTTGCCCAAAGAGTCTTCTCCCTGTCCTCTGTGAGGCATCTTGATAATGGGGTCAGATGAGTTCAGTTCAATCAGGAATTGAGTCACTCAAAGTACAGATACAATCCTTACAAGGCTTGGCTTATCTACAGGCTTGGGGCAGCCTCCAAGGATTCCCAAGCAAAAGCCGTGGTGTCTACTAGACCCCCTCCCCTTCTGGCAGATTATGAAATCCATCTATTGTTTTTGCCAGTCCATGAGACTGTCAGAATGCCACTATTTCAGTTGTTTCTGCTTAGTTTCTTAGACTTTGCCCTGCAGTTTCAGATTCACAAAATGTTTCACAGAAAAAAACTGACACTAGATGTTGAGCTTTCCTCAACATCCCTTTCCTCTGGGATATCAGTCCTTTAAGCCCTGGCCATTTTAGTAGAAGCATTTATCAATTCTATGGTTTGGAAAGAAAATCCAGCACTTATAGGATGATTTTTCACTTCTTAATGCTTTTCATGTTACATCACACAAAGTTCTCCAAACCCAAGGTCCTTTATATTTAACTTCTCAAGTTCTAGAACATAGTGATTTAATGTTTCTTTTAGAAAGGTTATTTGGTAGAGCTTTATATCTGAACTACTATGAAGCTCATTGGACTACCTATTGTCAGGAAAACTTTTAACATGGATTTAAAATCATTTTACTAAATAGCTTTCTTTGTTATTGGTTATTTATGTCCACTTTTCTCTCTATTAGTCCCCCACTCAGTTTATATGGTTTTAGAGGTGTTTGATCATAAAATTGAAAACAAAAACTTGCAGTAGCTCTAGATTATTCTAAAGTGAATCATTTCATGAGTCTCATGCCATTTAAATTTACCTTGGAATAAATGTCTTTTTAAATTAAACTTTAATAACCACAGGGGGAGAATGTTACCTTTTTTTTTTTTTTTTTTCATTTTTCTGAAGCTGGAAACGGGGAGAGACAGTCAGACAGACTCCCGCATGCGCCCGACCGAGATCCACCCGGCACGCCCACCAGGGGCGACGCTCTGCCCACCAGGGGGGGATGCTCTGCCCATCCTGGGCGTCACCATGTTGCGACCAGAGCCACTCTAGCGCCTGAGGTAGAGGCCACAGAGCCATCCCCAGCGCCCGGGCCATCTTTGCTCCAATGGAGCCTTGGCTGCGGGAGGGGAAGAGAGAGACAGAGAGGAAAGCGCGGCGGAGGGGTGGAGAAGCAAATGGGCGCTTCTCCTGTGTGCCCTGGCCGGGAATCGAACCCGGGTCCTCCGCACGCTAGGCCGACGCTCTACCGCTGAGCCAACCGGCCAGGGCTGAATGTTACCTTTTTGGCAATCCCTTTTTGTGGATTAAAAATTCAAATCAAACTTTAGAAGTCAATCAGAGGTTGTGACTTTCCACCAAGAGAGTTGATTACATTTGTTAAAAATTAGAATCTATAGAAGATTCAGAATTTTTTAAAAAAATGTACACATTCTGAAACGTAGCCCAGCAGAGAGGAAACGCACAAGAATCTGAGCTAAGATATTTTTAAACTTTCAATATAAATATTTTAGAGTTTATTATAAAGCCCCTTTTTTAAAATGTAAAGACTTCATCAACACTTTCTTTTAATTACTTTCAATGCATTATCAACTATAAAGTGACTAACGTTTTTACAATAAAAAGGACAAAAATAAATTGAAGAAAACAATATCGTAAATAAAAGAAACATTTTATTCATTGAAACAATAATACACTATAATATGATAAATGCATAATAAAAACATTTGTAATATTTTATATTGTAATTATGCTTACATGCTTATTAATTTTTAATAATAATTTTAAGAAAAAGGTACTCATTTAGTAAAACTACAGTGTGTCCGTAAAGTCATGGTGCACTTTTGACCGGTCACAGGAAAGCAACAAAAGATGATAGAAATGTGAAATCTGCACCAAATAAAAGGAAAACTCTCCCAGTGTCATACCTATTCAGTGCAGTTCGATGTGGGCTCACGCACAGAATTTTTAGGGCTCCTTAGGTAGCTATCCCGTATAGCCTCTACAGACTCGTCACTGACTGACGGCCTACCAGAACGGGGTTTCTCCACCAAACTGCCGGTTTCCTTCAACTGCTTATCCCACCGAGTAATGTTATTCCTATGTGGTGGCGCTTCATTAAAAACGCGCCGATATTCACGTTGCACTTTGGTCACGGATTCGAATTTAGCGACCCACAGAACACACTGAACTTCCCTCTGTACCGTTCACATCTGTACTGGCATGGCCGTGGGCTGCTCCACTGTATACACAGTGTTACGTCATCGTCTGCGCATGAGCAAATGCTGCCATATCATCCTACTGAAACTGGGAGGGTTTTCCTTTTATTTGGTATAGATTTCACATTTCTATCGTCTTTTGTTGCTTTCCTGTGACCGGTCAAAAGTGCACCATGACTTTACGGACACATTGTATATATCAAACAAAACCACTAACTGGGAGTGATATTTGGGTGTATTTATCATTTTCTAATTTAAAAATGTCTGCTTTATGCAACTATTTAATCAAGATGCATTATTAATAGATATGGTTTGAGGTTAGATTTCCACTTTAAAACTCGAATTTCAGGAAAATACTTGTAAATAGAATTATATGTATTTGGAAATTATTAAATAATCAATTAATAAAACGTGAATTGTGCTTACCTGTCTATGATTGAATATTCACTGAGAAAGAAATAATCATGAGTCTACAATGTTGTATGTGCCGTGTCGTGTTTCAGTAAGAAGTACACAAAGCCACTTGTGGCTTGGTATATCGCACGCTCTCTCAAGGTCTCCCGTGCGGAGTGCATGCATCTCATAATCGCGTCTCGCCACACTGTACTGATCCTTGATGAATCTTCATGTCAAATACAAATACGTCACATCACACGCAATGGATCGACTTTGCATCAATTGATATGGACATTTATAGATTAGTCTTCCAATATCAAAAAGAAGGACATGTAGGAGGACAGTTTTCAAGGGAGGACAGAACTTACAAAAGGAGGACTGTAATCCCTAAAGGAGGATAATTGGTCACCTAATCAACTGATAAGTCATGAGCTGTTTTGTTGTTTCTTATCATATAAAATTGATTTAGAGAGAAATTTAATAAAATCAAATGTGTCTAAGAAACAAATGAATTCATTATACCAAAGATGACTGCATGCCTCTATTTTAGAACTGATTGTTTAGACCAAACATGACACTATGAAAATTAATATTTGTTTTTCCTCAATGCTGGCACACAAAGTAGTATTCCCAGTTTCTATTTCTCAGTTACAATTACCTGAATAGATATTGATGTAGCCTATTATCTCAGCAATAATACATATTAAAATAAGAGATTATTTATTAGCAGTAAAATGTTTCTCTGGGGCTTAATTTAGAATGCCTCAAATAATAACATCTCAGTCTTGAAAGTGATCTTCTGTATAGTTATTATTTAAGGAAATTTCTATTGCTTCACAGAGCTTAAGATCCTTAACTGAACCATTCGTTGAAATGAAGACATGTGATACAAATACCAAGGCCTTGGAAGGCCGAGGTGAGGAACACACGCAGTACTTAAGAAGTCAGGTTTCAAGAGTGACGTCACGGAAATGGCGCCGTGAGCAGCGCCTCCGACAGCTCCCGCCCAAATCACAACAAATTTATCAACTAGAAACAGAAAAATTTATCCTCAGAGCATTCCGGAGTTCCACACAAACTGATAGCGAAAGGACTGTTATCACTTGAATCTGAGAGACCAGGGTGTGGAGGAATCTACCACAGGGACGTTCTTTCAAACCGCAAGTAAGTGTGCCTGTGGTAGGTCAGCCCATATACTTGGGAACCGCGAGCGCGCCCGGTCCGGTTGAGCACCGCTGACGGTCCCAGCGACCCGCACACTGCGAGTGGGGGTCGCCGGCCACCGGTGCCCGGAGCGCCCCATTCGCGCGCGTGCCTTGGGCATTCCACGCGCCCAGGGCGCCCTGCTGGCCCGCACACCCAGGGGGCTCCATTATCCTGCGCCTGGTGCGGTCCAGCCGCCAGCGGCAGGGCGAGCGGGAGAGGCTTGGGAGATTCTCTCCGTGGGCGGGGCACCTCACCCAGCCATTCAAGCTAACAATCAAGCGTTGGGGGAGGGGCGCGCGCAGGCAGCCTAAAATACCTTCGGAAGCACAGCTGCGACCCAATCACTGAAATTAGCTTAACCCATAAAATCTGCGCACCCTCGGTTCTAATTGATAAGATCTCTCTCCCTCGGTTCTAATTGATAAGATCTCTCTCAGTTCAGCGATCCAAGACAAGAGGCGTGATATTTTTTAGTGCCTCTCGCTAAAGGGGCGGGGGCAACTTCTGATTGATAGAGCCTCCATATTCAGGGATAAACGCTAACAAGAAGGACTTGGCAGATAATAAGGTCTACACTACACTAGTCGTAAGCAGAGACTAGTGCCTCTTCTTCCCTGCAAAAACAGGCTACAAAGTGTGGAAAGCCTGGGTTGAGAGGTCCAACTAAATGATAGGCGCTGAACAGTCACCTTGACAACAATTGACTCCCACCCCCGCCTGATTACACTGGAGGCCCTGACTCTCAGAGCCTTTCCCAAAGCCTTGCACTGAGTGGGGATAGAGTGGGGATTTCCCAGCTCTTTGAGCCTCTTACTCCCCAGGCAGAAGCAGTTGCAGCCTTATAGCTGGATCACCAGGCTGCTAATTCAGAAAGGGGGGACTAGGAGAGAGAATCCAGGAAAGCAAACTCTCTCATCGTTGGGCCCTGCAAACGCCAACAAGCCTTTACTTCCAACAAGACTAAAGCCAATTATATGACATTGCCATAGAATCCCATCAACTGCAAATCCCTACCTAAGAGTGACACAGGGGCAGAGCCTGGGGTACAGAGTCACCGACCAGGAAGAGGGAGAGAAAAGAAAAAGGAAGAAGTTAACCTCTCAAAATCAAGAAAAACCCACAGACTTTACAACTTGATCCACTAATTTTTTTGTTGTTGTTGTTGTTGTTTGTTTCTTCTATCTTTTTGCCTTTATTTCCTCCACCTCGGTCCTTCTATTCTCTGCCCATCTTATGCTTCCCCTTTCTTGAACTACACTACCCATGAGTGTTGCATTTTATTTTTCTTCTTCATCCTCACCCTCCTTTAAGGTTATACTCCAAAACACTTAACTCTCACTCTCTCCTCTTTTGTTTTTTTTTTTTTTTTTTTTTTTTTTGTCTTGCTTTATTTTGTTTTTTTCTCCTCCTATTTTATTTCTTCCTTCGTTTTTCTCTTTTTCTTATTTTTTCCTTTCTATTCATTTTTTCTTTTCTCATTTTACTTTCCTCCCATATAATCCTCAATCACGAACAAATTAGTTAATTTGGGACTCAAGGCTTTTTTTTGGCATTATTTCTCTTTTTTGCTTTTGTTTTTATTTTTTTTTCTCTTGTTTGTTTATTTTTGTGGCATTTTGGGTCCTCCCAACCCAAGGTCTCCATTGTATTTAGTCTTCGCTCCACTTAATACAACAGATTTTTACTTATTATTTTTATTTTTTCTTCTTTATTATTCTTTTTTGGTCCTTTTTTCTGATTCCCTCTTATCCCTCTCATTATATCTCTTAGTTGACCATCACTTACAAGCAAATCATCTTATGCTTGTCTAAGATATTCTTCCTTTTTTTTTTTTTTTTTTTTTTGCATTTAGTAGGTCCCTACTCCCTTTTTTTTTCCCCTTGAACTCTTCACCCCAAATCAGGCCCTCCATTATGGGCACGATATTTCCCTGAGGAGGGGAGAGGAGGGAAAGAGAAGAGAGAAAAAAAGGGGAAAATAATAAATTATTACTGTTTTTTTTTGTGGGGTGTTTTACCCCTTTTTTTTTTCTTTTTACTCTTTATTAATTCTAATTAGTGCTATCAATAAGACCACCCTCAGATGCCGATAAGAAAGAGGAAATCGAATATTATGGATACAAAAGAAAGAGAGGTAACACAAATAGATGTGGAAAAATCTATGGAGAAAAGACTTAACATATTGGAAGCCTTGGAGCTAAATGACAGAGAATTTAAAATATAAATCTTAAAAATACTCAGAGATATACAAGAAAACACAGAAAGGCAATATAGGGAGATCAGAAAACAACTCAATGAACACAAAGAATATATTACCAAGGAAATTGAAACTATAAAAACAAATCAAACAGAAATGAAAAACTCAATTCACGAGCTGAAAAACGAGGTAACAAGCTTAGCTAACAGAACAGCCCAGATTGAAGATAGGATTAGTGAAATAGAAGACAAACAACTTGAGGCACAACAGAGAGAAGAAGAAAGAGACTCAAAAATAATAAAAAATGAGAAAGCCCTACAGGAATTGTCTGACTCCATCAGAAAGAATAACATAAGAATAATAGGTATATCAGAGGGAGAAGAGAAAGAAAATGGAATGGAGAATATACTCAAACAAATAATAGACGAGAACTTGCCAAGCCTGTGGAAGGAACTAAAGCCTCAAATTCAAGAAGCAAACAGAACACCAAGTTTTCTTAACCCCAACAAACCCACTCCAAGGCACATCATAATAAAGATGACACAAACCAATGACAAAGAAAAAATTCTCAAGGCAGCCAGGGAAAAGAAGAGTACAACATATAAAGGAAGGCCTATTAGATTATCATCAGATTTCTCAGCAGAAACTCTACAAGCTAGAAGAGAGTGGACCCCAATATTTAAAGCCCTGAAAGAGAGGAACTTTCAGCCAAGAATACTATACCCATCAAAGCTATCCTTCAAGTATGAAGGAGATATAAAAACATTCACAAATACAGAAAAGATGAGAGAATTTATCAACAGAAAGCCCCCACTCCAGGAAATACTAAGGGGGGTTTTCCAACCAGATTCAAAGAACAAAAGAAAACAACACCACAAGTAACAGCTCCACCAAGAACACAATAAAACCAAACTTAAACTGTGACAACAAAGGAAAAAAAGGGGGGAGAGGATGGAGATTAACAGTAGCAAAGGATGATGAAGTGCAGAAATACTTATAAGATAGGGTACTACAATGAATATGGTAGGTACCCTTTTCATTACTTAATGGTAACCACCCTTAAAAAAACCACCACAAAAACACTTGACTTAAAAAAGGTAGCAACAGAGGAAAGAAGTATGGAACACAAACAAACAAAAACAAATGATAGAAAAACAAAAGAGAAGAATCAAACTAGATACAAAACTAACAGAAAGCAATTTATAAAATGGCAGTAGGGAACCCACAAGTGTCAATAATTACACTAAATGTAAATGGATTAAACTTACCAATAAAAAGACACAGAGTAGCAGAATGGATTAAAAAAGAAAATCCAACTATATGCTGCCTACACGAAACACATCTAAGCAACAAGGATAAAAACAAATTCAAAGTGAAAGGCTGGAAAACAATACTCCAAGCAAACAACACCCCAAAAAAAGCAGGCGTAGCAATACTCATATCTAAGAATGCTGACTACAAGACAGAAAAAGTACTCAGAGACAAAAATGGTCATTTCATAATGATTAAGGGGAAGTTGAATCAAGAAGACATAACAATCCTTAATATATATGCACCAAACCAAGGAGCACCAGAATATATAAGACAGCTACTTATTGACCTTAAAACAAAAACTAACAAAAATACAATCATACTTGGAGACCTCAATACACCGCTGACGGCTCTAGATCGGTCATCCAAACAGAGAATCAATAAAGATATAGTGGCCTTAAACGAAATACTAGAACACCTGGATATGATAGACATCTACAGGACACTTCATCCCAAAGCGACAGAGTATACATTTTTCTCTAGTGTACATGGAACATTCTCAAGAATTGACCATATGTTGGGCCACAAAGACAATATCAGCAAATTTAGAAAAATTGAAATTGTACCAAGCATATTTTCTGATCATAAAGCCTTGAAACTAGAATTCAACTGCAAAAAAGAGGGGGAAAAACCCACAAAAATGTGGAAACTAAACAACATACTTCTAAAAAATGAATGGGTCAAAGAAGAAATAAGCGCAGAAATCAAAAGATATATACAGACAAATGAAAATGAAAATACGACATATCAGAATCTCTGGGATGCAGCAAAAGCAGTAATAAGAGGAAAGTTCATATCACTTCAGGCCTATATGAACAAACAAGAGAGAGCCGAAGTAAACCACTTAACTTCACACCTTAAGGAACTAGAAAAAGAAGAACAAAGACAACCCAAAACCAGCCGAAGAAAGGAGATAATAAAAATCAGAGCAGAAATAAATGAAATAGAGAACAGAAAAACTATAGAAAAAATCAATAAAACAAGGAGCTGGTTCTTTGAAAAGATCAACAAAATTGACAAACCCTTGGCAAGACTCACCAAGGAAAAAAGACACAGGACTCAAATAAATAAAATCCAAAATGAAAGAGGAGAGATCACCACAGACATCATAGAAATACAAAGAATTATTGTAGAATACTATGAAAAATTATATGCCACCAAATACAACAATCTAGAAGAAATGGATAAATTCCTAGAACAATACAACCTTCCTAGACTGAGTCATGAAGAAGCAGAAAGCCTAAACAGACCAATCAGCAGGGAGGAAATAGAAAAAACTATTAAAAATCTCCCCAAAAATAAAAGTCCAGGCCCAGACGGTTATACTAGTGAATTCTATCAAACATTCAAAGAAGACTTGGTTCCTATTCTACTCAAAGTCTTCCAAAAAATTGAAGAAGAAGCAATACTTCCAAACACATTTTATGAGGCCAACATAACCCTCATACCAAAACCTGGCAAGGATGGCACAAAGAAAGAAAACTACAGACCAATATCTCTAATGAATACAGATGCTAAAATACTAAACAAAATACTGGCAAACCGAATACAACAACATATTAAAAAAATAATACATCATGATCAAGTGGGATTCATCCCAGAATCTCAAGGATGGTTCAACATACGCAAAACGGTTAACGTAATACACCATATCAACAAAACAAAGAACAAAAACCACATGATCTTATCAATAGATGCAGAAAAGGCTTTTGATAAAATACAACACAATTTTATGTTTAAGACTCTCAACAAAATGGGTATAGAAGGAAAATATCTCAACATGATAAAGGCCATATATGATAAACCATCAGCCAACATCCTATTAAACGGCATAAAACTGAGGACTTTCTACCTTAAATCAGGAACAAGACAGGGTTGTCCACTCTCTCCACTCTTATTCAACGTGGTGCTAGAAGTTCTGGCCAGAGCAATCAGACAAGACAAAGAAATAAAAGGCATCCATATCGGAAAAGAAGAAGTAAAGCTATCACTTTTTGCTGATGATATGATCCTATACATCGAAAACCCGAAGGACTCCACAAAAAGATTATTAGAAACAATAAACCAATACAGTAAGGTCGCAGGATACAAAATTAACATACAAAAGTCCATAGCCTTTCTATATGCCAACAATGAAATATTAGAAAACGAACTCAAAAAAATAATCCCCTTCACGATTGCAACAAAAAAAATAAAATACCTAGGAATAAACATAACGAAGAACGTAAAGGACCTATATAATGAAACTTACAAAGCATTGTTAAGGGAAATCGAAAAAGATACAATGAGATGGAAAAATATTCCTTGTTCTTGGATAGGAAGAATAAATATAATCAAAATGGCCATATTACCCAAAGCAATATACAAATTTAATGCAATTCCCATCAAAATCCCTATGAGATTTTTTAAAGAAATGGAACAAAAAATCATCAGATTTATATGGAACTATAAAAAACCCCGAATAGCCAAAACAATCCTAAGGAAAAAGAATGAAGCTGGGGGCATTACAATACCTGACTTTAAACTATATTATAGGGCCACGATAATCAAAACAGCATGGTATTGGCAAAAAAATAGACACTCAGACCAATGGAACAGAATAGAAAGCCCAGAAATAAAACCACATATATATGGTCAAATAATCTTTGATAAAGGGGCCAACAACACACAATGGAGAAAAGAAAGCCTCTTCAACAAATGGTGTTGGGAAAACTGGAAAGCCACATGCAAAAGAATGAAACTCGACTACAGCCTGTCCCCGTGTACTAAAATTAATTCAAAATGGATCAAAGACCTAAATATAAGACCTGAAACAATAAAGTACATAGAAGAAGACATAGGTACTAAAATTATGGACCTGGGTTTTAAAGAACATTTTATGAACTTGACTCCAATGGCAAGAGAAGTGAAGGCAAAGATAAATGAATGGGACTACATCAGAATTAAAAGTTTTTGCTCAGCAAGAGAAACTGATATCAAAATAAACAGACAGCCAACTATATGGGAACTGATATTTTCAAACGACAGCTCAGATAAGGGCCTAATATCCAAAATTTACAAAGAACTCATAAAACTCAACAACAAACAAACAAACAATCCAATAAAAAAATGGGAAGAGGACATGAACAGACACTTCTCCCAGGAAGAGATACAAATGGCCAACAGATATATGAAAAGATGCTCAGCTTCATTAGTTATTAGAGAAATGCAAATCAAAACTACAATGAGATACCACCTCACTCCTGTTAGATTAGCTATTATCAACAAGACGGGTAATAGCAAATGTTGGAGAGGCTGTGGAGAAAAAGGAACCCTCATTCACTGTTGGTGGGACTGTAAAGTAGTACAACCATTATGGAGGAAAGTATGGTGGTTCCTCAAAAAACTGCAATTAGAACTACCTTATGACCCAGCAATCCCTCTACTGGGTATATACCCCAAAACCTCAGAAACATTGATACGTGAAGACACATGTAGCCCCATGTTCATTGCAGCACTGTTCACAGTGGCCAAGACATGGAAACAACCAAAAAGCCCTTCAATAGAAGACTGGATAAAGAAGATGTGGCACATATACACTATGGAATACTACTCAGCCATAAGAAATGATGACATCAGATCATTTACAGCAAAATGGTGGGATCTTGATAACATTATAAGGAGTGAAATAAGTAAATCAGAAAAAAACAAGAACTACATGATTCCATACATTGGTGGAACATAAAAATGAGACTAAGAGACATGGACAAGAGTGTGGTGGTTACCAAGGGTAGGGGGGAGGGAGGACATGGGAGGGAGGGAGGGAGAGAGTTAGGGGGAGGGGGAGGGGCACAGAGAACTAGATAGAGGGTGACAGAGGACAATCTGACTTTGGGCGAGGGGTTTGCAAAATAATTTGATGACAAAATAACCTAGACATGTTTTCTTTGAATATATGTACCCTGATTTATTAATGTCATCCCATTACCATTAATAAAAATTTATTAAAAAAAAAAAAGAAGTCAGGTTTCTTGGTATGGCTGGGAGGTTTCAGTTTAGAAGTAGAAGTAGTGATGTCTTTCATGCTCAGTGGTAGCTCCAGATGTCTGAGTATATCCTGCTGCTTCAGCAGCTTCCACCCATGCCCCAGGGTTACATGCATAAACAGAAGTCTTGGGCAGAGTTGAATTAATCCATCTAATTCTACTCTTTCACAGTCAGGGTGCTGTCAAACATCAGGTCTGGATAGATGGAACTGTGATGGGCCAAAACTTGGCTGACTCAATGGGTTAAAGCAGGTTAACTTAGAAGAGTTCAACACTGAGCAAGCTAAATTAACTTCAGACTGACAAGCAACAGAGGAGTCTGATCCCTGCAAGTTATTGTGTTAGACAGCAAGGCAAGCATTCGGCCCTGGAAATGGAGAGGCAGGGAAGCGCTCAGGTGTGCAGGATTAAGGAAAGCATGCAGGTCTGGGACTTCTGAGTCACAGATTCCAACTGATCAGAAAGCCTATACTAAGAATCCCTGTACCGGATTCAGGAGTGCAGTATAGGAATGGGCATCAGAGCGAGGCTGACTTGACTCTGAAAGCTCACAGGTATTCCTGCAGGTTTCCTACACTCTTCCTGATCAGAAGTGGAGTTGGTGGTCGAGCCTGGGGCCAGGCTGAGTCTCCAGCAGTCACTTAGTGGTCCTGCTGCAGGACAGGAGAGCTTGAAGAGAAGGTAACTGCTTGGTCACAGCCTCCTTCTTTGCTCTAGGGACTTTTATCTGTAGATTTCTTTATTCTTTTCCAGGATCCTTAGTTTTGGATATTTAACAAGATCTGGAGTGATTTTGTGCCTCGATTATCTCAAGCATCATTCTTGTGACACCTAATAGATGCTCAGCAGAGTGAGAGCAGGGGCCACGTGTTCCCTTTCTGGTATGGCTGTAGTTGTGCCTAGGTCTTACAGATGGCCTGAAATCCTGGGGTTTTCCCTCTCAGCTTCCTTTGAATCCGCTGACTGAGGACTGAATAATGACTGGAAGTGTCTATGACTGAACTACAATTTTCATGCTTCCAAAACAGTAAAATAAATTTCCTTAATGGAACTGCTGGCTAGGGAAAATGCATCTATAAAATTTTTACTTATATGTCTATCCAAAGATTTTTTTCTGGTTCCAAACTCTAGGCTTTCAGTAGATTGCTTAATTATTTGGAAAGGTGCTGAGCCAGCAGGTGGCCTTGCCTTGCTCATCCCAGATCTAAGTGCACAGAAGCTGAGTATTGCCTGGGTCTCGGTCTGATACAAGTCTATGTCTTACTGGCGGCCCCAGCAGGACCACCAGTAAACACATTTTTATTTGGCCGCTTCATCCAGATTATCAGGGTGGCAACTTGGAAGGAAAAAGTACAGATAAGCTAGGAGAGCCTGGAACCTGGTGAGTAGGCACATGCAAGACAGAGAAGCATGTTCTTTTGCACAGGTGAGGATTGGCTGAGGAGGCTCAGCCACAAGTGAAGAGAAACCCAGCAAGAAAAGCAAATCTGATGTTCATTTTCAGATTATAGACCTAGATAGCAGGGGGCCAGGAGGAGCACAGTGTGGAGAGAAAAGGGTGGTCTTCAGGTTTTCACCAACCCTAAAGGAATTTGAATGCTTCCATTGACCATCCATTAATTCATCCATCCATTTACTACAGCCTTCTACATGTCCCAGCACTGTGCTGGACATGAGCCAAGCCCAAACTCCATCAGCGAAGTGTGGTTTTCTATGCAGAAGTCAGATTATGATGAAATAAGGAAGTTACTATTTGTTAAGTATTTACCATGTGCCAGGCACTTTCATATTGAGGAATTAATTTAATCCTAAAAACAATCCTGTAGACATTATTTTCCCCAGTTCTGAAGAAGAAACTGTGCAGAGAAAGTACATTTTATGAAAGTGGAAGAAAGAGGAATAAAGCCAGGGTGAAGAGGATCATCTATGGGACCTGCGTGAGGTACAACCCGAGTCTCGGCTTACCTACCTGGAACCTAGGTAATTACACCTGTCGTAGAGGGTAGATGTAAGGAAGAAATTGTATTAAATTGCAAATGTGGAAACCCACACCGCAGGGTTAACAGCTGGCCAGTGTGTTGTACATCTTCTACATTGCCCAGAAATCTTCCAGAAGTAGTACTGCCAAGAGGCTGGCAGAGGACAAGGGTGGGGCCTGGTGGGATAACACAACTCCTGTGCTAAGGAAAACTGGTGTGGGTCATCCTGGCCACAGGTGATGTGCCTCAGAGACCCCAGGCTCAGCCACCAGTCTTGAGGGGTCTGGAAAACCAAAGCACGAGTGAGCAGAAAGCCTGAAATCGGCCATTAGCACCAAGTGGAAGCCCAGTCACTGGAACTGAGGCTCAAGGCAGGGAAAGGACTGGTAGATGATAAGAGCTTTGCTGCATTCCCACAGAGCCTATGCATCAGCCCCGGCATGAGGAAAGTCGTTAGGATTCACACTCCCATATTCCCAACTCCAGGAGTCATGGCGCTCAGTCCTTCCTTCCACCCCTCAGCCACTGCTCGGCTGTCTGCACCTGTCTCCAGCCTTGGTCCCCAGGTCCTCGAACTGACCTTCTTTGTCTCAGGTGCTCTTTTTTCCCAGCTAATGTCAGCGAGGTTCATGGTAAGCTCACTCAGAGCTGAGTCATGCAGACTTGAGGGCCCCTGGAACTTGCTCAGTGAGTCACCAGACCTAGGGAAGGCTGAGCCTGCACTGGGAGAAGTGGCTCTAGACAGGGAAGGAAGTGACTGCAGACACAGAACACCCGCACTTTCTTCAGGGATCCTCTGCCCTTCATAGGACATGGTTGGTCTTCATCTCAGTCTCAGTCTCTTTATGTCTCTCTCCCACATATGCACACATGCAATCTTCACAAGTCATAGATTTAGTGTCACAGTATCTAAGTCATACTGCCCTATGGGAAGATAACTTCTTGCCCTTGGCTTCTGCATATTATGATGGTTTCTTCTCATGAATGAATGAAGGTGACCCCAGCCCAGAGCTTAAAAATAAAACTTTCTCTGACTCCTATTTACTAATCATTGCATAATCGGGGAGCAGGGGAGGTTTGCTTTGTTTTTACATAATTTATGTAATAGGGCTTGGACTACATTATAGAATCATCACATTTCCCGAGGATTGAACTCTTACCCAGAATCTACCCTAGGAAATTTGCTTCCATAAACACCCACCAAGTTCCCACGAATATTCTACGTCAGGGGTCAGGAACCTATGGCTCACGAGCCAGATGTGGCTCTTTTGATGGCTGCATCTGGCTCGCAGACAAATCTTTAATAAAAAAAAATAACGTTAAAAATATAAAACATTCTCATGTATTACAATCCATTCATTTCCTACCGCTCATGTTTATGGTTGCGGGTGGCTGGAGCCAATCACAGCTGTCCTCCAGGACAACACCAAATTTTTATTGGATAATGCGTAATGTACACGGGTCGTTGTATGGCTCTCACGGAATTACATTTTAAAATATGTGGTGTTCATGGCTCTCTCTGCCAACCCCTGTTCTACGTGAACCCATGTCCACAAAACATCAGTAGAAAAAGTTTTTGGCTATGGAATCAGGAAGGATGTAAAGGCAGAGAAGGGGGTATGTCAGTAACCAACTATTAGAGTAATCAATCTAGAACAGAAATTATTATAAAATTATGAAGAATTCCCATCTTCATTTAGAACACCATTTGTCCTACCTCTGAATTCAAATTCTTCCACTTGATCAGACCTTGGGTAAAACCCTTTCCTGATCATCATGAATAATTTCTTCCTTTTCAGAACCCCCTCAGCGCCTCATGTTTTTGTCATATCACTGATTACTTTGTACAGGGGCAAGTCCAGGTTCAGAAAGGCCTGCAGTGTCAGCACTTTGGAGGAACCTCTTCAGGAAAAGTAAGAAAGTGATTAATATGAAATTACATACAAACATAAATATTTATTTATTTATTTATTTATTTATTTATTTATTTATTTTCTGAAGCTGGAAACGGGGAGAGACAGTCAGACAGACTCCCGCATGCGCCCGACCGGGATCCACCCGGCACACCCACCAGGGGCGATGCTCTGCCCATCCTGGGCGTCGCCATGTTGCGACCAGAGGCACTCCAGCGCCTGGGGCAGAGGCCAAGGAGCCATCCCCAGCGCCCGGGCCATCTTTGCTCCAATGGAGCCTTGCTGCGGGAGGGGAAGAGAGAGACAGAGAGGAAGGCGCGGCGGAGGGGTGGAGAAGCAAATGGGCGCTTCTCCTTTGTGCCCTGGCCGGGAATCGAACCTGGGTCCTCTGCACGCTAGGCCGATGCTCTACCGCTGAGCCAACCGGCCAGGGCATAAATATTTATTTAAATAAAAAATTAAAACAAAATCAAGTTTTAACAAGTGAATGAACACACCAAAAATTACAAAATCTGGAAAAATAAAATTTTCATTAAGTAACCACCTGTTGGAATTACTTAATTGTAATTTTTTCTATAGATAAAATGGAAAGATAATTCAGTATTTTCAAATAGTTGGTCACAATTGTTTTATTATTGGTAATTAAAATAAATAACACATACATCTTTACATGTACACATACTCTTTGTCGTATCCCTACCAGGTTGTCTATAGATACCCACCTATACAGTCTGTGTTATTGTGCAATCACCAATAAAAAGGAAAAAATAATGTATGGTGTGTGTGTGTGTGTAACTGTGCAGTTATGTTGTGCTACAGAGGGTATTCAGGATGTCAGCAAGTTCTGTTGTAACCAGTAACTTCCAAGAATCAAGCCCTCTGTTTATACAGTTTTCCATGTCTGATTAGAAGAATTTCCCACAGACTAGCTTTGGGCCCCATGCACTTCAAATCTTATGTCTCTCTGGTAGCCACCTGCTTCCGGAGCTGAGTGCCATGACAGGAACAAGAGGGCATGTTCCCGTCCTGACAAAGCCTCTATTCTGCACCTTCATGTCATGAACACCTGGTGAGTCAGCACAGAGGGTGGGGAGATGCTTCTATAAATCACTCCTACACCTGTGCAGCTGGTAATCAGTTTATTCTAAAGTAAAGTATTTGTGATCTACATACAGACATTTTAATAATTCAACTAAGTGTGTTCTCAATACAACTTCTCTCCTGCTACATCTCAAAAATATCCTTAGCCATGCCAACAGTGGGAGGAGAAGGAGGGGGAAAGAGACAGTTTAACTACCTGCAGGGTTTTTTAAAATCTCACATTTGCAAATTTGACAAAAACATATGACCACATACATCTGCATCCAGTGTCTCCACCAGGGCGCCCGAAGTGGCCCAGGTACATGAGGGGCACCGACAATGGAGCTTCCTTCCCCTGACGCTAAATCTGCTCCTGCTTCAACTTTGCATTATAATAATTTACGCCCTTATCTAATAATGTCTCCTGTATTTGAGAGCATTTATACCTTTCCAGTTCCTGATACAGTTCTTTTCACATAGAAGCAACTCAGTGAATTTTACTGCATTAAATAAGTAATTAATATACACTAATGGGCAAGCTACTGACTCAATCTCTCTCCCCGCATGGCTGGGCTCTCAGAGCAAGGCCAGGCTGTCCCGCCCGAGGCGGTGCCTTCCCCTTAGACAGGCCTCCAGTCAGTGGCTGTGGTCTCAAGTTTCTCTGGCACCTCAAGACTTCTTTTCCTTCTCCCAGTCTCAACAAGGTCAGAGACTTCTGGGTAAGGATTCCTGTAAGGATAGTCATCTATTAATTTAATAAACATGTTATTGTAATTTAAAATGATTACACTAAGAAATTGGTTAATTCAATTATGCCACATCTATAAAATAGAAGGCTACATTAAAATGCGTGAGGTAGAACCATGAATTTTGAAATGGAAAAGCATCCAAGGATATCATTAAGTGGGAAACAAGTGCTCCACTCAAAAATCATTACCAGTTCAAACCTCTCCAAAAGCATGTAGTGCTTCCAGCTCTCCTGCTCAGGTAACACCATGACACCATGACCACGCACTTTTCTGCAACCTCAGTGCAATGTCCTATCCACTGACATATCCACTTTCTTCCTATCATGATAGGAAACGGCAACTTATTTTTTCTTTTGCGTGTCTCTGATCACTAGTAAAAGTTAAATAATTCTTCATCTCTGTTGGTCATTCAGCAATACTTTTCTCTCAACTGCCATAGTACATAACTTTGCCTATTTTTGAAAATGAAGACTATTTTGGGGGCAGTTTCAGTTTCACAGCAAATCTGAGGGGAAAGTTACAGAGATTTCCCAGTATTGCACATTTATTTTGACACCCCACTCCTCCACAGACACCAATTATAATCGATGAACTTGCACTGACCCTACATTATCACTCTACACCCATAGTTTGTTAGGGTTCACTCTTGGTGTTGTACGTTCTCTGAGGGTTTGGACAAGTATCTATCCTTCCAGTATCCTTCAGAATATTTTTGCTGCCCTGGAAACCCTCTGCACTCCACTTATCCGTTTTTCCTTCCCCACCAAAGAAAACCTTTGCCTATTATTTTTAATTGAGCTATTTCTTCTCTTTCTCTCTTTAATTTTAGGCAATCATTATGTACTATAGCAACTAACCCCTTGTCAGCAATATTCACTGTAAATATTTTCTTTCAGTCTGTGTTTTGTCTTCTTTATGTATAGCATCTTTTTTTTGTAAAGAAGTTTGATATTTTAAAGGAGTCAAATTCATCAATTCTTTCCTTCATTGCTTTTGTATATTGTTTAAGAACACTCTATCCACTCTAAGATCTTAAAGATATTCTTTTATGCTATCTTCTAAATTATTAAAATGCTGCTCTACACATTTAGCTTTTCAGCCAGCCTGGAAAATAAAGTAAGAATTAAATTTTACCCTTTTCCATACAGATAACTAATTTTCTACCACCTTTTATCACCACACTGATTAGTAATGCACCTGCAGACAAATATTAAGCTTCCCTGAATGCATGGGACTGAGCTCTCAATTCTGTCCACTGGGCATCTTGTCTACACCTGTGCCCAAATTGCATTGTATTAACTTTATAACTTTACAAAAAATATTGATCTCTTCCCCACCTTGTTCTTATTTAAAGATTTTTTGGCTATTATGGTCCTTTACCAGATGAATGTTAAGAATCCTTGTCAAGTATTATATAAAATTCTGATATTTTAAATGGAATCAAATTTTAAATTGAATTTATAAATTAATTTGGAGACAACTGTCATCTGTATTATAGTGACTCTTATAATCTCCAGCCATGATGTTTATTTAGAACCTTCCCATTTATTTGAGACTTCCTTTACTTCAATAACATTTTATTTTCTTTCTGAACATCTTGTGCATTGTTGTTGGATTTATACTTAGGTAAACTATGGTTTTTGTTGTCACTGCACAAAGTATGTTTCATATGTTGCTTTTCTTTCTTTTTTTGTGTGTGACAGAGACAAAGTCAGAGAGTGAGGGACAGATAGGGACAGACAAGAAGGGAGAGAGATAAGAAGCATCAATTCTTCATTGCGGCCCCTTAGTTGTTCATTGATTGCTTTCTCATCTGCCTTGACCGGGAGTGGGGTGGGGAGTGGGGGATACAGTAGAGTGAGTAACCCCTTGCTCAAGCAAGCAACCTTGGGCTTCAAGCCAGTGTCCATGGAATCATGTCTATAATCTCACACTCAAGCTGGCGACCCCACGCTCAAGCTATTGAGCCCATGCTTAAGCTGGTGACCTTGGGCTTAATTAAGCTGGAGAGCTGAGCTCAAACCAGATGAGCCTGTGCTCAAGCTGGCAACCTCGGGGTTTTGAACTGGGGTCCTCCGCATCCCAATCCAGTGCTCTATCCACTGCCCCACTGCCTGGTCAGGCTTCATATGCTGCATTTCTGATGGACTATTAGGAATATTATTATGTTGAGTTTATATCCAAAAATCTGGATCTACTTTTAACGTACTTTAAGAAGTTTATATTGGTTCAGTATTTCATTACTAAAATACTATTACTTCTTAGGTTATATGTGTATATAAATATACTTCCTTTCTTTCCAATTCTTGTAACTTCTATATTTTTATTCATCTATTGAATTGTTGGGAACCTCTAGTACATTGTTGAATAGAAGTCATGACATGATATACATTTAATTTTAAATATAATTTTTTTTGTATTTTTCTGAAGCTGGAAATGGGGAGAGACAGCCAGACAGACCCCTGCATGCACCCCCATCAGCATCCACCCGGCACGCCCACCAGGGGGCGACGCTCTGCCCACCAGGGCGTGATCACCCGCCCCTCCAGGCGACGCTCTGCCGCGACCAGAGCCACTCCAGCGCCTGGGGCAGAGGCCAAGGAGCCATCCCCAGCGCCTGGACCATCTCCGCTCCAATGGAGCCTCGCTGCGGGAGGGGAAGAGAGAGACACAGAGGAAGGAGAGGGGCAGGGGTGGAGAAGCAGATGGGCGCCTCTCCTGTGTGCCCTGGCTGCGAATCAAACCTGGGACTTCTGCATGCCAGGCCGATGCTCTACCACTGAGCCAACCGGCCAGGACCTTTAAATATAATTTTTAATTATATGAGACTTTAATGAGAATGCCTCCAAAGTCTCATCAATAAAAAGATTATTGTATATTTTGAATATTCGATAAAGAGCCTTCTCTTGTATTCCTAGTTTGCTAAGATATTCAAAAATCATGACAGATGTTGACATTTTAATCAAATGGTTGTTCTGGAATTACTGAGATAACCATTAAAATTTTTTGTACTCTCTTAATGTAGTATATTATATCAAAAGATTTTGGAATCCCTTCTGAAACCATTTTTCTGTTCCTGAGATGAACCAACTTGAACATAAACACTATAGAATTTGATTTGTTACTACTTTAATGGAAATGTTTTACCTCTGTGTTCATAAATATTTTCTTATATATTTTTGTTATATTTTTCTTATATTTTTCCCTGATCTTGAGTACACTAGGTTTTAAAATGAGCTGTCAGCCATGACTTGTGGTGGTGCATCAACCTGGAACACTGAGGTCACCCGTTTGAAACCCTGGGCTTGCCTGGTCAAGGTACATATGAGAAGCAACTATGAATTAGTTCTTCCTGCTCTTCCCCACACTTTCCGTCTCTTTCTCCTCTCTCTAAAATCAGTAAATAAAATCTTTTTTAAAAAAATAGAAATGAGTCATCTAACTTTTCCTCTTTCCTACTTCCCTGAAATAATGTGTATAAGTTGGAAATTATCTGTTAATAAGTTGATTTAATACTTTTCCAGAAAGTCATCAGTACCTGTTGTCTTGTTCACGGGGAAGACAGTTTTAACTATTGCTTTAGGCTCTTCAGTGACTATTAGACTATTGATGCTGTCTAATTCTATGTTAATTTTTGTGATCTTTTTAAAGAAAATTTTATCTAAATATTTAAATTTTTGGCATCAATTTGTTCATAATAGTTAATTATGGTCTAAAAACTTTTATTCTCTGTAGTAAGTTTCTTTTTGGATGCTAATAATATAAACTGTGCCTTTTGTCTTTTTTCTTGATTGTTCTTTTTTATTAATTTTCAGTTCCTTTTTATCCCCTTTATGGTTCCTTTACTTTTTACTTAATTAATTTCTATTTTTATTATTTCTTTTATTTTACATTTCTTGGATTCATTTTCCTTTTTTTCTCACTTCTCAATCTAATCACTAGCTTATTTTTTAAATTTTTCTTAATAAAGGTGTTTTGTACTATAAATTCCCCTCTGCATGCCACGTAGCACTGTAGCTGTCTCTGTAGCCGTGCCCTCTGGTTAGTGCTGAAAGCAATCTCTGCTGTGATCTCGTCAAACTTCCTATGGCAGCTGTTTTCAGCTCTGTTTTTCCCATCTTTATATTGTTGATTTCTAACTTAACTTTATTCTCTGCTTAAAGAATTTTTCTTTAGGTTATCATTTCTTTCAAGTTTACTGTTTCATTTGTTATTTGTATATGATCAATATTTGGAAACATTCTATGTTTTTTGAAAAAATGGGTGTTTTTTTTTTTGCCTTGATGCGTTGGCTCAGTGGTAGAGTGTCTGTCCAGCGTGTGATAGTCCAGGGTTCAATTCCCTGTCAGAGCACACAGGAGAAGCAACCATCTACTTCTACACTCCTCCTTCTTTTTCTCTCTCTCTCTCTTGCTCTCCCACAGCCATTGCTCCATTGGCTCAAGTGAGTTGGTCTCAGGCGCTGAGGATAACTCCATGGCTTCACCTCAGGTGCTAAAAGCAATGGCTTCATTTGCAATGGAGCTAGGGCCCCAGATGGGCAGAGCATTGCCCTGAATGGGGCTTGCTGGGTGGATCCCGGTCAGGCACATGCAGGAGTCTGTCTCTCTGCCTCCCCTCATCTCAATAAAAAAAAAAAGGAGGGAAAAAGAAAAGAAAATGTTCTTTCTATGGGAGGGCTATAGCCTCCTATATAAAACTATTAGATCAATCATATTAATTTTGTGCTTTATAAGATACTGCTCACAAAAATTAGGGGATATTTCAAAATGAATATGAAGCTATAAAATATCCCCTAATTATTGTAGACTAGAGTAGATTGACTAGTCCAATTATTTGTAAGCAAAGGTGCATTCTGTAACACTGCAGGAGAGAACAAACACAGTAAATATGGAGTAGGCTCTGAAGTGAGGCTACAGAACACCTCTTTTGTGCAACTTTTAGGTTCTATTACTTTATAGATTTATGGTTGGCTACATTGAACAATTTATCTAATCTTTATTTGTGAAACTATAGCACTAAAACAGAATTCCAATAAAGCATCTGAAGAAAGAATGTGATTTGAGAGTGCCAAATCCTAACCACTATGCCTGACTGGTGGTGGTGCTATGGATAGAGTGTCAACCCAGGACAGTGAGATTCCCAGATTGGAAACCCCAAGGTCTCCAGTTTGAGTACAGGCTCATTTGGCTTGAGTGCAGGCTTGACAGCTTGAGCATGGAGTTGCCTGCTTGAGCGTGGGATTATAGGCATGACCCCATGGTCGCTGGCTTGAGCCCTAAAGGTCATTGACTTGAAGTCAAAAGGTGCTGGCTTGAGCAAGGGGTCACTGGCTTAGCTGGAGCTCCCTAGTCAAGGCAGGTATGAGAAGCAATCAGTGAACAACTAAAGTGCCGCAACTATGAGTTGATGCTTCTCATCTCTCTCCTTTCCTGTCTCTATCTCTCTCTCATTAAAAAAAAAAAAAATTAACGTGGTTTGAAAAGTGTCTGAATCTAAATTAGCCTTAGAAATGTGTTTCTTTGTCTCTAATATATGCAAGGCAAAACTTTATATGGTTTGTGTGGTTGGCAGAATGATGCCACATGACCAATGTTCCCTCTCCCCATCCTAAGATGTCTTTGTGCTAATCCTGGAATCTGTGAATTTGTTACCTAACATGGCAAAAGGCACTTGGCAGATATGATCACATTCAGGATTTTGAGATAAAGAGATTCTCCTGATTACCCAGATGAAACCAATGTAATCACCAGGGCCCTTAGACATGAAAAAGCAAGGTGAGATGCTCAGAGTTTTGAAGGTGCTGTGCAGCTGGCTTTGCAGATGGAGGAAAGTGGCCAAGGAATGGATTTTGACCTTGACTTAGCCCAGTGGAACCCATATAATTCAGATTTTTTTTCATGTTTTCATTTTTATGGGTTATCACAATTTCATATTTTCCATCATATTTTCTATTTTCCTTCCTAACTTCTGTCTATTCAACCTGTTCTTTTCTCATAAGAGGTTTATTTAAAATCTCCAACTGATCATAGATTTGTCAATTTAGCTTTAAAATTCTGTCCATTTTTGCTTTGCATATTTCCATGCTATGTCTTGAGCTAGTTCATACTTGATTTCGCTATGTTGGTAGATTATTCCTCTATTATTGTGTAATTTCCCATTTTATTCCTATTAGTGTCCATTGCCCTAAATTCAATTTTGACTTACACTAATATTGTTTCACTGGTGTAGCAGAATGCACACATCTCTCTATCTGTAAAGACTGCTTGCTGCAAAAACCTGCGACTTTCTGCTTGGGGGTTGTTTTATTTTTCTTCCTGGCCATGGTAGAAAATTCTACTTATTCACAAGACAAGCCAAGAGAGCCAGGGAGTTAAGGTCCCCAGTGCCAGCGCCCACAGTGCCGCAGTTCCTTGCTTTCGGGTCTGCCAGCTGGTTTTTCTTTGGCTACTATAATACGCATAAAAATTAGGGGATATTTTATCACTTCATATTCATTTTGAAAATATCCCCTAATTTTTGTGATCAGTATATATCCATCGTTTTATCTTCCCTACCCTTCTTTATTCACCTCTTATGTCTCTCAGACTCTTATGAGAACCACTTAGTTGGCCTAAAAATTCCAATCTGAACATTTTGTCTGTTAAAATTTTAGTGCAGAGTATCGACCCACTACTCCCATAGGCCAAATCTAACCTGAAATCTGTTTTTGTATGTCTTACAAGCTAAGAATGATTTTTTAGGTGTTTAAAAGGAAAAGGCAGAAACTGTATGTGGCCCACAACACCTAAAATATATATCTGAGCCTTTACAGAAAAATGTTGCTGTGCTCGCTTCGGCAGCACATATACTAAAACAGAAAAATGTTGCCAGCATGACCTGTGGTGGCACAGTGAATAAAGCATCAGCCTGGAATGCTGAGTTCGCTGGTTCAAAACCCTGACCTTACTCAGTCAAGGCACATATGAGAAGCAACTACTACTATGAGTTGATGCTTCCTGCTATCCCCAACCCTGCCTTTCTCCCTCTCTCTCTAAAATCAATAAACAAAATCTTTAAAAATTTTACAAAAGTAAAATGTTGCCAACTCTGGATTTAATCCATTCATAATTATTGTGATTATTGATATATTGCATATATTAATATTTTAAATTTTCTATCACTTCTTTTTCAATTTTCTCCTTTTTTGTCTTCTATTAAATAAAAATTTTGATCCTGCTGTTTCTTCTACTTGTTTGAAAGCTATAGATTATATATTTTTGATGATTAGCACTACAATTTTTAAATATAGTCGTACCTATAAATTTTTTTAGAGTAAAGTCTAAAGTTGTTCAGAGTTTTAACCTCCTCCCACTGAATATTTCTTATTATTATTTAGAACCTCAGTTTTATCTTTTATAACACCAAAAACTTACCTAATAGTCAGTAGCTAATATACTATCTTTTATTTCTATCAATGTCTATGCTCACTGTTATCTTGTATTCCATATTTTCCCACTGGGTTATTCTTCACTTTCACTATGTAGTACACTTATTGTATTCAACCTACCTGCTACTTGTGTACTTCTAATGTGAGTCTCATGCTTACCCTACAGTTCTGTGAAATCTCATGTCCTCTTTCTTCATGTACTATTCCCCCATTCCCCTTGTTGGCACATATTAGAGAACTTGTGTCACTCCCTATCAAAATTCCTGCTACTGCCAAAAAGGTTGTACTGATGTTTCTCCAACATTCCAAATGAAAATTGAGATAACTATAAATAGTGAAGTGATTAACTATAATTTTATTAAAGCAAATCCTAAGTCAAAAAATGTATTGAGTCACACTATATAAACAAGGAACATTTAGATGATAAAACTACTGCAAAAGCCCAGTTATTATACTGTAAGGCTAAAAATATAATCATACATAGAATTTATTTCTTTAAAAATGTTTTTATTTTTATTTATTTAGAAATTAAATTTAATGGGGTGACATTGACCAATAAGAGTGCATAGGTTACAGGTAAACATCTCTATAGCATTTGAACTGTTGATTGTGTTGTGTGCCCATCACCCAAAGTCAACTCATTTTCTGTCACCACATATTTGGCCCCCCTTACTCCCTTTCCCCCACCCCACCCCCAGTAACCACTTCAGTTTTATCTATATTCATGAGTCTGTTTTTTTTCCATGAGTCTCAGTTTTATATCCAACCTATGTGTGAAATCATATAACAGCTTTTTCTGATTTACTTATTTCACTCCATATAATGTTCTCAAGGTCCATCCATGTTGTCATAAATGGCAATAGGTTATCATTTCTTATGGCTGAGTAGTATTCCATTGTATATACATACCACAGCTTCTTTATTCAATCCTCTGTTGAGGGATGCTTTGGGTGTTTCCATGTGTTGGCCACTATGAACAATGCTGCGATGAACATGGGGGTGCATGTGTCTTTGTGTATCAATATTTTTGAGATGTTTGGGTATAACCAGTAAAGGGATTGCTGGATCATATGGTAATTCTATTCTTACTTTTTTAGGTGCCACCATACTTTCTTCCATAATGATTGTACCAGTTTTCAGTCCCACCAGCAGTGAATGACGTGCATAGAATTTAGTAAACTAAAAATCATAAAGTCTTGAAATCTGAAATTTGTGACATTACTATCCAGGACTATGATTTCAAACAAATTATGTGAATTGTCTCCAACCAGATACAAAGAACAAAACAAAGCAAAACCACAAGTAAAAACTCCACCAAGAAAACAATAAAACCAAATTTAAACTGTGACAACAAAAACAAAAAAAAAGTAGCAAAGGAAAAGGGAGTACAGAAGTACTCACAAGATAGTGCATTACAATGAACAGGGTAGGAACCCTTTTCATTACTTAATGGTAACCACCATTGAAAAAACCATCACAGAAGCACATGATTTAAAAAAGATAGCAACAGAGGAAAGATGCATGGAATACAACCAAACAAAAACAAAGGATAAGAAAACAAAAGAGAAGAATCAAACAACACACAAAACTGACAGTTCTGTGCCAATGTATAAAATGGCAGTAAGGAACCCACAAGTGTCAATAGTTACACTGAATGTAAATGGATTAAACTCACCAATAAAAAGGCACAGAGTAGCAGAATGGATTAAAAAAGAAAATCCAACTGTATGCTGCCTACAAGAAACTCATCTAAGCAACAAGGATAAAAACAAATTTAAAGTGAAAGGCTGGAAAACAATACTCCAAGCAAATAACATCCCCAAAAAAGCAGGCATAGCAATACTCATATCTGATAATGCTGACTACAAGACAGAAAAAGTACTCAGAGACAAAAATGGTCATTTCATAATGATTAAGGGGACACTGAATCAAGAAGACATAACAATTCTTAATATAAATATGCACCAAACCAAGGAGCACCAAAATATGTAAGACAGGTACTTATTGACCTTAAAACAAAAACTGACAAAAATACAATCATACTTGGAGACCTCAATACACCGCTGACGGCTCTAGATCGGTCATCCAAAAAGAGAATCAATAAAGATATATTGGCCTTAAATGAAACACTAGAGCACCTGGATATGATAGACATCTACAGGACAGAGTATACATTTTTCTCCAGTGTACATGGATCATTCTCAAAAATTGACCATATGTTGGGCCACAAAAATAACATCAGCAAATTCAGAAAAATCAAAGTTGTACAAAGCATATTTTCTGATCATAAAGCCTTGAAACTAGAATTCAATTGCAAAAAAAAAAAGGAAAAAAAACCCACAAAAATGTGGAAACTAAACAACATACTTTTAAAAAATGAATAGGTCAAAGAAGAAATAAGTGCAGAGATCAAAAGATATATACAGACAAATGAAAATGACAATACGACATATCAGAATCTATGGGATGCAGCAAAAGCAATGATAAGAGGAAAGTTCATATCACTTCAGGCCTATATGAACAAACAAGAGAAAGTCCAAGTGAACCACTTAACTTCACACCTTAAGGAACTGGAAAAAGAACAACAAAGAACCCAAAACCAGCCGAAGAAAGGAAATAATAAAAATCAGAGCAGAAATAAATGAAATAGAGAACAGAAAAACTATAGAAAAAATTAATAGAACAAGGAGCTGGTTCTTTGAAAAGATCAACAAAATTGACAAACCCTTGGCAAGACTCACCAAGGAAAAAAGAGAAAGGACTCATATAAACAAAATCCAAAATGAAAGAGGAGAAATCACCACAGATATCATAGGTATACAAAGAATTATTGTAGAATACTATGAAAAACTTTATGCCACTAAATTCAACAATCTAGAAAAAATGGATAAATTCCTAGAACAATATAACCTTCCTAGACTGAGTCAAGAAGAAGCAGAAAGCCTAAACAGACCAATTAGTAGGGAAGAAATAGAAAAAACTATTAAAAACCTCCCCAAAAATAAAAGTCCAGGCCCAGATGGTTATACTAGTGAATTCTATCAAACATTCAAAGAAGACTTGGTTCCTATTCTACTCAAAGTCTTCCAAAAAATTGAAGAAGCAAAACTTCCAAACACATTTTATGAGGCCAACATAACCCTCATACCGAAACCTGGCAAGGATGGCACAAAAAAAGAAAACTACAGACCAATATCTCTAATGAATACAGATGCTAAAATACTAAGCAAAGTACTAGCAAATCAAATACAACAACATATTAAAAAAAATAATACATCATGATCAAGTGGGATTCATCCCAGAATCTCAAGGATTGTTCAACATATGTAAAATGGTTAACATAATACACCATATCAACAAAACAAAGAACAAAAACCACATGATCTTATCAATAGATGCAAAAAAGGCATTTGATAAAATAACACAATTTTATGTTTAAGACTCTCAACAACATGGGTATAGAAGGAAAATATCTCAACATGATAAAGGCCATATATGATAAACCATATTAAATGGCACAAAACTGAAGGCTTTCCTCCTTAAAGCAGGAATAAGACATGATTGTCCACTCTCTCCACTCTTATTTAATGTGGTGCTAGAGGTTCTAGCCAGAGAAATCAGACAAGACAAAGAAATAAAAGGCATCCATATCGGAAAAGAAGAAGTAAAGGTGAATTGTCTACTTTTTGATTCCTGAAGTCATTAAAAACTTGACACATGCTTACAATATAGCAGCATGCATCTATCCTAATGTGCATACACATGCATATTGCAATCGTACAGTAAAATGACATCTTCAATAGTCCTTATTTGCTTAAGTTTTCAACAATTATAACATTGCTACACCACAATTATCACTGATATATTGTTTATTTGTTTATCTTCTTTTTCAAAAATGTCAACATCATTACGGTGGAGGTTTAGTTTTTTTGGTCATGTCACTGGACCATTTCCTGTATATTGTAGTTAAATACTTGCTGAGTGTAAATTCATATATTTTTATATATTCCAGATATTAATTTGTGTTAAATTAAGCAAGACTGATATTTCAATGAAAATACATCAGCAGGAGCATTGTACGTATGTTGTGGCCCAGATGGGTAATATAGGTTGGGGAGCGGGGTATGACTAAGGATGGTAGAACAAGTCAGGCAATGCTGCCAGTCAAAGGACAGCCAGAGGATGAAAATGGTGCACTTGCTCTGGTCATAGCTTTCTTAATTGTGGAAAGACAGAATGAGAAAGCTAACCAGCCTTGGCTGGATGGGTCAGTTGGTTAAAGCATTGTCCCAAGCACAGAGGTTGTGGGTTCAATCCCCAATCAGGGCACATACAGGAACAGATCGATGTTCATGTCTCTCTCTCTTTGTGTCCCTTCTTCTCTCACTAAAATCAATAAATAAAAATGTTTAAAAAAAATTCAACCAATGAATGCTTGAATAAGTGGAACAACAAATCAATGTCCAAAAAAAAGAAAGCTAACCAAAAGATTGAGTTTATTAACACACCCAGGATTAAATCTGGGTGTATAGTACAAGCATATGAAACATCTGGTAGATGGCTTCTCTAATGGAAACACAGTAGAGAGAACCCAATTACATCCAAACTCCTCAATATGGCAGACAAGACCTTCACATTCTGCTTTCTATGCTGAGCCTGTCTATAATCATTCCATGACTGTTCCAGTTCCTGCTCCACCCACTGTGAACTAATTGCACTTTTTGGAATCAGATCTTCTTATTTCTCACAGGCTTTCACCTGTTCCTTTTCTCCTGCACAGACCATTGCTCTACCTTAAGTCTCTTGCCTTTCTCCTACTTTTCCTTAAGGTTTTCACTCAAACCTGGGCATTCATGCAAAATGTTTTCTGCTCCCCAAGATCAGGTAAGACACTTTTCTCATGTGTCCTCATAACACCCACTTACCCCTACTTAGCATTCATCATACAATTTTTTTCTTTTTTGGTATTTTTCTGAAGCTGGAAATGGGGAGAGACAGTCAGACAGACTCCCACATGTGCCTGACCGGGATCCACCCGGCATGCCCACTAGGGGTGACGCTCTGCCCACCAGGGGGCGATGCTCTGTCCCTCCAGGGTGTCGCTCTGCCACAACCAGAGCCACTCTAGTGCCTGGGGCAGAGGCCAAGGAGCCATCCCCAGCACCCGGGCCATCTTTGCTCCAATGGAGCCTTGGCTGCGGGAGGGGAAGAGAGAGACAGAGAGGAAGGAGGGGGTGGGGGGGTGGAGAAGCAAATGGGCGCCTCTCCTATGTGCCCTGGCCGGGAATCGAACCCGGGTCCCCCGCACGCCAGGCCGATGCTCTACCACTGAGCCAACCGGCCAGGGCCTCATCATACAACTTTGAAGTTGCCGTTTTACCTGGTCATCTTCCCAACCAAGGAGTATGGCCAATAGTCATGGATGTCACAGTCACCTGGCACATGCAGGTTCCCATTAGATTTGGATACAATAATGAAATTGCGGAGCCAAAACCTGGTGGGCTATGCCTTTATTCTGGCCTCACACCGACAGGCAAGTAAATACACACAGCGGAAAAACACTTCCCTTTCCATTCAGGTCTCCCAAAGCCACTGACTTTCTCCTGGCTTTCCTAGAATCAAAGGCCCCACCAGCTCAGTCCCCTCTGATTCCCCATCTCTTTTTCTCTGCACAAACTTGCTTCTCCTTCAGCACCCACCATCTTGGCTCCTTCTCTGCAAAAATGTGGTCTCTTTCTTCTTAAAACTTTTTTTGGTGTGAAAACCCCTCCTCCAGCACACATTAGCATAACCAAGCCCCTTCCCAAGCAGGAAGGTAATTAGCAGTATCACCTGGCAGCAGCCATTTTTAATAATGAAAGTGAGCAAAATCAAATAACACAAATTTTACAAACTTATTTGCTCAACATCCTCAAAGACAGACTCTGGGTTATGTTGACAGATTTTTCCAGCACTGTATGATCAGTAGCCACAGCCACCATCATGGCCACCTGGCCCATTCAGGTTCCCATTTAATTCAGACAGATGGTAATGAATCAACAGAGTCAAGAACTGGTGGGCCATTTTCTTTATTTCTAGCCTCTCACTCCACCAGTGAGTAAATACACACAGCGGGAAAACACTTCCCTTTTCATTCAGGGCTCCCAAAGCCACTGACTCATCCAAGTTTTCCTATAATCAAAGGCCCCACTTATGTTCCCCTTCAGCACCCCGCCATCTTGCTCTATGCCTCCTCTACAACTATGTGGCCTCTCTCTCCTGCAACAATGTGGTCTTTTCTCTCTTCTCTGCAACAATATGGTCTCTCCTAAAATGGCCTCCTAGCTCCTCCATTTAAAACTTTTTGTGGATGTCACGGAAATGGCACAGTGAGAAGCGCGTCCGACAGCTCTCCCCTAAATCACAACAAATTTATCAACTAGAAACAAAAAAATTTATCCTCGGAGCATTCCGGAGTTCCACACAAACTGAAAGCAAAAGGACTGTTATCACTTGAATCTGAGAGACGAGGGTGTGGAGGAAGCTACCGCAGCGATGCTCATTCAAGCCACGAGGGAGTGCGCCTGCGGTAAGTCAGCCCATATACTTGGGAACCGCGAGCCGCCACGAGCAGCCGATGTGAGCCGCCACCTCGAGCCGCCGCGAGCCCCCGCGAGCCACTGCCGCGAGCGGCCGCCGCGAACCGCCACCGCGAGCGGCCGCCACGAGCCGCCGCGCGCGCGCCCGGTCCGGTTGAGCACCGCTGATGGTCCCAGCGGCCCGCACACTGCGAGTGGGGGTCGCCGGCCACCGGTGCCCGGAGCGCCCCATTCGCACGCATGCCTTGGGCATTCCACGCGCCCAGGGCGCCCTGCTGGCCCGCACACCCAGGGGGCTCCATTATCCTGCGCCTGGTGCGGTCCAGCCGCCAGCGGCGGGGCGAGCGGGAGAGGCTTGGGAGATTCTCTCCGTGGGCGGGGCACCTCACCCAGCCATTCAAGCTAACAATCAAGCGTTGGGGGAGGGGCGCGCGCAGGCAGCCTAAAATACCTTCGGAAGCACAGCTGCGACCCAATCACTGAAATTAGCTTAACCCATAAAATCTGCGCACCCTCGGTTCTAATTGATAAGATCTCTCTCCCTCGGTTCTAATTGATAAGATCTCTCTCAGTTCAGCGATCCAAGACAAGAGGCGTGATATTTTTTAGTGCCTCTCGCTAAAGGGGCGGGGGCAACTTCTGATTGATAGAGCCTCCATATTCAGGGATAAACGCTAACAAGAAGGACTTGGCAGATAATAAGGTCTACACTACACTAGTCGTAAGCAGAGACTAGTGCCTCTTCTTCCCTGCAAAAACAGGCTACAAAGTGTGGAAAGCCTGGGTTGAGAGGTCCAACTAAATGATAGGCGCTGAACAGTCACCTTGACAACAATTGACTCCCACCCCCGCCTGATTACACTGGAGGCCCTGACTCTCAGAGCCTTTCCCAAAGCCTTGCACTGAGTGGGGATAGAGTGGGGATTTCCCAGCTCTTTGAGCCTCTTACTCCCCAGGCAGAAGCAGTTGCAGCCTTATAGCTGGATCACCAGGCTGCTAATTCAGAAAGGGGGGACTAGGAGAGAGAATCCAGGAAAGCAAACTCTCTCATCGTTGGGCCCTGCAAACGCCAACAAGCCTTTACTTCCAACAAGACTAAAGCCAATTATATGACATTGCCATAGAATCCCATCAACTGCAAATCCCTACCTAAGAGTGACACAGGGGCAGAGCCTGGGGTACAGAGTCACCGACCAGGAAGAGGGAGAGAAAAGAAAAAGGAAGAAGTTAACCTCTCAAAATCAAGAAAAACCCACAGACTTTACAACTTGATCCACTAATTTTTTTTTGTTGTTGTTGTTGTTTGTTTCTTCTATCTTTTTGCCTTTATTTCCTCCACCTCGGTCCTTCTATTCTCTGCCCATCTTATGCTTCCCCTTTCTTGAACTACACTACCCATGAGTGTTGCATTTTATTTTTCTTCTTCATCCTCACCCTCCTTTAAGGTTATACTCCAAAACACTTAACTCTCACTCTCTCCTCTTTTGTTTTTTTTTTTGTCTTGCTTTATTTTGTTTTTTTCTCCTCCTATTTTATTTCTTCCTTCGTTTTTCTCTTTTTCTTATTTTTTCCTTTCTATTCATTTTTTCTTTTCTCATTTTACTTTCCTCCCATATAATCCTCAATCACGAACAAATTAGTTAATTTGGGACTCAAGGCTTTTTTTTGGCATTATTTCTCTTTTTTGCTTTTGTTTTTATTTTTTTTTTCTCTTGTTTGTTTATTTTTGTGGCATTTTGGGTCCTCCCAAACCAAGGTCTCCATTGTATTTAGTCTTCGCTCCACTTAATACAACAGATTTTTACTTATTATTTTTATTTTTTCTTCTTTATTATTCTTTTTTGGTCCTTTTTTCTGATTCCCTCTTATCCCTCTAATTATATCTCTTAGTTGACCATCACTTACAAGCAAATCATCTTATGCTTGTCTAAGATTTTCTTCCTTTTTTTTTTTTTTTTTTTTTTTTGCATTTAGTAGGTCCCTACTCCCTTTTTTTTTCCCCTTGAACTCTTCACCCCAAATCAGGCCCTCCATTATGGGCACGATATTTCCCTGAGGAGGGGAGAGGAGGGAAAGAGAAGAGAGAAAAAAAGGGGAAAATAATAAATTATTACTGTTTTTTTTTGTGGGGTGTTTTACCCCTTTTTTTTTTCTTTTTACTCTTTATTAATTCTAATTAGTGCTATCAATAAGACCACCCTCAGATGCCGATAAGAAAGAGGAAATCGAATATTATGGATACAAAAGAAAGAGAGGTAACACAAATAGATGTGGAAAAATCTATGGAGAAAAGACTTAACATATTGGAAGCCTTGGAGCTAAATGACAGAGAATTTAAAATAGAAATCTTAAAAATACTCAGAGATATACAAGAAAACACAGAAAGGCAATATAGGGAGATCAGAAAACAACTCAATGAACACAAAGAATATATTACCAAGGAAATTGAAACTATAAAAACAAATCAAACAGAAATGAAAAACTCAATTCACAAGCTGAAAAACGAGGTAACAAGCTTAGCTAACAGAACAGCCCAGATTGAAGATAGGATTAGTGAAATAGAAGACAAACAACTTGAGGCACAACAGAGAGAAGAAGAAAGAGACTCAAAAATAATAAAAAATGAGAAAGCCCTACAGGAATTGTCTGACTCCATCAGAAAGAATAACATAAGAATAATAGGTATATCAGAGGGAGAAGAGAAAGAAAATGGAATGGAGAATATACTCAAACAAATAATAGACGAGAACTTGCCAAGCCTGTGGAAGGAACTAAAGCCTCAAATTCAAGAAGCAAACAGAACACCAAGTTTTCTTAACCCCAACAAACCCACTCCAAGGCACATCATAATAAAGATGACACAAACCAATGACAAAGAAAAAATTCTCAAGGCAGCCAGGGAAAAGAAGAGTACAACATATAAAGGAAGGCCTATTAGATTATCATCAGATTTCTCAGCAGAAACTCTACAAGCTAGAAGAGAGTGGACCCCAATATTTAAAGCCCTGAAAGAGAGGAACTTTCAGCCAAGAATACTATACCCATCAAAGCTATCCTTCAAGTATGAAGGAGATATAAAAACATTCACAAATACAGAAAAGATGAGAGAATTTATCAACAGAAAGCCCCCACTCCAGGAAATACTAAGGGGGGTTTTCCAACCAGATTCAAAGAACAAAAGAAAACAACACCACAAGTAACAGCTCCACCAAGAACACAATAAAACCAAACTTAAACTGTGACAACAAAGGAAAAAAAGGGGGGAGAGGATGGAGATTAACAGTAGCAAAGGATGATGAAGTGCAGAAATACTTATAAGATAGGGTACTACAATGAATATGGTAGGTACCCTTTTCATTACTTAATGGTAACCACCCTTAAAAAAACCACCACAAAAACACTTGACTTAAAAAAGGTAGCAACAGAGGAAAGAAGTATGGAACACAAACAAACAAAAACAAATGATAGAAAAACAAAAGAGAAGAATCAAACTAGATACAAAACTAACAGAAAGCAATTTATAAAATGGCAGTAGGGAACCCACAAGTGTCAATAATTACACTAAATGTAAATGGATTAAACTTATCAATAAAAAGACACAGAGTAGCAGAATGGATTAAAAAAGAAAATCCAACTATATGCTGCCTACACGAAACACATCTAAGCAACAAGGATAAAAACAAATTCAAAGTGAAAGGCTGGAAAACAATACTCCAAGCAAACAACACCCCAAAAAAAGCAGGCGTAGCAATACTCATATCTAAGAATGCTGACTACAAGACAGAAAAAGTACTCAGAGACAAAAATGGTCATTTCATAATGATTAAGGGGAAGTTGAATCAAGAAGACATAACAATCCTTAATATATATGCACCAAACCAAGGAGCACCAGAATATATAAGACAGCTACTTATTGACCTTAAAACAAAAACTAACAAAAATACAATCATACTTGGAGACCTCAATACACCGCTGACGGCTCTAGATCGGTCATCCAAACAGAGAATCAATAAAGATATAGTGGCCTTAAACGAAATACTAGAACACCTGGATATGATAGACATCTACAGGACACTTCATCCCAAAGCGACAGAGTATACATTTTTCTCTAGTGTACATGGAACATTCTCAAGAATTGACCATATGTTGGGCCACAAAGACAATATCAGCAAATTTAGAAAAATTGAAATTGTACCAAGCATATTTTCTGATCATAAAGCCTTGAAACTAGAATTCAACTGCAAAAAAGAGGGGGAAAAACCCACAAAAATGTGGAAACTAAACAACATACTTCTAAAAAATGAATGGGTCAAAGAAGAAATAAGCGCAGAAATCAAAAGATATATACAGACAAATGAAAATGAAAATACGACATATCAGAATCTCTGGGATGCAGCAAAAGCAGTAATAAGAGGAAAGTTCATATCACTTCAGGCCTATATGAACAAACAAGAGAGAGCCGAAGTAAACCACTTAACTTCACACCTTAAGGAACTAGAAAAAGAAGAACAAAGACAACCCAAAACCAGCCGAAGAAAGGAGATAATAAAAATCAGAGCAGAAATAAATGAAATAGAGAACAGAAAAACTATAGAAAAAATCAATAAAACAAGGAGCTGGTTCTTTGAAAAGATCAACAAAATTGACAAACCCTTGGCAAGACTCACCAAGGAAAAAAGACACAGGACTCAAATAAATAAAATCCAAAATGAAAGAGGAGAGATCACCACAGACATCATAGAAATACAAAGAATTATTGTAGAATACTATGAAAAATTATATGCCACCAAATACAACAATCTAGAAGAAATGGATAAATTCCTAGAACAATACAACCTTCCTAGACTGAGTCATGAAGAAGCAGAAAGCCTAAACAGACCAATCAGCAGGGAGGAAATAGAAAAAACTATTAAAAATCTCCCCAAAAATAAAAGTCCAGGCCCAGACGGTTATACTAGTGAATTCTATCAAACATTCAAAGAAGACTTGGTTCCTATTCTACTCAAAGTCTTCCAAAAAATTGAAGAAGAAGCAATACTTCCAAACACATTTTATGAGGCCAACATAACCCTCATACCAAAACCTGGCAAGGATGGCACAAAGAAAGAAAACTACAGACCAATATCTCTAATGAATACAGATGCTAAAATACTAAACAAAATACTGGCAAACCGAATACAACAACATATTAAAAAAATAATACATCATTATCAAGAGGGATTCATCCCAGAATCTCAAGGATGGTTCAACATACGCAAAACGGTTAACGTAATACACCATATCAACAAAACAAAGAACAAAAACCACATGATCTTATCAATAGATGCAGAAAAGGCTTTTGATAAAATACAACACAATTTTATGTTTAAGACTCTCAACAAAATGGGTATAGAAGGAAAATATCTTAACATGATAAAGGCCATATATGATAAACCATCAGCCAACATCCTATTAAACGGCATAAAACTGAGGACTTTCTACCTTAAATCAGGAACAAGACAGGGTTGTCCACTCTCTCCACTCTTATTCAACGTGGTGCTAGAAGTTCTGGCCAGAGCAATCAGACAAGACAAAGAAATAAAAGGCATCCATATCGGAAAAGAAGAAGTAAAGCTATCACTTTTTGCTGATGATATGATCCTATACTTCGAAAACCCGAAGGACTCCACAAAAAGATTATTAGAAACAATAAACCAATACAGTAAGGTCGCAGGATACAAAATTAACATACAAAAGTCCATAGCCTTTCTATATGCCAACAATGAAATATTAGAAAACGAACTCAAAAAAATAATCCCCTTCACGATTGCAACAAAAAAAATAAAATACCTAGGAATAAACATAACGAAGAACGTAAAGGACCTATATAATGAAACTTACAAAGCATTGTTAAGGGAAATCGAAAAAGATACAATGAGATGGAAAAATATTCCTTGTTCTTGGATAGGAAGAATAAATATAATCAAAATGGCCATATTACCCAAAGCAATATACAAATTTAATGCAATTCCCATCAAAATCCCTATGAGATTTTTTAAAGAAATGGAACAAAAAATCATCAGATTTATATGGAACTATAAAAAACCCCGAATAGCCAAAACAATCCTAAGGAAAAAGAATGAAGCTGGGGCATTACAATACCTGACTTTAAACTATATTATAGGGCCACGATAATCAAAACAGCATGGTATTGGCAAAAAAATAGACACTCAGACCAATGGAACAGAATAGAAAGCCCAGAAATAAAACCACATATATATGGTCAAATAATCTTTGATAAAGGGGCCAACAACACACAATGGAGAAAAGAAAGCCTCTTCAACAAATGGTGTTGGGAAAACTGGAAAGCCACATGCAAAAGAATGAAACTCGACTACAGCCTGTCCCCGTGTACTAAAATTAATTCAAAATGGATCAAAGACCTAAATATAAGACCTGAAACAATAAAGTACATAGAAGAAGACATAGGTACTAAAATCATGGACCTGGGTTTTAAAGAACATTTTATGAACTTGACTCCAATGGCAAGAGAAGTGAAGGCAAAGATAAATGAATGGGACTACATCAGAATTAAAAGTTTTTGCTCAGCAAGAGAAACTGATATCAAAATAAACAGACAGCCAACTATATGGGAACTGATATTTTCAAACGACAGCTCAGATAAGGGCCTAATATCCAAATTTACAAAGAACTCATAAAACTCAACAACAAACAAACAAACAATCCAATAAAAAAATGGGAAGAGGACATGAACAGACACTTCTCCCAGGAAGAGATACAAATGGCCAACAGATATATGAAAAGATGCTCAGCTTCATTAGTTATTAGAGAAATGCAAATCAAAACTACAATGAGATACCACCTCACTCCTGTTAGATTAGCTATTATCAACAAGATGGGTAATAGCAAATGTTGGAGAGGCTGTGGAGAAAAAGGAACCCTCATTCACTGTTGGTGGGACTGTAAAGTAGTACAACCATTATGGAGGAAAGTATGGTGGTTCCTCAAAAAACTGCAATTAGAACTACCTTATGACCCAGCAATCCCTCTACTGGGTATATACCCCAAAACCTCAGAAACATTGATACGTGAAGACACATGTAGCCCCATGTTCATTGCAGCACTGTTCACAGTGGCCAAGACATGGAAACAACCAAAAAGCCCTTCAATAGAAGACTGGATAAAGAAGATGTGGCACATATACACTATGGAATACTACTCAGCCATAAGAAATGATGACATCAGATCATTTACAGCAAAATGGTGGGATCTTGATAACATTATAAGGAGTGAAATAAGTAAATCAGAAAAAAACAAGAACTACATGATTCTATACATTGGTGGAACATAAAAATGAGACTAAGAGACATGGACAAGAGTGTGGTGGTTACCAAGGGTGGGGGGGGAGGGAGGACATGGGAGGGAGGGAGAGAGAGAGTTAGGGGGAGGGGGAGGGGCACAGAGAACTAGATAGAGGGTGACGGAGGACAATCTGACTTTGGGCGAGGGGTTTGCAACATAATTTGATGACAAAATAACCTAGACATGTTTTCTTTGAATATATGTACCCTGATTTATTAATGTCATCCCATTACCATTAATAAAAATTTATTAAAAAAAAAAAAAAAAACTTTTTGTTGTGAAAGTCCTCCCCCAGCACACATCAGCATAACCAAACCCCTTTCCAAGTAGGAAGGTAATCAGCTGCCCCACATGGACAGCATCATTTTTAATAAAAGTGAGCAAAACCAAAAAATACAAATTTTACAAACTTATTTGCCCAACAAGTACCTAGCATAACAACCAACACATAAAGCGTACTCAGTAAATGGCTATTGGATAAAAGATGAGTTAATGAGTGACAGATGAATGAATGTGAACAGGCACAAGAAGGCATCTGAGTCATAGGCATCCAGATGAGGCATGATTATTCAGTTGGCTGAGTCTCAGACCCACAGAGAAGGGTATGTGTTTGACTTGGGAGTCAGGGGAGCTTTAGGGGAGACCAGGAGGTCTTGATATCATGGCTGGGTTATGTTAAGCAAGGTTAAGACAAAGGCTGGCTAAGGATTTGGCAGGGTAAAACCATCAAGAAGCCAGTCTATCTATGGGAAGTCTAGCCTTTCTTTTCAAATGCTCTCTCCAGCCCCTGCTGTGACAGTCCCTTGTGTAAGTTGACTCCAGGAAACAACAAATTTCCTCCTACTCTTTCTCCTTTCTACAACAGCAGCTCTCTAGACATTTTATCTGTGAAATGTTAGGGACTGACTGCTGAGGAAAGAGCCATGGATGCTTTAACTGCAGGATGTTCTCAGAAACGCTGGCATTATGGCCCACAAGAAGTTACTCACTGCTACTAGTCAGATGGGTGTGGGCTTCATCCATCACTAAGGGGAGAACCAGAGAGCCTCCCAAGGGGACACAACACCGGCCTGAGAAAGGCACTGAGTTGCTGGAGAAGTAATACCTGCTCTAATTTCAGTGGATTGGGCCCACTCTTTGATGAGGCACAAATCATACATATGCATTTCTCACCAACTGGAATCTATTACTTCTCTCCTGAGCCAGCTGTTCTCTGGGCTTTCCCTCCAGTGGAAGGGAGACCTCAAAATTATATCTTTTTAATCCTACATTCTCAGAAATATATACTGATACTTTAATAAAGGGATTCATTTATCCTTAAATAACTCCTCTGTGACAGAAGTGTGTTTGGGCACACTAATGCACTTGTAATAAATATATACAGCCATACAACAGAGTACGCGTCCTGGGAGCCTGTTATTTACAGTAATTGTAGAATGTGAGTGGACATTTTAAAGAGAAGCATACAAGTTAGTTGTACTTTCTGGTAGCAATTACCTCCCACAAACATGACTCATGTTGCCAGTTAAATGCAAGAGTTGGGTGTCCCAAAATCAACAGTCTTATAAATAAATCTTTGACGAATGCATAAATGTTTAAATATTTCTCCTCGATTCTCAAAGACATCTTTAAATGTCAGATTTCATGCGTTAAAATACCTTCAGGAGAAAGTAAAAACAAAAAAAAGCAAAAACAAAAGTTACACGGAAGTCTCTGTGCACTGGTGGAGGCCACCATCCCTTTAGGAAGACGGACACTCCAGCAACCAAAGTGTTAAGTGTGCCTTCTTCCCTCCAGTCCAGGAGGGAAGGCTGCTATTTGTTCTAATGCAGCCCGTTTGTTTTGTTTTTTAAATAACACACACGGGGCAGACTTTTATGGTAATAGAACAGTGTTAATGCTTTCTGGTGGGACTGCCTAGGAGTCTTGTCCCAGAACATATAACTGAAGAAATGTGGCTGTGTCAGAGAGGAATGCCGAAGAAAAAGCAATCCACGCCAGATGGGGACACTCAGTGTTTTGGAATGCTCATGCAGAGATACTGTGTATCTCGAGGAGCTTGGGCCTTCCAATCAGTGCAACAGTTTTTGTTGTTGTTGTTGTTTTAAACATTATAAAAAGCACCCTTTGAAAATATTAGCAGAAACTTAGATGCTAACATTAACCACCCACTAGATCCATTATTTTGTGAAGTCTTAAAGCTTTATTTGGGTCTGGTTAAAAATGGAAGTGTATTAGAAGTTTCTGTTCTATTGTCATTATGCCCATGTATTATTAACATAATCTATCAATCACTCACCTGCATTTAAGAGTAAAATCTATAGTAAGGATTCAATCATCTGTATTTAAAATATGAAATAACATGTCAAAATACACAGTTCTTTTATTCCTGTTCAAAATACTCATTGGTAGCCAATTTCTCACTGAATCCCGTAGAATGTTCAATGTCAAAAGAAAACTGCTTCTGCTGAAAATCCTTTCTCAGTATTTTTTCTGAATTTGATGTCTATTTTGCTCCTAGTTATTTTTGTATCGGCTGCTGCCATTGCATTCCTGTCTTGCGGAAGGACCTGAGGAATTCAGGGTTCCTCTGTGGCTAAGGAGAAACTCCTGCCAAAAAGGCTGACATTCCAGTGGAAGTCACCAACTATTACAGGACGGACCCAGGGCAGTAAATAAGAATGTCGGAGCACACAAATGAATAGCCAATGGCAATGGCACTCTGCAGATATCTGATAGCATGTAATAACACTATAACACTGGCACATCTAGACATTGAGGAGTAGTAAAATACCACCAAAGGGCAGGCAGCAATTCTGTGGATAGACGAGGACCAACCCAAAGCTCAGTGTCCCAGAATAATCATGACAAACAGCTGATATGGGTTGCACATATTAGATGCCCCTCTGTACAGCTCAGAGTCACAGACTAGAGACTTTCCATCTGGCTCTCATGAAAAGTCCTTTGAATAAGAGAGGAAACCAGACCCACACAGCCTATTTTCTTGAATGCAAAATGATCAACTATGACCAACTCTCAGATTTATAGCTCATCAAAAGATGGGGAATATTCCCTCCATATGTCCATTGATGATGCTTACAATGCCCAGGATTTTATGTTTTGAGGGGTGGACAAGAGACAAAGAGGGTAGTTTGGAGGAGGTCCATGACATGCTATACACAAACCTTTATTGTCTTCTTTTTTTCTTCTCTTTCTTTCTTTCTTTCTTTCTTTCTTTCTTTCTTTCTTTCTTTCTTTCTTTCTTCTTTCTTCCTTTCTTTCTTTTTTCTTCTCTTTCTTTCTTTCTTTCTTTCTTTCTTTCTTTCTTCCTTCCTTCCTTTCTTTCTCTTTCTCCTTCCTTCCTCCCTTCCTTCCTTCCTCCTTCCTTCCCTCCCTCCTTCCCTCCATCCCTCCCTCCCTTTCTTCCATCTTTTTCTTTCTTTCTTTTTCTTTCTTTCTTTCTTCCTTTCTTTCTCTCTCTCTCTTTTTCTTTCTTTCTTTCTCTTTCCTTGTCTCTTTCTCTCCTCTTTCTTTTTTTGTTTTTTATTTAGACAATTAATTTTAACAGGGTTACATTGGTCAACTAGAGTACACAGATTTAGAGAAAACATCTCCACATCATTTGAACAGTTGATTATGTTGTATACCCATCACCCAAAGTCAAATCATCCTGTCACCTTATATTTGTTTCTTTATGTGCCCCTCCCTCTCTTCCCTTCCCCTCCCCCTGGTAACCACTGCACTATCTATGTCCATGAATCTCAATTTTGTGTCCCACTTATGTATGGAATCATACAGTTCTTAGTTTTCTCTGATTTACTTATTTCACTCAGTGTAATGTTACCAACGTCCATCCATGTTGTCATAAATGATACTATGTCATCATTTCTTATGGCTGAGTAGTGTTTCACAGTATATATGTACCACATCTTCTTTATCCAATCCTCTACTGAAGGGTATTTTCATTGTTTCCATGTCTTGGCCACCATGAACAATGCTACAATGAACATAGGGGTGCATGTGTCTTTACATACCAATGTTTTCAAGTTTTGGGAGTACATACCCAGTAGAGGGATTGCCAAGAAGAAATACAAATGGCCAATAGATATATGATAAGAAGCTCATCTTACTATCTACTAGAGAAATGCAAATCAAAACTACAGTGAGATACCACCTCACACCTGTTAGATTAGCTATTACACTGGGGAACAAAATTTTTGTTGCATCCACAAAAACACTTGTTCTTACCTAATTCGAGTGTGCTGATCTCAAATTGACATTAGTTTTTCTCTGTAAGCTAGTTTTTTTGCAATTCAATATTTTAGGTTTTCATTTTATTGTAAAATTTTCAACATTTAGTTTAACATAATGAAGTAGAATGTCTTTTTGGGCATCATCTTTGTGAAAATATAATAATTTATATAATGCAGTAAATACACTAATACACTAAAAGATATGATTGCCTCAGAATTTGTCTACAATTTTGAAATAGAACATATTAAAACACTTATTTTAGTCATAAAATTTGCGCAAAACTTATTTAAATTCTATTTGGGCAAAAATTTGCGTTTGTAGCTCTTGCGTTTGTGTACTTGTTGAGGACAATCTCATTTGATGCTCCAGCAGTGTAGTCTGCTCATCAATAATAGCTCCAAGATTTTCAGGAAACTTACCAGGGTGATTGTTCCGGAAGTGACTCTTAATGCTCATGTTACATCCAATGTCACGGAAAGCCAACAGCATCCTATGAACCAGAAGTTCATCATTTTCTGCTTTTTTGTTGCCAAGGAAGTTCTTTGTAACTGCCACAAAAGACTGCCATGCTGCTTTCTCCTCCTTATTCGTCTTCCTGGCAAATTCTTCGTCACCTATGAGGGTTCGAATCTGAGGTCCATCAAATACACCTGCTTTTATCTTCTCGAAAGACAAGGCAGGAAAAGCAGAAATAATATGTTGAAAGCATTCGCTTTCTCTATTCAAAGCCTGAACAAACTGTTTCATTAAGCCAACTTTGATGTGAAGTGGGGGGAAAATGATCCAGTCTCGATTAACTACAGGTTCATACACAATATTTTGCATTCCTATTTCCAGAGCTTCACGTTTCGGCCACTCCTTCTGTGTCCAGTGTTTCTCCTGAGCTCGGCTGTCCCACAAACACAGAAAGCATGTTAACCTCTCTGTTGTCCTAGCAGGAAATTTACCATTTTAAGATCCACACAAATGATCCAGTTATGCTCCTCATACTTCAGAAAATCGAGGACAATTTTTATGTCATTCTTACTAAGTCATTCAATTTGGGTTGGCTAAACTGCTGAGGGGTTAATGACTACTTGGCATCAGAAGAAGACCCTTCAGATTCTACAACCATTTCCTCATGCGTCTTATCAAAATACACTTGATCACCATGTTCACTTTCCTTAGAAGAAATAAAACCATTGAAAACTGGAACTGGGAGTGTCTCAGAGTATGGGATAGGTTGTATTGCTGAAGGAATATCAGGATATGCGATCATATGCCGTTTTTTTCTTGCCTATGCCCTTTGTATGGTCAGACAGAAATAACAGTCACTGCTGTGGTCCTTAGGTTCAAGCTAAACCGTGGGAATACCAAAAGGCATTCCTTTGAGTTTTCCTTTTGTCCAGTCACAAAGCATATCCTCACAATTATGATACAAAATATGAGGAACCCAATTCCTGTCTTGACTGCCAAGGGGAACTTGAAAATAGGCAATATATGCACGTGTCACAAGTGATAAAATATTGTGCCTTTGATGTTGAAGTGTGTAACAGTCACATATATAACAGAAGGTGTCAGGACTATTCTTACATTTACACCTACCCGAAGAAGCCATAATTCAATCTTAAAACAAAATAAGAGAGTGTTTTTTTTATCAGATAATAATTTTTTTACATTTAAAAACAACTACAATTATGTAAAAGTGATGTTTGTAAAACACTAATTGCCTTGTGGTTATGTTCAATCCAAGAGTCATTGCCCTTTAACTCCATTTTAAAAACCAATGCATGCCATTAACTATAACAAAAATAAATTAAAATTGCATAAAAACTAGAGCATGCACCAAAAAAACGAATTTCAGATTTGGAATCAGCAATGCAGAAATATATAGACACAGTTCTAAAACTTCATGCAACAGAAAATGAAAAAAAAATTGTTCCCCAGTGTATCAACAAGACAGGTAATAACAAGTGTTGGAGAGGCTGTGGAGAAAAAGGAACCCTCATTCACTGCTTGTGGGAATGTAAAGTAGTACAACCATTATGGAAGAAAGTATGGTGGTTCCTCAAAAAATTAAGGATAGAACTACCATATGACTCTCTTTTTTTAAACAAGAGTAACTTATAGCCAAAGAAGGAGCTCTGAGGAATGTTAAGCATCCGTGGAGGAAGAAAGTTGCCTAAGGCAGATCAGCAGTGGGTGGGGTGAGAATGCTAAGGGACCCTCCAATCTCTGGGGTTTTTTGCCAGGAACCAGCGAGGTTCCTTTCCCAAAGGCTGTGGCAAATCCTTTTGATTTTAAAAATAGAACCCTTTTCCTGCTTTCCGTTTTCACTAAGGCAAGGTACCACACAAGCGTGGGTTCGATCAGTTGGCCAGCTGTCTTCATTGAGGTAAGAGTTCCCTCCCAGCCTGCTTTGTAATACAGCTTATTGCTACTTCGAGACTAATGGAAGCAAATCAAATGCAACAGAAACACATGCTTTGAGGAGAAAATGGGATGGCTCTTACAAATGTTATTGCTGTGTTCCAGAGAAGAGTGGGTAACTTACTCCAAGGATGCAGCCTCTCAGGATGCCTTCCAGATCCAGTCTTGCCAACTGTCCTGAGTTGCCTTTGCTGGGGCTCCATCCGGGGCTCCTGTCTGACACTGGCCATGACCACTGTGGGACCTGCTGGGTGCCGCTGAGTTATAATCAAGCCTGAAGTGTGTGAAATGGCCTCCCGGTGGGGTGAAACTTTAACCAGTGAGATATGAGGTCCATTGGACAAAATTCTCCCCTTTGTTCCCCTGGACTGACTGGCTTGAGATGTAGTTCCTGCAGCTCCAAGGGGAGTGCCTTGCGGAACAGGCAGTGCGGGAGCAGCACCTGGCACTGGCTCACCCCTTCCCTGCTTCACTTCCAACTTCCTTGGCCCTCACAGTGCCCCCGGGAGTTGCACTCCCTAATGAGTGTCAGTCCTATCTCCTGGTTTCCATTTCCCCAAAAATTCAGGCTAAAAGCACACATTGATAGGAAAAGTATTCTGTCGTTGACTTGGAAAAATGAACCATCACAAATAGTGTTTCATTCTTTCATGAACACAAAATATGATAAAGAACTAGCCCAAGCACACATCAACACATTAAAAAATGGCAATGATGAAATCATTGTGTGCTTCATGCAAAGAAAACTGAGCCGAAAATTCAGGTCCATGGAATAACTCAGAATGAAATACTGTGTGTCTGGCCTCATACTATGCACTGTAAATAAATTATCTCACTGAATCCTCACAACAGCCTTGCTTAGTAGGTATTATTTATGTTACTATTTTCTAAATTAAATAATCTAAGGCCTAGAAACACTGCCAAATTCACCCAACTAGTATGCTTCAGGGACAGAATTTGAACGTTTTAATAGAATAATATTTAGTAATACTTAGTGAAAAGTAAGTATACAAATTATATACACAATCCACAGATGACAAAATGTTAAAATGTATGAATAAAAAGAATAGAAGAAAATGAATCAGACTCTTACGTGTTTCCAACTGGAACTGAGGATGACTTATCATTTCTCCCATTTCTTTATAACTTTTTGCACCATGGAGGACACCACACTATGTGTTCATGACCATTTCACCCTTGCTCTGAGTTCACAAGGAGATTCTATTTCCAGACACCCTTTCAAGTATGGTCACATGATTCATTCTGGCCACTGGAATACAGGCAACAGTGGGTATACCACTTCTAGACTAGGCCCTGGTTGGCTGCCAAGGATCTTGCAGATGATTCCAAGATCCCAAAGGGCTTCAAGGCCCCAAAGGCAGTGGAACCACCACAGGAAAGAAGCTAAATCCCTAACTGCTGCTAGAAGAAGAGCAACCAACCACTAGGACCACGACCTAAATGAGAAACAGTGAGATATTGTTTTTATTTCGCAGTTCGGCTATTGAGCTTCAGGGTTGTGTGTATAACAGTCATTTCAATGTATTTTTTATTAAAAAATACATGTACTTTTCATTTTTTAAAATAAAATGTTGAGGCAGGACCTGAAGATGGCAGCGGAGTATACAGACGCACAGACTCCCAGCTCACACCACCGAACTGGATTACAAACTAACTTATGAACAATCATCATGAAAAACCAACTCTGGATTACAAGAACAGCTCTCAAAAACCAAGGAGCGGCCCTGGCCGGTTGGCTCAGTGGTAGAGCGTCGGCCTGGCGTGCAGAAGTCCCGGGTTTGATTCCCGGCCAGGGCACACAGGAGAAGTACCCATCTGCTTCTCCACCCCTCCCCCTCTCCGTCCTCTCTGTCTCTCTCTTCCCCTCCTGTAGCCGAGGCTCCATTGGAGCAAAGATGGCCTGGGTGCTGGGGATGGGTCCTTGGCCTCTGCCCCAGGCGCTAGAGTGGCTCTGGTCGCAGCAGAGCGACACCCCGGAGGGGCAGAGCATCGCCCCCTGGTTGGCAGAGCATCGCCCCTGGTGGGTGTGCCGGGTGGATCCCAGTCGGGTGCATGCAGGAATCTGTCCAACTGTCTCTCTCCATTTCCAGCTTCAGAAAAATACAAAAAAACAAACAACAACAACAAAAAAAAAACCAAGGAGCAAAGAATAAGCCACAACAAACCTAGTAGGGAGTGCCTGAATCTCCCCTGTTTACAGGAATAGGCGAGGGTGAGGCTGAGAGCCCAGAAAGGCTCTCACTCCAAGGAAAAGAGCAGATAATACTGCTCACAGCCACTTACCTGGCAATCAGGAAACGAGGTGTGTTGAAAGGGCCAGCTTGTCTTCCAAAAAGAAAGGAGAGAGAGAGAGACAGACGACGAGGGGCAGAGGAATGCAGGGGATGACCTGAGAAGCTGACTCATCCAGTGCTGGAGGCAGCCATAGCTGGGGGAGGGGCTGATCCTTCCACAAAACAAAAGACAAAGTGCTTCTGGGTCAATAACTCCAGACATCTCTCCAGCTCCAATCAGCACAACAAGGCAGAGCTGAAAACAAGAAGTGGGGAGGAGGGGCAGAAACTCAGGTCTCCATAAAGATCTGAGATGCACCTCCCCGTACTGAAGCTGAGAAAACACCCTGGCCCCAGAGAAAGTAACTGGCAGAAGAGGCATTCATACTCTCAGGTTACATGCACCACATTCCTGGATACAGTTTCAAATAAGCCCCCTGCTGAGATTAGTAAACAAGACTATCACCTGTTAAGAAAGCAAACAAATCAAACTTCAAAGCAACCCAAATCCGAAAGTGGATTACAAATAATACTGATGCCAACCCAAGAAGACCTAGAAATAACACAATTGAAAAATGGAGGCAGACACCAAGCCTAGATTCAACCAGCTCTACAAACAAAACACCCAAACACATAGACATAATGAGAAGACAGAGAAGTGCAATCCAAATGAAACCCAAGAGAAACCTCCAGGAAATGACTGAGTGATATGGAAATAACCAAACTTCTGGATGTGGAGTTCAAAATAATGATTTTAAGGATGCTTAGGGATCTTAGAACAACAATAGATGGTCATTACAAACACCTAAATAGCAAGTATAAAAAAGGATATTGAAATATTAAAAGAGAAGCAGTCGGAGATGACAAATACAATATCAGAAATGAAGACCAGAATGGAAGGAATTAAAAACAGGATGGATGGAGCTGAGGATCAAATCAGCAAGTTGGAGGACAAGTGGAATGAAGGCATGAAAGCAGAGAATAAAAAAGAAAAGAGACTCAAAAAGTCTGAGGAAACTCTTACAGAACTCTGTGACAACATGAAGACAAATAACATCCACATCATAGGGGTTCCTGAAAAAGAAGAGAAAGAACAAGGGATAGAGACCTTTTTCAATCAAATCATAGCTGAAAACTTCCCTCAATTAATGCAGGAGAAACTCTCACAAGATTAAGAAGCACAGAGAACACCAATAAAGAGAAACCCAAAGAAACCTACACCAAGACACATCATAATGAAAATACCAAAGCTAAGCGATAAAGAGAAAATATTGAAAGCTGCTAGAGGAAAAAAGCTATCACCTACAAAATAGCCCCCATAAGGATGACATCAGACTTCTCAACAGAAACACTGAGGCCAGAAGGGAATGACAAGAAATATTCAAAGTAATGCAAAACAAGAACCTACAACCAAGACTACTTTATCCAGCAAGGTTATTGTTTAAAATCAAAAGAAAAATAAAAAGCTTCCCAGACAAAAAACAACTCAAGAATTCATTACAACCAAACCAATGCTGCAGGAAATGTTAAGGGGCCTGTTGTAAACAGATCAAAGAGGGAAAAGAGTATAGCAAGAGAGAAATATAGCTTTAAAAAATAAAATGGCAATAAACAACTCCATATCAATAATAACCTTAAATGTAAATGGATTAAATGATCTGATCAAAAGACACAGGGTAGCTGCATGGATAAGAAAACAGGACCCATACATATGCTGTCTAAAAGAGACACACCTTAAAACAAAAGATGCACATAGACTGAAGGTAAAAGAATTGAAAAAAACATTTCATGCAAATGGAAATGAAAAAAAAGCTGGGGTAGCAATACTTATATCAAACAAAATGGACTTTAAAACAAAGGATACAGTAAGAGATAAAGAGGGCCACAACATAATGATAAAGGGAGCAGTCCAAGAGGAAGATATAACTATTATAAATATCAACACACCTAATATAGGAGCACCTAAATATATAAAGCAGACTTTGATGGATATAAAGGACGAGATCAACAGCAATACTATAATAGTAGGGGATTTCAATACCCCACTAACATCACTAGATAGATTCTCAAGAAACAAAATAACAAAGAAACAGCAAACTTAAAGGACACACTAGATCAACTTGATTTAATAGATATCTTTAGGACCTTTCACCCTAAAGCAGCAGAATATACATTCTTTTCAAGTGCTCATGGTACATTCTCTTGGATAGACCACATGTTAAGGCAAAAAAGAGGTCTCAACAAATTTATGAAGATTGAAATCATATCAAGCACTTTCTCTGATCACAATGGCATGAAACTAGAAATCAACCATAACAGAAAAACTCAAAAATTCTCAAACACATGAAAACTAAATAGCAGGTTGTTAAATAACAAATGCATTAAGAATGAGATCAAAGAAGAAATAAAAAAATTCCTAGAAATGAATAATAATGAGTATACAAGAACTCAAAATTTATGGGACACAGCGAAAGCAGTACTGAGAGGGAAGTTCATAGCACTACAAGGACAATTTAAGAAGCTAGAAAAAGCTCAAATAAATACAGAGGATCAATAAAACCAGGAACTGGTTCTTTGAAAAGGTAAACAAGATTGATGAACCTTTAACCAGACTCACCAAGAAAAAAAAAGAGAGGACTCAAGTAAATAAAATTCGAAATGAGAGTGGAGAAATAACAACTGACACACAGAAATACAAAATATTGTAAGAAAATATTATGAAGAACTGTATGCCTTGACTACCTAGATGAAATGGACAAATTCCTTGAAATATATAATGTTTAAAAATTAATCAGGAAGAATCAGAAAACCTAAACAGACCGATTACAACAAATGAGATTGAAACAGTTATCAAAAAACTCCCAAAAAAGAAAAAATCAGAAAAAAAGCTAAGAACTATATGAATTCATACATAGAAGGGACAAAAAAATGAGACTCAGAGACATAAACAAGAATGTGATGGCAACAGGGGTGGGGGTGGGGGGAGGGGGGATGGGGTGAAGAAGGAGAGAGGGGTTGGGGGAGGGGAGGGGCATAAAGAAAACCAGATAGAAGGTAACAGAAGACAATTTAACTTTGGGGGAGGGGTATACAGCACAATCAAATGTCAAAATAATCTAGAGATGTTTTCTCTCAACATATGTACCCTGATTTATCAATGTCACTGCATTAAATTTAATAAATAAATTAAAAAAAAAAAGTCCTGGGCCTAATGGCTTCACAAGTAAATTCTACGACATATTCAAAGAAGAACTAACTCCTATCCTTCTCAAGCTATTTCAAAAAATTCAAGAGGAAGGAAGAATTCCAAGCTTCTTTATGAGGTGAGTATAATTCTGATTCCAAAACCAGACAAAGACAACACAAAGAAAGAAAAGTATAGGCTAATATCCCTGATGAATTTAGATGCTAAAATCCTCAACAAAATGTTAGCAAACTGAATCCAGCAATATATGAAAAAAATCATAGACCATGATCAAGTGGGATTTATTCTTGGGAGGCAAGGTTGGTACAATATTCGCAAATCAATCACTGTGATTCATCACATAAACAAAAGGAAGGAGAAAAACCACATGATAATTTCAAGAGATGCAGAAAAAGCACTTGATAAAATCCAGCACCCATTCATGATCAAAACTCTCAGCAAAGTGAGATTACGGGGAACACACCTCAACATGATAAAAGCTATCTATGACAAACCCACAGCCAACATCATACTCAATGGGAAAAAATTAAAAGCAATTCCCTTAAGATCAGGAACAAGGCATGGGTGCCCCCTTTCACCACTCTTATTCAACATAGTTCTGCAAGTTGTAGCCACAGCAATAAGACAAGAAGAAGAAATAAAAGGTATCCAAATTTGAAAAGAAGAAGTAAAACTATCATTATTTACAGATGATATGATATTGTATATAGAAAACCCTAAAGTCTCAGTCAAAAAACTACTAGACCTGATAAATGAATTCAGCAAGGTGGCAGGATATAAAATTAATACTCAGAAATCAAGGCATTTCTATACACTAACAATGAACTGTCAGAAAGAGAAATTAAGGAATCAATCCCCTTTACCATTGCAACCAAAAAAATAAAGTACCTAGGAATAAATTTAACCAGGGAGATTAAAGACCTGTACTCAGAAAATTATAAAACATTGATAGAAGAAATCAGGGAAGATACAAATAAGTGGAAGCATATACCGTGCTCAAGGTTAGGAAGAATAAACATCATTAAAATGTGTATATTACCCAAAGCAATTTATAAATTCAATGCAATACCAATTAAAATACCAATGGCATACTTTAAAGATATAGATCACATATTCCAAAAATTTATATGGAACCAAAAGAGAACACGAATAGCCTCAGCAATCTTAAAAAAGAAGAATAAAGTGGGAGGTGTCACACTTCCTGATATCAAGTTATACTACAAAGCCATTGTACTCAAAATAGCCATGTACTGGCATAAGAACAGGCATATAGATCAATGGAACAGTACAGAGAACCCAGAAATAAACCCACAGCTCTATGGACAACTGATATTTGACAAAAGAGGTAAGGGCATAAAATGGAGTAAAGACAGCCTCTTTAATAAATGGTGTTGGGAAAATTGGACAGCTACCTGCAAAAAAATGAAACTAGACCACCAACTTACACCATTCACAAAAATAAACTCAAAATGGATAAAAGACTTAAATGTAAGCCATGAAACCATAAGCATCTTAGAAGAAAACATAGGCAGTAAGCTCTCTGACAGCTCACGCAGCGATATATTTGCTGATTTATCTCCACGGGCAAGTGAAATAAAAGACAGGATAAACAAATGGGATTATAGCAAACTAAAAAGCTTTTGCACAGCCAAAGACAATAAGAACAGAATAAATAGACAAACTACACAATGGGAGAACATATTTGACAATATGTCTTACAAGGGGTTAATAACCAAAATTTATAAAGAACTTGTAAATCTCAACACTAGGAAGATAAACAATGCAATCAAAAAATGGACAAAAGAAATGAATAGACACTTCTCCAAAGAGGACATACAGATGGCCAATAGACATATGAAAATATGCTCAACATCACTAATCTTTAGAGAAATGCAAATTAAAACCACAATGCGATATCACCTCACACCAGTCAGAATGGTGCTCATCAACAAAACAGCACAGAATAAGTGCTGGCGAAGATGTGGAGAAAAGGGAACCCTCCTGCACTGCTGGTGGGAATGCAGACTGGTGCAGCCTCTGTGGAAAACAGTATGGAGATTCCTCAAAAAATTGTAAATCGAACTGCCTTTTGACCCAGCTATCCCAGTTTTAGGAATATACCCTAAGAACACCATAGAACTGTTCCAAAAGGAGAAAATGCACCCCCATGTTTATGTCAGCATTGTTCAGAATAAAGAAGATCTGGAAACAGCCCAAGTGTCCGTCAGAGGACAAGTGGATTAAAAAGCTTTGGTACATATATACTATGGAATACTACTCAGCCATAAGAAATGATGAAATCGGATCATTTACAATAACATGGATGGACCTTGATAACATTATATGGAGTGAAATAATTAAATCAGAAAATACTAAGAACTATATGAACCTATACATAGATGGGACATAAAAATGAGACTCAGAGACATGGACAGGAATGTGATGGTAACGGAGGTGGGGTGGGGAGGGGGCGAGGAAGGAGAGAGAGGGAGTGGGGGGAGGAGAGGACACAAAGAAAACCTGATAGAAGGTGACGGAAGAAAATTTGACTTTTGGTGAGGGGTATGCAACATAATCTAATATCAAAATAATCTGGAGATGTTTTCTCGGAACATATGTACCCTGATTTATCAATGTCACTGCATTAAAATTACTAAAAATAAGATTAAAAAATGTTAATCCAAACAAAATAAAGCAATGTTAATTTTTTGGCTCAACAATTCCAAATCTAGGCAGTGATTTTTTTCCCCCCTTAATGCCCTTGAAACTCTACAATCCCCACTCAAGGCACTAATGACAATGCGAGCTATAGCAACAATAGTAACTAGCTCACTTCAGGTATAGAGCTTTATGGGTTGTGGTAAATGTACACAGTCATGTAACCACAATCAAGATTTAGAACATTTCCATCACGCAGAAAAGCCTCTTTATGCCACTTTGTGTTGGTCACCTCCCCAGGACCCCATCCCAGACAACCACTGACAACACTCTATTTTGCCTTTCTGAAAGTGTCTTAAGTGTGGAATGAAAGGTACATAACGTTTTGTGATTGACTTCTCTTGCTTAACCTAATGGTTTTGAGATTCATTCATGTTGTTGCACATACTAATATTTTGATCCCTTCAATTGTTGAATTCCCCTTCTTATCAGTATGGAGTCCCTGAAGTTTAGTTGTACACCCACCAACCAGTCAGAGACTACCTTCCCCAGGTGTGGCTGCAAAGAGAGGTGGACAGAAATAATATATGTGAATTCTGTGTTACCACCTCAATAGCAAGTTGTCCCAATTTCTTCTTCCTAGTGGCTGGATTACACAATGACTGCAGCAGTCCCAGGAGCCACGTGTTTAGGGAGACAGAGCACCTGTTACCCTGGACATACTCACCTATGGATTGCTATAGGGGAAATAAATTCCTTTCTATCTTATTTAAACCTCTGAATTTTGGATCATTTTGTGATAGCAGCTAAGTAATTAGCCTAACAAATGAACTCTTCATGAAGCATGGGTTATTATTATTATTATTTTTTTCATTTTTCTGAAGCTGGAATCGGGGAGAGACAGTCAGACAGACTCCCGCATGCGCCCGACCGGGATCCACCCGGCACGCCCACCAGGGGCGATGCTCTGCCCACCAGGGGGGGATGCTCTGCCCATCCCGGGCGTCGCCATGTTGCGACCAGAGCCACTCTAGCTCCTGAGGCAGAGGCCACAGAGCCATCCCCAGCGCCCAGGCCATCTTTGCTCCAATGGAGCCTTGGCTGCGGGAGGGGAAGAGAGAGACAGAGAGGAAAGCGCAGCGGAGGGGTGGAGAAGCAAATGCGCGCTTCTCCTGTGTGCCCTGGCCGGGAATTGAACCTGGGTCCTCTGCACGCTAGGCCGACGCTCTACCGCTGAGCCAACCAGCCAGGGCCTAAGCATGGGTTATTTTTAATTCACTTTGTAACCTCACCATGACTTAGCTTAGTAGTTTACATGGGATAAACTTTCAGTAGCTATTTACTAGGATGAATATTGAATAAATGGATGAATGAATTCCACCTGTGTGTAATGTCAGCCCTCAGAGAAATATATTAAAACTTAAAATCCCACATTTACATTTATTTTTTTCAATGATATTAGATGAAATATATTCTGCTATATTTGGCCTTGATACATCATAGTATGCCTGAAATTAAAGCTGGTAATGTGGCCCTGGCCGGTTGGCTTAGCAGCAGAGCGTCAGCCTGGAGTGTGGAAGTCCCGAGTTCCATTCTTCCATTCCCAGTCAGGGCACACAGAACACCCATCAGCTTCTCCCCCTCTCCCTACCATCTTTCTCTCTCTTCCCCTCCTACAGCCATGGCTCAAACCAAGGGAGCAGCAGCCCAGATAGGCAGAGCATCCCTGGTAGGGGGCTTGCTGAGTGAATCCAGGTCGGGGCGCATACAGGAAGGAGCCTGTCTCTGCCTCCCGCCACTATTAAATAAATGAATTAAATAAAGCTTGTAAGAAATGTAGAAAATGGAATGACAAAGACAATATTCATATAAAAATGCTTTCTTTTTTCAGTTTTTAAAGTATTATAGATTTGGGCCCTGGCCGGTTGGCTCAGCGGTAGAGCGTCAGCCTGGCGTGCGGGGGACCCAGGTTCGATTCCCGGCCAGGGCACATAGGAGAAGCGCCCATTTGCTTCTCCACTCCCCCCCCCTCCTTCCTCTCTGTCTCTCTCTTCCCCTCCAGCAGCCAAGGCTCCATTGGAGCAAAGATGGCCTGGGCGCTGGGGATGGCTCCTTGGCCTCTGCCCCAGGCACTAGAGTAGCTCTGGTCGCGGCAGAGCGACGCCCTGGAGGGGCAGAGCATCGCCCCCTGGTGGGCAGAGCGTTGCCCCTGGTGGGCGTGCCAGGTGGATCCCGGTCGGGCGCATGCGGGAGTCTGTCTGACTGTCTCTCCCTGTTTCCAGCTTCAGAAAAATACACACACACACAAAAAGTATTATAGAATTGTAAAATAATATAATTAAAGATAAAATGCAGACTAATCATTTAAACTAATTGAACACCCACATTTATACTTTTTCCTTTCCAAGAAAAGTTACTAACTTCAAAATCAGATTAAACATTGCTATAACAATTAACTAGGAATATGTATTTTAGAAAAGGTTACCAACATGAGTCAAAGAGCTGAAACAAACCTGATTTTCTGCTGACAATATCTGGTCAAAACAATTCATAAATCTGGCATTCCTTGGAAAAATTAGCTGTGTAAAAAATATGATATAATTACTTTAAAATTACTATAACACAATAGCAAACACAACAACAAAAACAGATAATCAGATTAAACAATGTGCGGAGAAACTAAACAGACATCTTTCCAGAGAAGACATACAGACGGCCAATAGGTACATGAAAAGAAGCTCAACTTTCCTAATCATCAGGGAAATGTAAATCAAAACCACAATGAGATGTCACCTCACATCTATTAGGATGGCTACTATCAAAAGAAAAGAAATGTTGGCAAGGATGTAGAGAAATGGGAAGCCTTGTGCATTGTTGGTAGGAATGTAAATTGGTACAGCCACCATGAACAACAATATGAAGGTTCCTTAGAAAATTAAAAATAGAATTCTCATATGATCCAGATGGGTATTTATCCAAAGAAAATGAAAACATTATTCATAATAGACAAAATATGAAAATATCCAAAGTGTCCATTGATAGATGAATGAGTAAAAATTTGTGATATCTATATCACACACACACATACATATTCATATTTATAATGGAACATTATTCAACCATAAAAAGAATGAAATCTTGCCATTTATGACAACATGGATGAACCTAGAGAGTATTATGCTAAGTGATATAAGACAGAAAAACAAATACCATGTGATCTCATTTATATGTGGACTCCACCCCCCCTCCCCCCCCCCCCCCACACACAAATACCAAACTCATAAACACAGAGGACAGATTGGGGATTGCCAGAGGCGGAGGGTAGGAGCTTGGGTAAAATGTGTGAAGGGAGTCAAAGAGTACACAGTTTCAGTTATAAAATGAATCAATCAAGAGATGTAATGAACAAGCATGGTAAGTATCATTAATGATATTATACTGCACATTTGAAAGTTGCTAGGAAAGTCAATCTTAAAAGTTTTCATCGCAAGAAAAAAATCTCTGTAACTATGTATAGTGATGGATGATAACTAGACCTAAGGCAATATATACAAATATTGAATCACTATCTTGTACACCTAAAACAAATACATATTTTTCAGTTATACCAGAATAAAAAATTAAATGTGTCAAAATGTTTTTAACTCATCATCTAGTCATTGCAGTTAAAGACCTAGGCCAAACATTTTGCAGCAGAAAAATCAACAGATATTTCACAAATGTGATTTTTAAAGGTTGTGTTGCTTGCTCGTGGCTAGACTAGTTCTACTTTGATGTCAGTCCTGTTGTTAATGCTTTAGTAAAAAGCCTTTTTTAAATGTAAAACTAAAGAAATACAGTGTAGAATCTAGACATCAATATGCAAACATTAAATTTCAGGGCTTACACTACTATGAAGTGTCGATATCTTGTTTATGCCAGAGGAGCTAAACATCTGCCAGTTCGTTGATTAGGAAATCCACCAAGAACTCCCACCACATCTCACCCCAACCAGATCCAAGCGTACCGTTGATTTTTAAGGTCAAGCTACTAATCCTTAGCAACTACAATTGTGTATTCTTACTACCAATTTACTTATTAAAGTTAAGTATTTATAGAATTAATTCTAACTCTAAGAAAATATTTTTTATATTAGCAAGTCAATCGCTTTCTCCAAATGGATGTTGTTTTAAATATAAAGACTGATTAGCATCCTTTCTGTTTAATAAGCTATAAATGGTATGCCTACATTGCATTCACATTGATATGTCAAACTACTTATCATTCTTTCATTTAGGATAATAAAATATCACTTAAGACCATTTACATAGCTGGCTATATAAATTTAAAGTAGCTATCCATCATTAAAATATTACATAAAATTTTTAAATGGTATTTTATTATACTTAAAATAATTGTTCTAATGTGAGTTTCAAGTAGAAAATAAGTTAAATACATTCCCCAAATAATTAACAAAGCCTTAACAAACTGTTATTTGAAGAAAATTTCAATAAATAATGATTATTTGCCCTACAATTAAAACTAGATTATTTGAAATTTAGAATTTGAAATGGAAATTTCTTTTTCCCTCTTCTAACTACCTTTGGGATTGCATTTTTCTTTGTATTATATTTTCCTGTGAGGGATTTAGCCAGTTTTCCTGAATTCAGGTCAGGGAGATTTGAAAAACTACTGTGCAATTTAATAAATTATAGTAAAAAGGGTTTGCCTGAAGATTTCCCTCTATTTACCTATTTGCCATTAATTCTACTCACCCTTGGGTGGGAAAGAGGAAGACGAGTCATGACTGGAAAGGATGAGAATAATGAAGATATGCCAGCAAGGGAGACACAAGGGCAAGGGAAAGCCTCCATCTCCAGTGTTCTGAGGCAGCACTACTCCAGCCAGCTGAGAAGAGTAAACTCCCTGGGGGTCGTGCACCACCTGGAACTGACAAAAGGGATTAAGGATGATGATGGGTGGCTGCTGGCTCTCAGACTGTCATCTGCATATTTGTAGAGCCAGATGCTTTCTTGGATCCAACAGATTAATTCTGGACCCAAAGAGCAGAAGAATCACAGATCAGAGTCATAGGATGTGAGAAGGGAAAGGAACTACAGATGTTACTGCTCTAATATGCAAAGCTCAGATACTTCACATGACTTGCCAGGATCTCACAGAGAGCAAGTGGCTGAGATGGGAATCTGGGTGTCATGACCCAATCCATGTCCTTGGATGGTGCACGACATTCATTCTATGGTACAGTCCTCAGGCCCGTCTTCCTTCTGCACTCATGCCAGGAGCAGCAGGGCCAGTGGGGAGGGGAAATGAGACATAAACAATCCATGCTTTGCTCCCTGGCTCAGGCCTTCTGAGAAAGGTCATTCTGGACTTTCAATCATTCACGTACCCTCTTCCAGACCTCCTGCTTTGTTGCCTCTTTACTCTCCCTCATTGGCAAACAAGGGATTGGGCAGAGAAACCTTGGGGTTCACAGAGAGGTAATATGTAGAAGTTACTGTCACCTAGGCATGTTATAATAACTGTGATAACAAAATAAAAATAGTAAATCTAGAGATATTTCACTCGAATATTTCCTCCAGGTAGGCAGGTGAATTCTCATACCACCACTATGACAGGTCTTGATAAATGTGGCCCTACAGGAGTCCATGGTGCCCCCACAAGTCCCACTGCAGTAACGTTGTCTTGGACATCTGCACTGGCCTTCCTACCAACACATCTGTCCACATTTATCAGTTTTCAAATCATGAAATGTATATCTTTTCTTATTAATAAGCATATGTGTTTTATTTTTGTTTCTATTGTTCCAGGGGATGTATCCAAAAACGTATTACTCAGACTGAAGACAAATAGCTTACTTTTGATGATTCCTTTTGGTTTTATGATTTCAGTATAAGAAAGTGGTCCAGTTTTCTTCTTTGCACATATCTGTTCATTTTCCCAACATCATTTGTTGAAGAGATTGTCAGTATTCCATCGTATATTTTTCACCTCTCTTGGCATAGGATAGTAGACTATAAAGTGAGAATTTCTGAACTCTTTATTCTGTTCCATTGGTCTATGTATCTTTTTTAAAGCAGTACCATGCTGTTCTTATTACTATAGCCTTGTAGTATAGTCTGAGATCAGGAAAACTTTGATCTTCTTTCTCCCAAATGCGTTGGCTATTCAAGGTCATCTCTTGTTCCATATCAATGTTGGAATTATTTGTTCTAGTTCCAAAAATAATGACATTGGTATTTTGATAAGAAATGTACTGAATCTGACATTTCTTTGGGTGATACCATCATTTTAACAACCTTAATTCATCCAATCCACAAGTGCAGTATATTCTTCCATTTGTCTGTGCCCTTTCCAACTTCTTTCTTAAATGTCAGATACTACCATCAATAAATCAACAAACAACCAGTTTTGTTGTGGATGTGAGAGAAAAGTGAAGCCTGTGCCCTGCTGGAGGGATTGCAGACTGATGTATCCCCCATGGAAAACAGTATGAAGATTCCTAAAAAACTAAAAACAGATATACCATAAGACTCAGCAATTCCACTCTGGGGTATTTATCTAAAGAAACACAGAACACTAATTGAAAAAGGTATATGCACCCCTATCTTATTTCATTTGCAGCATTATTTACAATAGCCAAGACATAGAAGCCACCTAAGTTTCCATTGATACCTGAATGAATGAATGAATGAATATGCAATAGAATATTATGCAGCAATGAAAAAGAATAAAATCTTGCCATTTGCAAGAATACAGATGTATTATCTGGAGGGTATTATGCTAAGTAAAATAAGTTAGGTAGAGGAAGACAAATACTGTATGGTTTCACTTGTATGTGGAAATTAAAGACAAAAACAGACTCATAGAAACAGATCAAAGGGATAATTATGAGTAGGGAAAGATGGGAGGTGGGTAAAAGAGGAACGAGAATACAGTTAATATTGTGATAAGATTTCACCATGACAGATGATGACTAGAATTAGTGGTTGACCACATTGCAAAATATTGAATCAGTATATTACATATCTGAAATTATATATCAATATAAAATTGTATACCAACTATACTTAAATACAAAATAAAATTTAAAAAGGTAAATTAACAGACATGGTTATTAGTCATATTAAAAATGAGATTGCCTAAAAAATAAGATTGTTTGATACTGATATTCCAGTGACCATTCTGCCTGAGTCATCTATAGTACTGCTCACCTATACTGGATTTTTAGAAACAATTTTCGTTTTTGCATGCTTCCTCTGTGAAAGCATTATTTAAAATATTTTTATATAAAAATCACTTAAATCTTGCAATAACTTCATGGGGTAAGTTCTGATGTTATATCATTTTACAGATGAGAAAACTCATGTGAGTCACAGAGGTTAAGTACAATCATGTATCCATCGCTTCACACTTAATAACTAAGAGAGCCAGGAACGTGAACAGGGGCAGTCTGGTTTTATGTCTATTACCCATTAACCAACCCACTGCCTCTAAAAGTTAGCTAGTCTGCAATAGCTGTGTGTGATGTGTGTGAAATATGGTAGAGTGGAACGAGAACAAGACTGGGTTTAATTCTAGCTCTTCCTCTATATGTTATGTAGCTTTGGACAAGTTATTTTTTCTTGTATTATTATTTATTAATTATTGTATTATTTATTTTTTCCCTTTATTGAATTTATTGGGGTGACACTGGTTAACAAAATTATACAGATTCTAGGTGCACAGTTCTACAGCACATCATCTGTACACTGTACTGTGTATTCACTGCCCCCCCATGTCAAGTCTCTGTGGACAAGTTCTAAATGATTTAGTTTTCTCACTTACAAAATGAGAACAGAGATGACTACCTCACCAAGTTTGATAAATTAGATAGAAAATGTATGGAAAGAGTCTAGGTGTGCAGGACTCATATGAGGTGCCCAGTCTAAGTCAGCATCTTCTCTCTCCTCTGTTCCTGACCCAATTATTTAATCTGGAAGAGCTGCCATCTCTTCTCATTATGTAAACCTGAAAAGACAAGAAGAATTAGGATACATCATAGAAATGATATGCTTCTTTTCAGCTTGATATTTCGGCTTCTAGACTCCTAGCTGTTTCATTACTGTCAGAAACATGAAAGTGGTCCTGAGGAGCAGGATTTTCAATAAGAAAAAGATGAGAAATGGATTGACCAATATTTAAACTTTTGTCGCATATTTTTGTTCCTTGTATATCCAGAGTCTCAATATCTGAAATTGTTTGTCCTGGGCGTTTTCCTATTTAGGGCACATGCTCAGCATCACAGGAATACCACATCTCAGTGCCTCCATCAGTGTTTGTTCTTTTTTCCATTTGTTAAGAATTTTAAGAGATTATTGAATAATGAGAAAAGCAATGATCCTTTTCAACACAAGATAGTTTGTTATTTCTAGCTCACAAGTTGTCTAATGTAATAGATTCATCCAAACATATGTCCACATTTATAAAACAAACAAACAAACAAAACATTTTTCAGTTGCAGAATTAGAGGTAAAACCTATTGCAGCCAGCTCTGTTGAGCATCCCACAGTCCTCGGCATAGGACACGGCTCTGTGGGCACAGAGCCTGAGATTCTGGAAGGTGTCTGGCTTTCAGAGCTCAAGGCACAATGTGGGGATATTTCAGGAGAGCTTCAAGGAGATGAACTTTCGTGTGACTGACTTGGAAAACATATTTATTGCCTGTACAATCACAAATGGAACCTTTTCTATTTGAAAGGGGTCCAAAAGAACACAAATTGCCAATTGTTCACTTCCTCTGGACAGGATACCATGTCTCGCTTGTTTAACACATGGTATAGATATCAGTTAGCAATGACTTTCGTGTACCATCAACTAAAAATCATCACAACCCTAACTGAGACAGATCTTAACCTTTCCATAATGACATGGAATAGCATATGTTGAAAATGCATTGCTCTACTCTGTCTCCACACAAGAATTTAATGTGTCTGGCCAGAGTATTTCCTGTGCTTCTGGTGTCTTCAAGGAAGTCCACAGCCTCTACTCTTTAGTGATCCAACACTGACCTTGCACACTATTGTATTTTAGAATGAGTGAGTGAGATGTATCAAGGGATAGAAAAAACGAACATGGAAAGAAAGACAAGAACACTTCACTTAGCAGTAGCAGAATAAAAAGAGCATGGATTTCCCAGCCCAACAAGCTGGTTCCAGCTCTGCCACTTGCTTGGTGTGTTGCCTCATACAAGTAATTTAACCATTCTGAGCCTGAGTTTCCTTATCTTTAAAATGAGGATAATAGTAGTGTTATATAAACTGGATCATAGTAACATAAAAATAGGTAACTATTATTTATGAGCACTCACTGTGTACAGTATTAGGTCCAAGTACTTTATGTGTTACAACCCATTTAATACTCACAACTATACTATAGGATGGATTCTATTGTGGTCCCAATTTTACAGTGAGAAACCTGAGGCACAATAGCAGCCGTAATGAGAGCCATTACGATTTACAATCATGATGTCATTAATACTGCTGAGATTGAAAAGCATTAACTGCTAACAGTAAAAGCAAGTAAAACAAGCAGGTATTCATTACTTCAAAAATGCATTATAAAAGCAAGATTTATAAAGAATAAAACTGAGTCAGAGAAAGATAAATCATTATTTAGATTCACACTTGATATTTCTCCCCCCTCCCCAAGCTCTTCCTTCAAAATGAGTGGGAGTCATGAAAATCACCATAAATGAGCCTTGTGATGTAGACAGCTCTAAAGAGATGTGATTAGAAACTGAAATTATCTGCAAGTCCTAGAGAGAGCAGAGAAAATGGGGGAAAGTATAAACACATAATTCTAAAAAAGTCCCAAAATTAAAAAATAAGGGTTTCCAGATCAAAAGGGGGTAGCATCACCAACAAGGAAAGAGCCACAGCAAGTCCCATTGTCAGTGACATTAAGTAATGACAGAAGGAAGGCGTGATTCTAAAATCTTCTCCGAAAGGACAAGCACACTAAAACTGCTCACAAAGAGTCAGGTGTCAAATAGCATCAAACTTCCCAATAATAACACAGGAAACTAGATGGCCATGGAGAAATGCTTTCAAAATTCTGAGGCAAAATGATTTCCAACCTAAAACAGTGCACCCAGACAAATTGCCAAGTATTTCTGAGATTCTGTTGGTTATTTACGACATTCAAAGGCTCAAAAATTTTACCTTCTTCTCACAAAGCTACAAGAGAAATGTGCTCCACAAAAGAGGAAGTAAATGAAGAAAAAGGAAGAGCTGAGATACAGGAAATAGGGGACTTAGGAGACAGAAAATCTCCAGAGGCAGTAAAGAAGCCTGCGGGAGAGCTGTGCGGTGGCCTGGGCAGCAAGGCCGTGTCTGACGAAGGAGACCAAAGTCACGGGGGAGAAATCTCCAGAGAGGTGAATACAGAGCTGTCGGATTTGCTGTGTTTAGCCTTGGGAAAGTTATTTTTAGTTGTTTGATAGATATGTTGCAGCATTCAAATACATAAATAAATTAATGAAGGCAATTATTAATTCTAGAAAGAATAAAAAGTTGTACAAAGAAAAAAAGAAACAAAGGATACTACCTGCGTGAGCAAAGTAAGAAGTGCACTCTATTGGGAAAATAGGAGAGGAGGAGTGGACAGGGTGGTGTCAACAATTATGGCCTCTCCTACCATAACAGCCAGTAGCATAAACCAAGAAACTGTATTATAAATATATTAATATGTAAAGAAGAAAATAAAAAAAATGAATTTGGCTGCCTCTGAGCCATCAGTTTGGGGGTGTATAGGGGGTGTATTATTGTTGTTATTCAATAAGACTTTTAGGGATTTTTTTCTTTATTGAGATGTGATTGACATATAATATTAATTCCAGCTATATAGACTGTAAGGCTTTTAAATTTCAAAATACATAAATATATTCATGTAATACGTTATACATGAAAAAATAAGTAACATTTTTAAAAAGTCTCATCTTGGGGGTGGGGCCAGATCATCAGATGCTACTAACTTTAGGAAGCTACTTTTAGAACGACACCAAGTGATTGCAACCTGAGGTTAAAGATTACAATGTGTTCTTTTAAAAAGAAATCTTCCAATTAGGAATTTAATTCTTATGACCCAAATGGATAGAAAAAAACCCAAAAAATGAAGGATGAGAGATACTCAATAGAGGATGAGAAGTAAAGGGGCAAGTGAAAGGAGAGCAGATCAGTTAGAAAAGAGAGCTGGAGAAGGAAATATTTAAAGCTGAGGGATTGTGGAAAATTTCACGTACTCAGTAGAAACTGGGAAAGAAGACAGGCTCACAGGGACCTGTGCTGCTCACCCACACACAGAAACAGAAAGCAACCGAAGGAAAAGATTTAATGCAGGCAAATAAAGCAGTTTTTAAATTACTAGTAATTGACTTGAAACTAGTTACAAAAACGCTTAATTTATTTTATTTTGAGCTTTAGAAAAAAGAAAGGAGACCCACCCATAAAAGTATGTACATAAAAGAGAGATCACAAGTAACATTTCCAAAGAGGCTAAAAGCTCTTTCCAGGTGTGAGTGACAGGGATTCCCACGCTGGAGAGTCGGCTTCTTTGGGAAAGAGCGAACACAGGGCAAGTGAAGATCTGAGGGGAAAGACTCAGAAAGGTTCTCTCGCCCCCATAATTGGAAACATATTCTAACTCTGAATTAACACTCCTTTCCATCTTCTATACTTTACTATTTACACTACAAACGTTTCCAAATGCTCTGAGTTTCCAGGTAAAGAGCTACCTAAAGACTCATTTCCATCATCCTATATGTTGTGAGATTGGAAAGCCTGTGCAGCACCATGAACACTACAAGTCACAAGTGAAGCGTTCTGAGCGGAATGTGCCATTCCGATGCCACCATTATTTGTGTTACCACACTTGAAGCCCTTTAAACAGTGAACAAAGAAGAAAACTGCATTGTCCTTATTTTTACAAGACAAGTGTAGAAACTGCCTGCTTACTCCACAATTCATACAGTAATTTATTTTTTAATCGTTTCTAATTTTATTCGTAAAAATTATAGGAATACAGGTAGCCCTGGTCTGGAGTATTCTTTTCATTTTTTACCCTTCAGTTCTGGGTCAGGGTCACAATTTCTGTTCTCTGAAGAGGAAGAACAAGGATGGTGTTTCCCGGAGTTCCCAGCAGCCCTGCCCAGCTCTGTCCTATGCCTGCTCTTCACCTGCTCACCAGGTGGTTCAGAAAGGTTGTCTCTGCCAACAGCCTGCCGGCAGCTAATGACTGTAAAGGGCACTTAATAAATGAATCCATTTTCATTGATATGATTGAAAATAAACATGAATATAAAAAGTATATAAAAATGGCCTGACCAGGTGGTGGTACAGTGCATAGAGTATCAGACTGTGACGCGGAAGACCCAGGTTCAAAACCCTGAGGTTGCTGGCTTGAGTGCAGGCTCATTCGGCTTGAGCACGGGATCATAGACATGGTTGTTGGCTTGAGCCCAAAGGTCGCTGGCTTGAGCAAGGGGTCACTCACTCTGCTGTAGCCCCTAGGTCAAGGTACTTATGAGAAAGCAATCAATGAATAACTAAGGTGCTGCAATGAAGAATTGATGTTTCTCATCTCTCTCCCTTCCTGTCTGTCTATCCCTATCTGTCTCTCTGACTCTCTCTCTGTCTCTGTCAAAAAATAAAATAAAAAGTATATAAAATATATTACCTTTAGCAACACACCCACAGACACATACTCTGTGGAATACATGAGTACACATCCCTAGTTACAAGACAAGAAGTGTGGATTAAATTTTGTAAATTTAGTTTAGCATGTAATCTATATGGTTGAGTTATGCCTAAATCCCAGGCTGTGTTCTCGCTGGGAAATGGTTCTTACTAAAATAGCCACTGGTCCTCACGTGGCGTAGCGATGGTCAGGAAATACCGTCAGTTTTATTTTCCCCCATGGGAAGATTTCTCTATTAAAATAGTTCAGAAAGTATAGTTATTCCATAAGTATCTGTTGAGAACCTTCTTCTGGGTGCTGAGGATTTAGTTTCAGGCCAAAACATACAGAAAGCCTCACCCTCGTGAAGCCTACCTTGGGGAGGAAGACGCCAAGGGAAGGAAAGACAAGGTGAAAATTGATTTCATTTTATAGACATGTGCTTATATGCCAATTCTGTAAGATGTTTTTCATAAAATACAGGAGATTTGTACATATATCCATGTGTAAAATATTTCTGAATTTGGAAAACATCAGGTTGGCGACTGGTTAATTTCTGTGGTTAAGATTTCACCAAAGTATACTAATTCAGCAACTTACTATATTATAGATTTGGTAATGGAGCAAACTCATGCCATGCTGAGATTTCCCGTCCTATACCATGAGAACCTACACATAAAATGTTATACACTAATTCCTATATAACATATTTCTACTTAGATGTAGCAAAATCTCTGTTTTTATAATATTTTTAAAATTCAATTTCAAAGCTAATGTCTGAGATTAATCAACTACAATCATGTGCTGCATAATGTTTCAGTCAGTGGACTGCATAGATAATAGCGCTATACCAAATAGCCTAAGGGTGTAGTAGGCCACACCATGTACGTCTGTGCACATTCACTCTGTGATGTTTGCAGAACAGCGAAATTGCCTAATAATGCATTCCTCAGAATGTAACACTGTCATTACAAGGTGCACCACTGAACTGTCAGCCTTAGGAGAAGTCATATTTATTACATAAGAATTCTCTATTTATTCCCACATAGCAGCAGCAATAATAACAACAACAACAAAAACAATAAACCCAGAGTCGTGACAATTTTTTCAGATTTTTAAATGGAATGGGTAAAGAATCACCCAGTTAATCCAGTTGGATTATACACAGCGCCACCACTCTGTTTCCCCTTGCTAGGCAAAGGACCACAAGGAGAAGAGGGTGAAATCATGAACTGCCAGGGAGCCACTGGTGGCCTGATGTGGCAACTCAGAGAAGTGAGTTTCCTTAAAAATTCCTAATTGAGGATGAAGAGAGCTAGTGGAATATGATTAGGCTGTTTCTTGTTTTGTATTCCATCACGGCAAAGAATAGAGGGAATCCTTTATGGCACTGCACTAAAATAAAAGACCGGTGGTGGGGAAGGCATCAGACTCTTCTGGACGACTTGTGTAAACACCAGTTACTGCGTCCCCAGCATCTCCGACGCAGCATGTTTGGGATGGCACTCGAGAATCTGCATTTCTAACAAGTTCCAAGTGATACTGATGCTGATGGTCCAGGACTCACATGCTGACAACCATTTGGATGAGGTATACAAAACAGCTGAGAAAAGGGGGTGTGGTCTAAAATGAACCCCAATATCTTAGTATCCCTCCTCTTTTTTTTATTTATAAATTTTTATTAATGTTAATGGGATGACATTAATAATTCAGGGTACATATATTCAAAGAAAACATGTCTAGGTTATCTTGTCATTAAATTATGTTGCATACCCCTCACCCAGAGTCAGATTGTCCTCCGTCACCCTCTGTCTAGTTTTCTCTGTGTCCCGCCAACTCCCCCTAACTCTCTCCCTCCATCCTTCCTGCATCATCCCTCCCCCACCCCTGGTAACCACCACACTCTTGTCCATGTCTCTTAGTCTCATTTTTATGTTCCACCAATGTATGGAATCATGTAGTTCTTGTTTTTTTCTGATTTACTTATTTCACTCCTTATAATGTTATCAAGATCCCACCATTTTGCTGTAAATGATCTGATGTCATCATTTCTTATGGCTGAGTAGTATTCCATAGTGTATATGTGCCACATCTTCTTTATCCAGTCTTCTATTGAAGGGTTTTTTGGTTGTTTCCATGTCTTGGCCACTGTGAACAGTGCTGCAATGAACATGGGGCTACATGTGTCTTTACGTATCAATGATTCTGAGGTTTTGGGGTATATACCCAGTAGAGGGATTGCTGGGTCATAAGGTAGTTCTATTTGCAGTTTTTTGAGGAACCACCATACTTTCCTCCATAATGGTTGTACTACTTTACATTCCCACCAACAGTGTATGAGGGTTCCTTTTTCTCCACAGCCTCTCCAACATTTGCTATTACCCATCTTGTTGAGTATCCCTCCTCTTGAGTACAGGTAGAACTGTCAATATAATGAACTATCACTGCCATGAGTAAATTATAAATCCACTTGGAGTAGTGAAGAGATTATTCCAGGTAAGCTTTACCTAATCAGCTGAGTCCATAAAGAAAGGGGAGGAGTCAGAGAAACATGCCAGAAAGAAAGCCCTGTTGTAGGCTGCTGATGGGGCCACATGTCACTAATATTTTAATTGGACAAATATTTATTAACTGATTAGCATTTATAAGACTCTAATACGCCCTGTTGTGGAATTTTCTTTATTTTTTAAATCACAGTTGTGTTCCTCAAAGGGTTGTCTGTCTAATAAAAGGGACAATACAAGAACACAAACAAATTTTCTTCAAGGAAGATTATAATAAAAGTCTTAAGAGAGACATAAGCAAGTGTTACAGCAGCTTAAAGGAAGAACAGGTCACATCTGGCTGGGAACATAAATATTTAATAGAGAAAGAGGCGTGAGAGAGAGTATTAAAAAATAAGTTAAGTACCCTGGCTGGCTAGCACAGCAGTAGAGTGTTGGCTCAGCGTGTGGAAGTCCTGGGTTCGATTCCCAGCCAAGGCACACAGGAGAAGCGCCCATTTGCTTCTTCACCTTTCCCCCTCTCCTTTCTCTCTATCTCTCTCTTCCCCTCCCACAGCCAAGGCTCCATTGGAGCAAAGTTGGCCCGGGCACTGGGGATGGCTCTATGGCCTCCAACTCATGCGCTAAAATGGCTCCATTGCACCTGAGCAGCGGCCCAGGTGGGCAGAGCATCACCCCCTGGTGGGCGTGCTGGGTGGATCCTGGTTGGGTGCAAGCGGGAGTCTGTCTCTCTGCCTCCCTGCTTCTCACTTCAGAAAAATACAAAAAGAAAGTAAAATTACCATAGACCAAGAAATTAAAAAAAGAAGAGGGTTGGATTAAAAAAAGGACTAGATAAATGGGAGGATAGCTTCCAGGAACGGACCAAAAACATAAAATCCTAAAGGTATAAAAAATACATGGCATAATGATCTCACTCATATGTGGGATATAAAAGTGAAGGCAACAAAAGAACAAACAGGAAAAAGTAACAAACAAAAGCTCAGACACAGACAAGAGTATGGTGGTTAACAAAGGAAGGGAGATGCAGGGTAAGAAAGGGTAAACAGGGTCAAACACATGGTGACAGAAAAAGATTGGACTTTGTGTGGTGGGTACACTATGCAAAATACAGATGATCATATCATGGAATTGTACACTTGAAACCTATTTAGTCTTGTTAACCACTGTCAAACCAATAATTAACCATTAACCATTGTCACTTCAATAAATTTAAATAAGAAACAAAAAGATTATGGTACGTTAAAGACAATACAGGGCATATCTGCAGAATTACAAGAAGTCTCATATGGCTGGAGCATATGTACCAGTAGGAGCAGGAGAGAATCAGGCCAGAAAAGTCAGTTGTCAAGACTTCCAAATGTTGAATAAAAATTGGTAATTGGGAGAAGCAAACAAGACTCAGAGAGTGGCTAACTATAGATGGAGTGAAACCAGAACTGACCAACTGGACGTTAGGCTGATGATTTTCCAACCCAAAATCCCTTCTTTGCTGTTATTAGGTCCAGGACTGTTCCCGAGCCTTATATGACATTGACTTTAAATACTGTGGTGGGAAAACACAGGTTTACAGTTGTGAGGACATAAAACACAGAGTTCACTCTTGTATTATTTATTAATTATTGTATACTTTTCCTTTCAGACACCTGTAAACCTACTTTGGCCCACCCCTGCATAAATATGTTAGTGGATTGTGAGAATAGGCTTGATAGGAGGCCTAGGAGTCCATTATACTTACAAAAAACTTACTTATGGCTAAGCAGTGTTATGCTGATTTCAGTGGAGCTTCCTGTCACTAGCTAATACAGCATGCTTGGTCTCCACAAATCTGCCACAAGTGTTTCTGGGAGTTCCTAAGGGCTGCATTGCATGATGAGCTCATTAACAAATCTGGTAGATTTCTCTTTTTCTCAGGGAGTTAGAGTGAATGAAGATAATTCATCATCATATCTCTCTCAATTCCTTGTTGTTCTGTGTGCCCCCTCCACTGTCTCATCATATACCCACTGGGCATGGCCAGGCCCACCAGGCCTCTCAATACCACGTGTTCTGTGTGCATGACTGAATACTGCTGTAACTTCCGTCAGACCATCATGCCTAGAGTAGATAGCTGCATGGTTTTCCCTGAGAAAAGGTAAAGATTTGGTCATGAAATGATACAACACCTCCCCTTCCCAACACCTTACCACCAGGTCAATAGGGCTCCAGTATAACAACACTAGGTTACAATCATGAGAGCTGCAAGACATGGACTCAGTTCGAGAAGTTCTTAGGGAAATCTGCATATAGCAGGGGAGGAACCCCCTCTCCCTAAGAATCACACACAAAACACACACATGCATGCACACACAAGAAACAGACACACTCACAAAACCCCGAGGACACTAAAGCCCCTGGCACAGCTACAGCATACATTAAACACAGCCCAGCTTCCAGCCACATTAGCATAATACCTCCTGCTAAAAGCTCGATTACCTCAGTTCCCATATACAGTATATCACATCCAGCTTTCAGCAAAAAGTGCAAGGCATGCCGAAAGGCAAGACAAGGTTAAGACACGGGTCTTACAAACGATACACACATAAAAACAGCTGGCCTTGCCCAGCTCCTCATCCCAATGGCAGGGAAAACTTAGCACCAACTGAGGCTGGGTTCCAAAGCGGGAGAAGGCAGAGAGATGAGAAGGCGTGGGCTGCACACATCCAGAACCGAATGGGGCTCCAGCTCTAGTGGAATGGTGCAAGGCCTCGTGGCCACATTAACCGGTTTGAACGCTGGCCCTGCTGCTTACCAGTTGTCTCGCTTGCTCAACATTTCCACACTTCCAATTCCCAAACTGCTAACATTGGCTTATTGAAACATCCACCCCATTAGTAGTGTTATAGCTGGTAAATGGAATAATACAAATTGGGCACTTACAATGCACCAAGTACATAATAAGCACTCAGATTTAGCTATAATAATCCACAAAGGCAAAGGCCACTGAGCTATCTAGATTGCCACCACGTCACCTGTTTCCTTACTATCAATAATATGCTTGTACTGTGGCAAAAAAAGATGGTATTTTGATGCGTGGTGCAAGTAAAAACCAAAGATCCAGGTAACTAGTCATCTCCCTGTAAAGAAGAAATTTTAGGCCCTGGCTGGTTGGCTCAGTGGTAGAGCGTCAGACTGGAATGCAGGAGTCCCGGGTTCGATTCCCAGCCAGGGCACACAGGAGAGGCGCCCATCTGCTTCTCCACCCCTCCCCCTCTCCTTCCTCTCTCTCTCTCTCTCTTTCCCTCCCACAGCCGAGTCTCCATTGGAGCAAAGATGGCACTGGGGATGGCTCTGTGGCCTCTGCCTCAGGCACTAGAATGGCTCTGGATCAGTGTTTCCCAACCTTTTTTGTGCCATGCCCCACCTTAACCTTTCTAAAATTTTTATGTCCCCCCCCCTATGTAACATACATAATTTTTAACATTAAAAAATTGATTTGTTCACTTAATAAACATAAATGATAGGTTCTAGGAAGAAATCACTATGAAATTGTTAACAAAACACAGTAAGTAAAATTTCAAAACATATAATGAAAAACAGAAATTTAAATTCCAAATAATTTTAATACAGATTTTTCTATATTAATTTATTATTTTAATTTAGTGTGATCCTTGCACTTGATGCTTGCTGCACAGAGATTTTATATTAGGTTCCAATTTGGTTAGCTTTAGTCTCAAGTCTCCACGTTGTGTTATATCCAGCCGATTTCTTTTTTTTACCAGTAAATCATTTACAGCACTAAATCCACATTCAGCTAAAAATGAAGATGGAAACGGTAGCAATAGTTTTCTTGCACATTTGGTTGAATTTGGGTATTTGATTTCTGTTTCCTCACAAAGCCATGCCATCGCTCCTTTGATATTAAATAATGCTTTAACTGACTCATCATTTTGCAATTCTGCGAGTTCTTCTTGATACTGCATATTTGATATATCAGACAAATCCACTAACATTGGCTGCATCATCCATGTTGGGAAATCAATTTGTTTTAAATCAGAAAATCTTTCTTTTAAATCAGCCAATAGAATATTCAAATGATTGACAATAACAAAGCGGTATCAGTTACTTCACATTTTTGGAGCCAATGAAACTGTTTCAAGTTTTTGTTGTTAATATGTTTCTGACATAACTCAATATTGGTAATGAAACCAAATATCTTTGCTTTTGCATCGACAAGAGTTTTATTTGTTCCTTGAAGTTGCTTATTTAATTTATTTAGTTTTTCAAAGATATCGGCTAAATAACTCACAAATGCTTTACCATCTATTGTTAACAGATACTTCATTTCAGGTTTGTCGCTTAAAAAATCACTAAGAGTATCAAACAGTTCCATAAATCTTTTCAAACAGTTTCCTTTACATAGCCATCTTACTTCAGTATGAAGTAAAAGTCTCACATGGTCTTCATTTTGTTCTTTACAAAATAGCTTGAAAAGACGCTCACATTTGGCACTAGCTTTAATAGCATTAACATACTTTATTACTGTATGTAATACTTCATTCAGAACAGGCAAGATGTTTTTAGCTACCAAGTTTTCCCTATGAATAACACAATGCACAAGAATCATTTCTGGATTCGCATCTTTCATCAATTTTAAGCAGCCATTTTTCTTGCCCATCATATTGGGAGCACCATCTGCAGCACAAGATGTTATATTTTTCATTGGTATATCATTGACATCTAAATAGTTTTTTAGCTTATTATATATACCTTTGGAGGTAGTGGTGCTTTCTAATCTTTTACAGAACAATTTCTTCAACAAAATGCCCTTTATCAATATATCTTACGTAAGTTATCAATACTGCCTCACTGTCTCTCAAAGCCGATTCATCCATTTGCAAGGAGAATTTTATTGTTTTCAGCTTTTCAGTAAGTTGTTTTTCAATATCCTCACTCATTTCATCTATTCTTCTGCTAACAGTATTGTTACTGAATGGCATAGCTTTTACATCTTTGTCATCTTTTTCAAGAACCGTTTTAAGAAATACTGATATTGATGGTTTTATTAAATTCTCTCCTATAGTGTGATTTTCTCCAGTTTTAGTGATGAATAAAGAAATTTGATAACTAGCCTCAAGAACATGATTATTAGTTGAAGTATGAGCAGTAAATAGAGACTTTAATGTTGTTCTTTTTTCAAAAATTTTCTTTAAAGTTTTAAAGTAACTCAAATCTGAATTAATATGAGCACTTTGTTTCGCCTTCAAATGTGCCTCAAGACGACCTCGTTTCATTGATTCGTTGGTCAAGCATTGCTGGCATAAAAGACAAAAAGGAATCTGCTCATCGTGAACAGCGGGTATGAACCCAAATTTTAAATATTCCTCCGAATATTGACGAGTTTTTTTCTTGCTTGCACCACTCATTTTACTATGGGCTATAAGAAATAAAAGATCAATTAAAAACTAATATTAAAATATGTGTTAAAATATATTCAATGTGACATAGAGTAAACATATACTAAAAATTCATATTTATTTAAATGTATATAACACATTTACTACACTACCACCACAAATCAAAAGGTATCTATATTTTTTCCACTTGACAAAATTTTCTGGAAAGTTATGCTTGTAAAATTAAAATTGTCGTGCATGCACTATTATAGCCCCAATAATATTTATAAAACATTAGTGCTTTCTAGCCCCGATGCAAGAAGTACTTAATAAAGAGTTTAATATTGATAAAAATAAAATCAAATACTTACCAATTATATCTATACAATATATATATGTATATTTATTAAATCAACGAGCTTTTACAACAGTTTTGACTGACACTTATTTCAAATTAACACCAACTGAATGATGTGAAACACTACACAAGTTGTGATGGGCCAATTAGGTGAGAATAACTGCGTTGTTTAGCGAGTTTTTAAAACGTCTGGGGTTCCCCGCGGCAGACGGCACGCTCTGCGGTGAACGCAGGACAAAGTTTACTTGACGACGCCAATCACCCAGTTGATATTTTGGTCTCGTCAAACAAAATTATACTTAATAATTATTTACCGCAATTATTTAAGAATTGCATTTTTTGTTAAATTTGGCACCGATATCTAGCATTGCATTTAAATGGCCCAGGGCGAAAGAGTTAAAGTCGTGTCTAGTCCATTTTCAAATTGCCCCCCTTAACTATCGAATTGCCCCCCTGTGGGGCGTGGGCCCCACGTTGGGAAACACCGCTCTGGATGCAACAGAGCGACGCCTCAGAGGGGCAGAACATCGCCCCCTGGTGGGCATGCCAGGTGGATCCTAGTCGGGCACATGCGGGAGTCTGTCTGACTGCCTCCCCGTTTCCAGCTTTGGAAAAATGAAAAAAAAAAAAAGAAAGAAGAAATTTTATTCCTCTCTAAATTATTTTTAGAGCACATTAATACATTTAGTTCCCACTGCTTCATTTCTAAGAGATTCTAATGCCACCACTTCCTGGTACTAAACTAAGAATCCCTATCAGTAGTAGGTACAGACTTACAAGATCAATAGTTCTCTGTTAGAAGTCAAACTCAGTTCTTAGAACAACATGACTCAAGGGTGATGGCTTTTCAGAGTGAATGTGACCTACTCCTAAGAAGACAATGTCTAATTTTAAGGAATTTAAGTAAAATATTTTATTTATTACTAGAATTACAAATGGGTGATATCGTCACATAGTGTTATAATTTGTTTGTGAATACAGGCTGTGGTTTTGTTTAGTGGTTGACTTTTAAATGAGTCTTATGGTTGTGGCCTTGGGGCAGGGACAGATTATCTCCTATGTGTCTTTCTTCCCACTAAAACCCCACATCACGAACATTTCATATAGTCTGCCTGCCTTACTTTTAAGGCATTGGTTCCTTTTTATGCCTTACTTTAATTCTTGATTAAATTAGTTTTATTGTTAGAATATTGTATCTAAATCTCAATGACTATTCACAAAAACAAAATGATTCAAGTTATTTGTAATGTCTCTTGACCCAACAATTGCCATAACTATACTCTCTCATATACATAAAGATACACACAAATGCAAACACACAAGCACACAGCATTTGTTGTAACATCTTTGTAATAAACTTTGTAATAACAAAAGACTGGAAACAATCTAAATACTTACTAGTAGGAGAAAGGCTAAATAAATTATCAAACTTCCCTATGGTGGAATATTATGCAACCATTTAAAATAATATGGATATAATCTAGATTTATAAGTGATATAAACATTTATGTGCTAATATGCAAATATGTAAATATGCTGAAATAATATTAATAAAGAATGAAGTTGCAGAAGAATATTATCTCAGACCTTGTAAAACAAAGAAAAATTTATGGAAGGATGTGAAAAAAATCAGGGAACATGTTTAATTCTGGGAAGGAGGGATGGTGAAGGGGAGGGGCAAAGGAGATCTTAATTTCCACTCTACAGTCAATTTTTAGTTTGAATATCTTAGCATTTATAAAAATAAATAAATGAAAAGAATGATTTAAAATATATTTTAGATATAAAATAAATCACAAAATAATATGTAAGAAATGATCACATTTCATTTTTAAAATACTATATATATTTACATGTATTGATTTATATACTGCATGCATTGCTATTGAGAACCACAGAAGAATGTATTCATTTGTAATCAGAATATTTGAAAAAGTATTTACTTGATAAAGTGCCTCTTAAAGTTTTATTTCTTCCTACACTTGCTAACTTAAAATATTTGGTAAAATATGCAGGCATTTTTCAGACCAAAAGTATAATTTCCTGGCTGCTGTTATATTTATTACTTCACCAGTTTTTACACCATATACAAGAATAAACTCAAAATGAATTAAAGACTTAAACGTAAGACTCAAAACTACAAAAATCCTAGAAAAAATCACAGGCAGTAAAATTTCAGACATTTCTTCTAGTAATATTTTTTCTGATATATCTCCTCAGGTAAGGAACAAAACAGAAAATAAATGAGACTACATCAAACAAAAAGTCTTTGCACAGCAATGGAAACCATCAACAAAATGAAAACACAGCCCACACGAGGGAGAAGATATTTGCCAATGATACATCTGATAAGGGTTTATAATATTCAAAATTTATAAAGAACTCATACAACTCCACACCAAAAAAAAAAAATTATCCAATTTTAAAAATGGGCAAAGGACCTGAATAGACAATTCTCCAAAGAGGACATAACAATGGCCAGTAGATACATGAAAACATTCTCAACATTAAGTAAGAATGATACCTAGTAGTAATTGGAGAAATACAAATAAAAACACAATGAAATATCACCTCATACTTATCAGAATGGCTATTGTCAATAAATCAACAAACAACAAATGCTGGTGAGGATGTGGAGAAAAGGGAACCCTCCTGCACTGTTGGTGGGAATGCAGACTGGTGCAGCCACTAAGGAAAACAGTATAGAGTTTCCTCAAAAAATTGAAAAATGGAACTGCCTCATGGCCCAGCAATTCCACCTCTGGGTATATATACAAAGAAACCCAAAACACTAATTCAAAAGAATATATGCACCCTCATGTTTATTGCAGCATTGTTTACAATACTCAAGTGATGGGTGCACCCCCAGTACCCATCAATAGATGAGTGGATAAAAAAGCTGTGGTACATCTACACAATGGATATTACTCGGCCATAAAATAAAATGAAATCTGACCTTTTGCAATTGCATAGATGGACCTAGATGGTATTATGCTAAGTGAAATAAGTTAGTCAGAGAAGGACAAATACCATTTGATTTCACTTACTAAAGAACAATGTAAATAAACAAATAAAATAGAAACAGTCTCACAGATACAGGAAACAAATATCTGATGGTTACCAGAATGGAAAGGGGTTGGGGGACTGGGTAAAAAAGGCAAAGGGATTGAGAAGAGCAGACTGGTTGTGACAAAACAGTTATGGGGATGTAAAGTGCAGCATAGTATACAGTCAATAACATTGTAATATCTACGTGCTGTATTAGGTGGGTACTGGAAATATCCAGGGGAACACCTTGCAAAATATGTGACTGTCTAATCACTATGCTGTACACCTGACACTAAAACAAATAATAGTAAAATATAAAAAATGTAAATAAAAAGTATTTGAAATTAAAAATGTAAAAAAAAAATTATTAGTTCAGCCCTGGCCGGTTGGCTCAGTGGTAGAGTATCAACCCGGCATGTGGAAGTCCCAGGTTTGATTCCCGGCCAGGGCACACAAGAGAAGCACTCATCTGCTTCTCCACCCTTCCCCCCCTCCTTCCTCTCTGTCTCTCTCTTCCCCTCCCGCAGCCAAGGCTCCACTGGAGCAAAGTTGGCCCGGGCCCTGGCTCTGGTAGCAATGGAGCAGTGCCCCAGATGGGCAGAGCAACACTCCCTAGTGGACATGCTGGGTGGATACTGGTGGGGCACATGTGGGAGTCTGTCTCTCTGCCTCCCCGCTTCTCACTTCAGAAAAATAAATATTAAAAAAAAATTATTAGTTCAAATGCCTTTCCCAACAACTGTAGGATGCTGCAAAATAAATTGATAAAATATGTAAAAAATGGTATCTAATAAGCAAGAGTTGCTATATTTCAATAAGTATTTAAAAATATTTTTTTAAAATTATTGAAATACAAAGACATTTATTAAAGTAAAGCTCATAAGTTCAATGAACTATCACAAAGTGAACACCCTTATAACCACTACCCAGGTCAAGAAATAAAATATTACCAGTCCTCCTTTGGTCCCTCTCCATTTCTTTTTTCCTTCCTTACCCCCTCCCTCCAACCCCCTCTCTCTTCTCCCCTCCCTCCCTCCTTTTTTTTTTTTTTTTTAGTCAAAGGAAGAGAGATAGACTCCCACATGAGTACCCACTGGGGATCCACCCAGCAACCCATTTGGGCCAATGCTCAAATCAAATGAACTATCTTCAGTATCCTTGTACCAATCTAGCCACTGGCTGTGAAAGGGAAAGAGAGAAACAGAGAGGGAGGGGAACAGAAGCAGATGGTTGCTTCTCTTGTGTGCTCTGGCTGGGAATCGAACCCAGAATATCCATATGCTGGCCAATGCTCTATCCATTGAGGCCTATCCCTCTCCATTTCTAAATCCTCTCCTCTCCTGAAAGATAATCAGTATTCTGATATTTATCACCATTGACTAGTTTTATCTGTTTTTCAATATTTTATAAACAGAAAAACAATGGTTAGCTCATTTTCAATGTTTAAATGGACATTTTACAATGTTACTACATATATGCTGCTATAAACATTCTGTGTCTTGTTCTAGCAAGGAGTGAAATTACTAGGTCATAAGGTATGACTGTGTTCAGTTTTAGTAGATAATATAAAATTGTTTTCTAAATTACCAGTACCAATTTATGTTCCCACTAGCAATATTGGAGTTCCTACTGTCTCACTTTGTCCTCACATAACACTGTCAGGCTTTTCTCTTTGAGCCATTCTGGTGAATTTGAAGTGGTATTGCTTTGTGGTTATGATTTCAATTCCCCAGAAGATTAATGTTATCATCTTTTCATATCTTTATTGGCCATTTGGATATCCTCTTTTATTTTTTATTTTGTATTTTTGTATTTTTCTGAAGTTGGAAACGGGGAGGCAGTCAGACAGACTCCCGCATGCACCCGACCGGGATCCACCCAGCACGCCCACCAGGGGGCAATGATCTGCCCATCTGGGGCGTCACTCTGTTGCAACCAGAGCCATTCTAGCGCCTGAGGCAGAGGCCACAGAACCATCCTCAGTGCTCGGGCCAACTTTGCTCCAATGGAGCCTTGGCTGCAGGAGGGGAAGAGAGAGACAAAGAGGAAGGAGAGAGAGAGGGGTGGAGAAGCAGATGGGCACTTCTCCTGTGTGCCCTGGCTGGGAATCAAACCCAGGACTCCTGCATGCCAGGCCGATGCTTTACCACTGAGCCAACTGGCCAGGACTTGGATATCCTCTTTTATGAAGTGTCTCTTCAAATACTGCCCACTTCTCCCTTGGTTATCTTTCTCTTATCATACACTTTCTCTGTATGAATTCTTCACATATCCTGGATATGAGCTCTTTTTTTGCTTATACAAGTTGCAAATATTGTCTTTTACTATGTGGCTTTTATTTTACCCTCTTAATGATTTGTTTGAGTGATAAAACTTCTTAATTTTAATATCATCTAATGTATCATTTTCTATTTAGATCAGGGGTCCCCAAACTTTTTACACAGGGGGCCAGTTCACTGTCCCTCAGACCGTTGGAGGGCCGGACTATAAAAAAAACAACTATGAACAAATCCCTATGCACACTGCACATATCTTATTTTAAAGTAAAAAAACAAAACAGGAACAAATACAATATTTAAAATAAAGAACAAGTAAATTTAAATCAACAAACTGACCAGTATTTCAATGGGAACTATGCTCCTTTCACTGACCAGTGACTGCCCCTTCCGGACGTGCGGTGGGGCCGGATAAATGGCCTCAGGGGGCCGCATGTGGTCCGCGGGCCGTAGTTTGGGGACCCCTGATTTAGATAGTACTCTGTCTTCTGTTTAAAAAAATCTTTGCCTATTCTAACACTCTAAAGAAATTATCTAATTTTATTTCCTGGAGTATTTAATGTTTAATATTTCATATTTATACCTATAATCTGCTTGTAATGAATTTTTGCGTATGGCATGAAGTAAGGGTTCAGTTTCATCTTTTACCATATTGGTAAATGGATAGCCAATTGTCTCAATACCATTTATTTAAAATATGTCATCTGTAATAAACCAAGAGTCCGTATATGTACATGAGTCAGATTTGAAATCTCTTTTCTGGTCCATTGGTCTTTTCATCAATCTTTTTGCCAATTCATGCTGTTAATTACTTTTTTATATATAATAAATCGTGATATTTGATAAATTCCTCCACACTTCTTTTTCTTCTTCGAGACACAGCTATTCTTGGCCCTTTGCATTTCCATGTAAATTTTAGAATCAGCTTGTCAGTTTTCACAAAACCTGCTGGAATTTTCATTGGGTTTGTTTGAATATATTCAGTGCATAAGCTCACGGAATTTAGAGAAAACATTTTTAAAACACTAACTATTCCAATGAAAATGTATTTAAGGTCTTCTATGCTATTGACAATGTTACCGTTTTGGGTGTAGAGGTATACATCTTCTTTTTTTTTTGTATTTTTCTGAAGCTGGAAACGGGGAGGCAGTCAGACAGACTCCCGCATGTGCCCGACAGGGATCCACCCGGCACGCCCACCAGAGGGCGATGCTCTGCCCATCTGGGGCGTTGCTCTGTTGCGACCAGAGCCATTCTAGTGCCTGAGGCAGAGGCCACGGAGCCATCCTCAGCGCCTGGGCCAACTTTGCTCCAATGGAACCTTGGCTGCGGGAGGGGAAGAGAGAGACAGAGAGGAAGGAGAGGGGGAGGGGTGGAGAAGCAGATGGGCACTTCTCCTGTGTGCCCTGGCTGGGAATCGAACTTGGGACTCCTGCATGCCAGGCCGACGCTCTACCACTGAGCCAACTGGCCAGGGCCAAGGTATACATCTTTTATTAAGTTTATTCCTAGGCATTTGATGCTTTTTAAAACTATTCTATATGGTAGCTTTAGTTTTCTCCCCTATGTATAGCTGTTATAGAGAAATACAACTAATTTTCATGTATTGATTGTGGGCTCAGTCTCATTTCTAATGCTCTTATTAATTCTCAAATTTTACCTGAACAACGAACTTTATTTTTTACCTCTCAATCCTTTGTTTTCGTATTGCACTGCTTAGGACCTTCATTATTCTATTGATTGGACATGTTAATATTCAGGATCATTATCTCACTCAGATCTTAGTGAGAAGTTTTCCATCATTTCACCAGCAAATACAATATTTGATATGCTTTTTTTATAGGTACTTTGTTAAATTAATTTTCTTCTATTTATATTTTCCTAATATTTTTAAATGAGTAAATGTATTGCATCAAATGTTTTCTCTGCATCAACTAAGATATCTTACAGTTTTTATTCTTTAATCTGTTAATATGATAAATTCATTAACTGATATTATAACGTTGAATAAGACTTGTAGTCCCAGATTCATTTAACAGTCACATGTTACACTGCCTTTTGGAGAAGACATCATGTAGTCCCTTTTGCAAAATCACTGTGTCTTCTACAGTTTCTCTCTCTTTTTCTGTCTCTTATTTACCACTGCATCCCCCAAACATGGGGCCTGACACCCCTGAGTTCATTGTAGATGCGAGCACTTAGTAGATACTAAATAACCATGTGTTGATGGTATGTAAATAGCTTTAGTTCAATTAGTCTGTATATATCATATGTCAGATCCTTCTTAGTCTCATAATTGTATCAGATTTTAGGAAACAGCCTAGCAAAATGAAGTAATATGTTTAGAATTCCTTTTAATAACGGCATTAAAAATTAGTATATGATGTAGGTACTACGTTTCTATGAAAATATTTTTATTAGGATTTCTGAAGAGTCTCTGTAATCTAGATTTAGGAATAGCCTTTGGAATCTGAGACCTTGGTTCTAAACCCCGCTCTATGACAGAAACATGCCCAGCACATTCAAGGAACACGGAGGAGGCTGATGTGGCCAGAACAGAGTGAAGAATGGGGACCATAGGTGGTAAGACTGGAGAGATGGGTGTGGGCAGATCATGTACACTTTGAAGACCATTGCAAAGACTTTGGATTTAATATATTGAAAGGGGAAGCCATTGGAGGGTTTGAGCAAAGACCATGATTTGACTTGATCTGTGACACGACCTGACTTGTGTTTTAATATGATAACTGTGGCTGCTTTTAAAATAGGATGATGGGCAACAAAGGAAGAAATAGGGAAACCCAGTGAGGGAGATTATAATAGTACAGATGAGCACAATGGCGGCTGGGCCTAGATGGAAGCAAAGAATAGATGAAAAGTGATCAAATTCTGGATGTACTCTGAGAGTAGAACATACGGCTTTCCTGAAAATTTGAACATGAGATTAACGAAAAAGGGATGTCAAGATTCACTCCAAAGTTCTGGTCTGAGCCTTTAGAAGGTTGGAGTTTCTAGTGTGTGAAATAAGAGACCTATACTGAAGAAGGAGCTGGTTTGGAGAGAGAGCTTGTGCCAGAAGCTCATTTGGGGCCATTTACGTTCATAATGTCTATCAGCCATCCAAATGGAGAGGCCAAATAAGGGTGGAGTTCACAGATTAGATACTGGATAGACATATTTATTTAGCAGCCATTATGACATGAAAATGAGAATTTAAGCGAAGAACATGGGTAAGATCACTTAGGCATTTAGACAGAGAAGGAAAGATACCCATTGACTGAATCCTGGCACTCCATATTTAGAGATTGGGGAACAGTAAGAGAGTGAAAAGGAGTAATAGGGAAATGTAACAGGGAAACCAGGCTAGTATGGTGTCCTAAAGGCCAAATGCAGAAAGTATTTCAAGGAGGACAGAGAATCAACTGCGAGGATTTGCTATCACAAGACCATAAAGACTTCGAATTAACATTGGACCTAACGCTAAACTGTATTACTGGAGAGAAAACTGATGCAGAAGAAGGGAAGTCATTTCAGTCCCTGAGTGGCTGAGAGGTTCTGGGATTAAGTACACAGGTAGGGGGGCTCACGTTGCCTTACTGCCAATTAAGAAGAAAACCAAAGTAAAGTCTAAAAGTGCAAAAGTTGTAAGTAATCTGAGCAATAAGAAAGAATATCCTGATAAGCCTATAAAAATCCAAAATGAGGTTATGTTTCCTTATCTGGGGAGTTACTTCAAGCTTTAGAAGCACCCCACTAATAATATAATACTCTTCATCTGGGAGTGGAAGAGGGCACTCCTGCTGGATCATGTTAAATCTTGTCGCATTATTAGATATACAATTAAACTTGCTTACCAAAATCCCGTAGTAGAATGCACCCCCAACACACACACAAATCCCTCTATGGATATTTTTGAACAGCAAGGGAAAAAATGTTTAGATTTAAAGGAGAGTTATATTTTTATTGTCACCGTTTCATAAGAAAAATTTGGATAGGTTATTCTTTTGCCAGCTTAATGAGCAAGTTGGAAAAAGAGACCCAAAGCAAAGACTAGGCCAGGGGTCCCCAAACTACGGCCCGCGGGCTGCATGTGGCCCCCTGAGTCCATTTATCCGGCCCCCGCTGCACTTCTGGAAGGGGCACCTCTCTCATTGGTGGTCAGTGAGAGGAGCACACTGACCATCTCATTAGCCAAAAGCAGGCCCATAGTTCCATTGAAATACTGGTCAGTTTGTTGATTTAAATTTACTTGTTCTTTATTTTAAATATTGTATTTGTTCCCGTTTTGTTTTCTTACTTTAAAATAAGATATGTACAGTGTGCATAGGGATTTGTTCATAGTTGTTTTTTTTATAATCTGGCCCTCCAACAGTCTGAGGGACAGTGAACTGGCCCCTTGTGTAAAAAGTTTGGGGACCCCTGGACTAGGCAGTTAATGTTCAAGAGACTCACTAGTATACAGTAAAAAACTAAAATAACCCAGGGTTTGGCAATTCTACTTCTGTAATAATATGAGTCCATTGAGACTGGAACATTCCACATACTTGAATTCTAAAAATTTGGCTTGATCCATAAGTTACATACAAAGTAGTAATAAAAAACTGACTTTGAAATAACTTTTAAAGTATCATTAAGCTTTGAATTTTTTTTCTGATCTTAAAAAACTGAATTATTAAGAATTATTTTACAAACAGTATTGTTTCACTTTTTAAAAATTCTATAGCTTGTATCCTAAGTGAGCATAACGTTAAAAGTCAGCCAACTCAAATTCGTGCACACACTTGGTTGCTTCCTTCACTGGAGATGACATTAGCTGTGTTCCCACCTTCCCAGGATGACAAGTGGGGGTGAGACGAGGTGAGCTGAGCTGCTGGCTGGGGCGCAGCAGTGGGAACAGTGAAGTGACAGGAGAAAGGCTTAGTCATCAAATCGCCCGCATCTACCAGGACAGTATAATATCCAGATCTGGGAAGCTATACCAAATCCTCTTCCAGTTTTTACAACAAAACAAAGCCACTTAAACATGAGTAACTTAGACGTTTGTTTCTTAAAGATCAGTGCAGTTCTCACCGCCTCCCTCCCCACCACCAAACTGTGCAGTTCTCACCGCCTCCCTCCCCACCACCAAACTCCCCCCCACTTTCATCCCTATTAGGTTAGTGATCTTGGTCACATAGGGTTTCCAAAGAATCTTCCTTCCTTAACATCATAATATGATTTTTAAAGATCATGTGAGCTTTTAAGCAGAAAAGTGCCCAAAGCTCTTTAAACTATTATTATTGTGGTTTAATAATAATACATTAGTTTCCTAATTCTAATGATGTTTCAAGGGTTGAAAAAAGAAGGCAGATGTTTCTATATCTATGTGGACCTCAGACTCATTGATAATGTGATTGCATAAAACTCAAGAAGTAATCAAGAGATACATGAAGCCAAACCCCCTACTTGTCCCTAAATTAGTAAATCCTTCATATTCCTCACACCTGTGCACAGACATGTGCTGTGTGTACTGTGCTCATTTGTGCTCAAGAAATTACCTGTTTTCTTAAACATACAATTATATCATTAACACTGATGGAAACAATGTAAATGTTTTGACTAAAACTGCACATATGTACAGCTATTTTGTTTTAAAATAGTAGTGAGTAGTAGTTTCAACAAAATGCAAAACAAAAGAGAACAGGTGTTCGAAATTCAATTAATGGGAGACATCCCAGATTTTGTTTATTATAGCATTCATAAAAAACTACACATATTTTATGAGAATTCCACAACTTACTTTCTTCTATGACAACTTAACTTTCTTCTTTGAGCAAAACAAGAATTACTGAGTAGTTAAAATCAAACAGTCATTTGCTGGACACACCCTATGTGCCTAGACCCACCAACTTCCCCTCATTATACCAGTGCACCCCTTTTGCAGTACATGTTACAGAGCACTAGAATTTTGTTTTGTAATTTAAAGGAGGAAACCACGGTTCTTTTGCATTTTCAATTACTCTTACCCTGCTCTACTTTCCGATGGCACTTAATCCTTTTCTACCATATTCATCTGCTTATTTATTTATCTCTTATTATGTGTCTCATTCCACCAGAATATAAATTCTGCTAGGTGGGGAGTTTTGTCTGTCTGGTCCCTTGATGTAGCCTAAAAACTGAGAACAGTGCCTAGCACATAGAAGCAGATCAATATGTATTTGTCAAGTAAATGAATAAATGAATTCTTTTTATGTAGCCCTCTTTAGAAAGATTAGGTACTTTCCTTTGGTTCCCTGCTAGGTTTATCAGGGTAAATAATGTGTTTTGACATCTTTGGCTTAATATTTGATCTCAGTTTTATCTTACTTAGGCCCACACCTTCCCAGTTTTCTAAAAACAACCCAACAATGTTTTCTGTAATGACCTTACCATAATCACCTTTCCTGCTACTGAAAGAACGATCATTGCCTTAAACCAATAACTGGCTACATCCAGAAATCTCCCAATCCTCTATCTTACTATGATTTCTTTTGTTCTAAGATCTTTGTCAATGACTAGGATGACTTTTGGAAAGTATTCCCTGTGAACATTTCTTTGTGATAATTCTTTATTAAACCTGCATCTATTTCACATTCTTTCTAGCCTTTTTTCTTGGGTATGTGATGCTTTTTTTTTTTTTTTAATCATTATCATAATTTGCCTCAGAGACCCAGTTAAAACTTTAAAATCTCATTTTACTCTTTACAATTCTCAATCACTACATCTTATGTGTATGTGTGGTCTGTGTGTATCTGTGTGAGACTTTTTTGGTAGGCTTCTGAGATTTCTTTCACCGAGCAGTCATTTGTTGACCACACAGAGAGTCTGAAATTCTAGGTTGCCATGATGTTGTGAGTGATATACCCTTTTGAGATCTTGCCTGGCTGTTTAAATTTCCTTTCAGGACAACTATATCTTGTGATATCTTAAATACTTTTCTTCCTCCACTTCTATTTCTTTCATTTCTTTTTTATGTTTTAAAATGTGCATATTGAAGGCACAATACCTTGAGAGTTTTACATATTAATTTTTTATCTGGCTGACAATTCATTTTTGTCCAAATGGAACTACTATAGTTATGGTCCTCTTAGTTTCATATCTGTATAAATATAAGAAATTTTAAATTATATTTCAAAATAATCTTGTTATTATGTTGTGGGTTACGCTAGAAACGATGTATATTTGATTTCTCCCAACTGTGAGTTTATCCCACTTAATGTATTCACTCTAGAAGATACATTGTGACCTTTCCAGTCTTCATTACTTCAAAGATACAATGTCACATATCTACACATTCATGGACAATCTAACCTAGATCCTTTCCTAGTCCAGAGATACAAAATTCTAATTCCAAATTCAAGTTGTTTGAATGGTGGATACTTATCAACTCTTGACTGCTATTTTCCTTTGACCTGATGTTAAAGATGTTTGCCCTAAAAAGCAATCTTTTCTTCTTTAGCTCTCAGAATTCAGGTACACTAATACCACATGTAATGTGCTAAAATGTGAGAACTAATATCTTTTTTTGCTTCCTGTCAGATTAAAGTTCAGGCTGTTAAATACTGCCAGAGGCAAGCTGTGATCTGCTTTTATATCAGCTTCCAATCGAGATAGTCTTTATTTATCACAGAAGATATTAAAACATATTTACTTTCCAGATATGCTCATCACTGTAACAATATGGTCTCTACAATAAAAAGTATATAATAGAGCATGAGAGATAAGACACTGAACAATTAATTATGAAATAAATATTATAAAAATTTGGGCCGGGTGGTAAGAGACTAGGGAAATCAATGAGGAATAAAGGGAATATAAGGAGGGGTTTGAGTGGAGTGAGAAGAAAAACATCTTTAGAAACATGGGAGTAGGAGGGAATGTTTTGTTTAACTCCTCAACTCAAGAAAAGGGAATATAGAAAGGATTATGTCATTCAAAATTTTGTACATTGAGAAAATTTATATCAGTATTGAACAGGTAACAAAATACTCAGTAAAATATTTTTCCTCATAATTATTTTCCTGGATATTAACATTTTCTTTATGCTTTAGAGTTTTGTCTTAGCCCAGCCCTGAATATTATTTGATGTTTATCGAGTGAGTACAATAGTATTTAAACATGGCAGTTATAGTTACAGTCTTGGTTTGAGAGTCCCAGTCTAGACTATATGAACTATGTGCCTGCAGCTTCTCAAAATCTTTCTACATATGAGATGAAAATAATATCGATTAGTGCTATAATGAATCTCAAATAAAACTATGTGATAGTAGATTCTTCAGCTCCACAAATGGTGCATTCTTTACTAAAATTGGTAGGTGTGCATTAACATACATAGCATAGTTTTTTCCTTCCTCTCACTTCTTTTTTTATTATAGAATCTAAACACAAGGGACACATGATTCACCATTTTATTGTGGGAAGAAGCTTTCACTCTTTATCTGGAACATGGCAGCAATCATTCTCTACTTAGATCTAAATGACTGAATTGCAAGGTGAACTGTATTGGTGAGTAACTCATTTTCCTTTACCTCCAGGACCCTCTTTTCCTGAGATCAAGCAATTTTCCCGTGTAATGAACTGTATCTGCTATCAAGTGGCCTAGAAATTAAGAGGTCCAAAGTCCCTTCCAAGTCCTCATTTTCTATTTCGTATCATGATGTCTTTGCTGCCACACCACTGATCTATGTTTTCAAAGGCTACACAAAGAATAAATGCAAAAATGAATGGAACTGCAAAACAATTTTATATACAAGGGAAAAACTTCAATCAATTTTAAATTACCCAGGGGATAGTTTTCTAGCTAATGGGTTGTTAATTTATTTGCATCAAATTCTTCTATCTGGTTGACAGCTTTTTGGTTAGTTCAAGGCTGACTAGAAATTGGAAGGGGAGCATATGCAACAAGGACATGCTTTAAAACTAACATCGACCAACAAAAGTGGGTGTTAGTGGTTCGACCAAAACATATCGAAAGTCTGGAGAAAGTGAGCTCAAGAGAGGACAAAAGTGTATGTAAATTGGTAATATGAAAAAAGTTCAGGCCATACATTTAAAAAAAATTTACTATGACGTACAGGCACAGAAAATAAAACAAGAATAAACAAGTAATCAATTTATTCAATAATCTAGAGACTAATTATATTTTTCTCAATAGTCAATGTTTTCAATCATTTTCTTTTAGTAGATGATATTGGAGTAATTTCTTCTAACCATTCTGCTATTTATAACAATTGAAAGTTTGAAGTGTTTTACTGATATATTAGTTTTTGGCATTACTAAAAATGTCCCTAGTCACCTAATGAAATATCTGCCAGGAAATCTTTCATATTATTAGAGATGATATTATTTGAAAACCAGTAACAGCTATTTGTCAGTGGCTTTACCAATCAAAAGGGCAGAATCAGGAAATAAGTTGAGCTACTAAAAAGAAAAGATACTTATTTAATGATACTAATTAGTTCAATGTGCATAAAATGACTAAATTCCACAACTATTTACATTAAAATAATATAAATTGCTAGTTGTAATAGCAAAATGTATTGAATAATGCTGATTCCAAATGTGCATGAATTATATACTATTTTGAGAATGACTTTACCTATAGCTAAAATATGACTACTGAAGGTGAAACAACATAATTATCTAAATCTATACAGCAATGGTATAAAACAGTATCAAAGCTAAGAATAAAATAATAATTAGGCTCTTTGTGGGTATTTTTTATGATCTGTAGGGACACTTTATATAGTAAACTAGAAAGAAAAATATTATTAAATTCAATTGCATTTTACAGTTAGTTAATAGAACACATTGGCCAAAATCAGGCAGATAATTTCAGAGATAAAACTGGTCATAAAATCAAAGCCAGTTCTTTGCAAAAACCTTCACAAATAAAAAGCAAATAATTATACTTTTGAAAGCTCTATCAGAGCAGATTTAATGTAAGTCAAATATTTGACAAACCATTTCAGTTTAGACCCCTTCTTACCCTATTTTTGTATGTTTGTTTTTACATTTCACTGTTTAATAGCACTTCTATCAGAGGACAAACAAGAAATTAAAAATAACTTGATTTATGTTACTGAAGTGAGTTAATATTATACAAGCTCTAATAAAACACAAAAGAGCTATTTAAAATTCATTAACATCTGACTTTAGAATTTTTATATTGATACAGCAGCTTTGTACAGTGGAACTCCAAAACTCTATGTCTTACGACATTCAAAATAACTTCCCCATCCATTATCTCATGTTACACTCGCCAAAACCCTTGTGAATATGTAGGGAAATTTGGTTTACACAGGGAATTTAGGTTTGATTCTGCAGAGAAGGAAGTCAGTCTCATAGAAGTTAGGTGATTTGTCTAATATTATACCCAAAGTAGAGTTGAGTGAAAACTCTCAAATATCATTTGTTCATTCTTCCATCTTTTGCTAGTATTAAGTTATCTTTTGTCATGTGAAGGCAGCCTTGAGAGAGGAGAGTAAGAATAAGCCATCTGAGATTAAGAATTCACCACAGAAAATCAGCAAAAGAGGAAATTGACCAGAACTGTATGGTTTAAATGTGGATTAAATTTAAAAATATTGGCTAACAGATTTTTAAGTTTGTCAGATCTTGCTATGCCTTTACCTATTAGCAGGGCTAAAAGATGACCATATATTTTGCAGCTTTAAGTGAAATCACTTTATCATGATTTTGAGAATCTAGTTTATAAGTGCCACTCCTTAATGAAAAACCATCCACCTAAAACAAGTTTTAGGAAGATTACCTAGCTGTGTGGACCCATTATTAAAAACTACCATTACTCAGGTTTTTGAATAGATAAATCTATTCACGACTAAAATTTAAAATTTTAATTCAGTACAAAGTCAGTCAGTCTTTCTCTCTCCTGTACTTCCGCCTCCCAGAATCCCTCCCTAGAGGTAAATATTGGCTACCACGACCTTCCACAGAGAGCTTGTGCCCTTACACATGTACAAGAGTATAACTGTGTGTGTAGATATAGAAACCAATAAAAACACAAATATACACTGCTCACAAAAATTAGAGGATATTTCAAAACGAATTCGAAGTAATAAAAAAAGCATTTGATCTTTTTTTTTTTTTTTTTTTTGTATTTTTCTGAAGCTAGAAACTGGGAGAGACAGTCAGACAGACTCCCGCATGCGCCCGACCAGGATCCACCCAGCACGCCCACCAGGGGGCAACGCTCTGCCCACCAGGGGGCGATGCCCTGCCCCTCCAGGACGTCGCTCTGCCACGACCAGAGCCACTCTAGCGCCTGGGGCAGAAGCCAAGGAGCCATACCCAGCGCCGGGGCCATCTTTGCTACAATGGAGCCTCGGCTGCGGGAGGGGAAGAGAGAGACAGAGAGGAAGGAGAGGGGGAGGGGTGGAGAAGCAGATGGGTGCCTCTCCTGTGTGCCCTGGCCGGGAATCGAACCCAGGACTTCTGCACGCTAGGCCGACGCTCTACCACTGAGCCAACTGGCCAGGGCTTGATCTTTTTTTATTAAACAAGAGCATCAGAAAAGCAAACAAGTAAAAGAAAGTTGTTCGATTGTGCAAATGAGATGCAAAACCAACTTTTATTTTATTGGTGAAAATGCACTATACAAAAGGCTGAAAGTACTGGAGTATCTGCATGTTCCCAGATCCCCTAATTTTTGTGAGTAGCACATGGTAGCAAACTATATACACTGTTCTTTACCTTGCTTTTACCTGACTTGCCTGTTTAATTTAGAGAGCTTTTCAGATTAACTGCTTAATTCATTTTAAATGACTGCATAGTATTCCTAGGAAATCCTTTGGATTATTCTCCAATTCACTGTAGTTAAGTACAGTTGCTCAAGAATTCCAAAATTGCTAATTTTTGCTACATTTAAAAGGGATCCTTGTAGTTGACTATTTCTTAAGAGCAAGCAAGAATTTAAACTTACAAAAATTCTAAGTACAATTAGACATTTTAAATATCTAGTGACAAGCTTAATCGGATCCTAAATGAAACACAAACCACTCTTTGATTAGTAAGGGAATCTGAAATAAATCAACACACATACATATATATTTTTTGTAATACTAGTCATGAAAGAACTTAAACAGGCCTCAAGATCCAGAGCTGGAATGATTACTGGTTTAATCCAGTATGGAATTTATTACATATTTATATGCTCTTTATTAGTCCATGTAATTGTTTGCCTATGTACATATTCTAAAACTCTGAGAGATTCATGTTTTCAATCAGTGTGAATAAGCTACCAATTTTCAAAAATTTTTAATCATGGTAAGACCAAATCTCACATATTTCTGGTGGTGTCATATACAGGGTGGGGCAAAAGTAGGTTTACAGTTGTTTCATATGGGACATAATGCAATAAACAAATAATACAAAAACAACAACTCTGTTTCACGTCCTCGTCATTTCAACTGTAAAACTACTTTTGCCCCACCCTGTATTGGTACAATCCTTTTCTAAAACAAACTGATGATATATTTAAAAAGATACAACTATGTTCATTTCCACTGACTACATAATTGCAGTTTTGAGAGTATTTCCCTAGGAAATAACCAAGAACTAAACAAATTCTATACCACAAGTGTGTTTATCCTTCATGAAACAAAGAAACTAAAATTTAAATGTTCAACAATATGTAACTGGCTTAGTAAATTATATCAATGTGAGGAATATTAGTCAAGTAAAATAATTCAAGTATAAAGATTATGTGCCTATGTATGTTTTTCTCATGTATATGGCATTATTATAGCAATATAAACTATACATGTGAAAACAAATTGAAAAATAGTGGCATTGGCATAGGCACAGAAATACTACTTTTACTCTAAGTGTTGTGTAATGTTCTAGTGGACACATTTAAGTGTCACCTCACTTGTTTTTTTAAAAGGATTACATGCCATCTAGTTGCAGTGCAAAAATTGTTAGTTACCATCCTAGGGTAGTAAGTTTACTTATTGTGTAAACAATTCCTTAGACAATTTAGCTATTGTGAGCCAACAGTATTTCTGGACAATATAACAAATATTCCAACTAATGGTAAATAAACATGTTAATATCATCCCTTCTTTTTGTCCTTAAATTTACAGTCATTCCACCTATGCCTGAAATGACACTTACAGGGAGAAAAAGTATCTTTTAGCCTTGAACAAAAAGGCAGTGCATAAATTTTGGTGGCTTATGTTCTTAAAATCCTACTCTGATCACTGCCTAAGAATTTACTTTTGTTACTATTATCCATCATTCACTGTTTACCACGTGCCAGGCACTATGTAAAACCCTTCACATTCAATATCTTATTTGCTTTCCACAAAACCCCAGGGCAGAAGTATTTCGCAAATGACAGGAACCTTCCCTCTCTTCCATAATTATTGAGTATGTGTCTCGTTAGACAGACCGCATTAGGGAGGAAATACAAAGATGAAGAAGTTCAGACGAGGAGATGAGACAGATGTAAAACATATTTAAAAGTGTTAAGTGCTAAAACTGTGGTGTATACAAGGTACCCTGAAGGATGGCAGGGAACTACTAGCTGTGTGGGGCAGGTTGTCTCATTCCCAAGATTTTCGAAACACCTGGAAAGTGCTGAGATCATGTGAAATGCAGGGAAAGAAAACTAATCTGCCTTCTTGGAAATACAGGGTATGGTATATAAAGTTATCTGGAAGATGGATTAGAATCTGAATGGGGAATATGTTAGCTTTTATGCATTAGGCTGAGGTAACCACAATAGCGGGAAAAATGGAAGTATTAAAGAATATATTGGAAACTCTTTTTTTATAGTCATTCCTTTATCATTTAATTTTGAGGGCCTGCCCATGTACTAAGGCAGTACTAGGACATAAAAAAACTGCTACAAGAATGTATAATCAGAAACAATTTTATTAATATTGTAAACATTGGAAACGTCATGTTGTAGACTGCTTGTATTTTAACAACAGTATTACTCTACTTGTTAATATGGTCTGGAAAGGCTGTTCTTCATCTGTGCTTCTTTCAGACAGCCACACATCTTGTCTGTGTATTGCCTTTCCTTGCTGAGTTATTCCTTTGTAAATGATTATTCAAGAGAACAGAGCTCTCTTAAGGAGGGGTGTTCTGCTTACTTTTTCTTTTCCATCACAGAACACTATAGTCTTCCCCAATGTGGATACCCATGAAATTAAAAAAACAAAAAAACCTTTCATGGCTCATAACTGCTTTCAATCTAGGGTCCCAAATTTTAAGCATCCCCAGGAGATCAGGTGCCTGCTTCCCTACCTCATCTAGATTTTAGGGCAAGGGCCTTCAATCCACAACTAGTTATTGAATAATTACTATGTAATAAAGTGTGACAAGTTTCTTCCACAGTTTGCATATTTACACATTAGAATATGAGTATATACTTGGTCAATGAATAACATTATAACATTTATATCACATTTAATCTCTAGTGCTATAATTAACGAAGTGTAATTCTTGGAAGATAATAGATATGGTGAAAAATACTATTTCTGTATGTGTTTTATTTAGGGACCTGGCAGGAAAACAAGGCATACTCTAAGGGTAAACTGAAGATAATCTGATGAAGTCTATTTACAAAGATGTATAGAGGCTTAAGGGAGTCAATAAGGGATAAAGAACCCAAGGACTCACAGCAGGAGAAAACCTCTACCATTCCTAGGCCTGAGGGGATGAATGAAAGAAGCAGTTTCTGAAACTTGCCAACACCATTGGCCAAAGGACAGGGTTGTCTGACAGGTGCATGGTCTTAGGTAGAGGAATAAAGTTACTGCCAAAAGCCACAGACAAGCAGGGGGGAGTATGGAGAAAGGTGAAATACATATTGTAACCTCTTTCTCTTTCCGTCCTCTGAACATATTTGGCAATGCCTCCAAATCGGCTGAAACCGAACAGAAACCAGAGGGTAGAGGAGCCTGGGCGATGTGGTCCATAGAAATCAGCCTCCCCGAGCATGGAAAGGCAGAGGCTGGACTGTGGAGGAGAGACAATAGCCAGCATAATATGAAAAAGCAAAGCATTTTACAGAGTTAAAACAATTTAAAAAGCCTGAAAAAAAGAGAAAAGGAATTGATCTAAATAGAGTTGTGTCAGACCTGGGACAAAGAAAGATGGAGGAAGAGAACTATTAAACAGTAAAACAGTAGTGAGGGGCATAGTACGTGATCTATTTATGTAAGCAGGATGAAAAGAGTGAACAAAGAAATAGAGGCATGAAAGAATTAGAAGAGTCTGACCAGGGATCTTAAACTTGTTGGTATATCTAAACACACGATTATGTCTTATTACCAACTTTTTATGTCAGTTTTACACAAGGGTGGAACATCTAAAACCTGTTATTCACTAAAAATATTTTAAATATGTATACTCCAAGGACTGAACAGTGGCAGTGACTGTAATTGAAGATCTGTGGAATACAGAAGGCCAGGACTGTAGGTCAAAGAAACAGACATGCTCTGTAAGAGAAACAGTCAGCTGCTAGAGGAAATTAAAATGACAGAGAAAAGAAATACATGAAAACAAATGAGGGGTGGTGGAAGTAACAGTAGAACCATATCTCTGATATCATGGCAAGTAACTGAAAATTCACTCAAATATAAAATATGCATGTTAGGTCGCTGGTTCGAAACCCTGGGCTTGCCTGGTCAAGGCACATATGGGAGTTGATGCTTCCAGCTCCTCCCCCCCTTCTCTCTCCGTCTCTCCTCTCTCTCTCCCTCTGTCTCTCCCTCTACTCTCTAAAATGAATTAAAAAAATTAAAAATTAAAAAATTAAAATATGCATGTTGCTCTCTCCCTTTAGTACAAATTACCTACCTATGGCTGTTTAGTATAGGAAAAACACTATTCGTGTTTATATGTATTATCATTAGGAACTATAATCTATCTTCTGTGGAAGTAGCCTGTGAAAACAATCTGTTTTATTGTTATTTTATGGGAAAAATATTTTAGTTTTTGGATGTTCATTAGCATCCCTCAAAATGGTTTACACTTACATTTATCATTACATTATTAGATAGGTTCCTGAAAAACTGCCCCCTAAATAAAAAACTCCATATATTAACATTTCATTGACTTACATTAAAAATGAGTCTTACTCCCCAGAGGGAAAAATACCAGTTTGTAGTACAATAAAATAACATGAAAGTGTGGGGGAAACATTTGTCCCTACTATTCCCTCCTGTGAGGCTTCATTCATGGGTCATAAAGACAACTGTAGATTCTGCATCACCCTATAGTCCTGTTCCCTTCCTGACTCAGTCATTACAGCATTTGGTGAAACTGCAGGCAGTGAATGAGATGACTGTTGTCCTGTTTTCTCTCACTGTAAACCACGTATCCAGAGTCGTTATTGAGCCAAGGGCTGAGGAACAAATTTAGGGGATTCTAAATTCTGTACTTTTATGGATAACAGGTATCACATTTATTCTTTTTCCTTCAAGCCTCAAATATTAAAATTACATGTTAATATAATTAACTTAATAAACATAATTAATATTTTATACTTCCATGAAAATAACCAACTTTTTATTCTGATGAAGACAGTATAATTATGATGAAGATTGTAGGATCATGTTAAACTTCTCAAATGTGTTTAGGAAATCATAGGTTCAATGTGGAACACCATAAAATATCTATATTTTAAACTTAACATAATTTTATGTCATATTTTATCCTCACTTATACATAAATCTTATATGGAAAGCAAACCCAGGTGCAAAGGGTTCATGAAAAAATTATAGAAAAGAACTCAATATTGAAAATATTCTACCCATTTACATTTTTCCTTTAAATTCATAAATTACAGTAATTCATTTTCAGCAGAACACCTCCACTTCGGTGTATTTAATCCCAGTGCTCACTGGAAGCAGTGTTAACACTTCATTAACATTAAAAGTAACATATATTGAATATATATCATATGATAGAACTATAATTATTAAAAACCAACAATACAGAATATGTATTGAACTCTTATTAATATCCCCATCATGTTTGATTTATATAAATTTAAATTTTAGTAAACTTATTCCTTTTCTAAGTTCATGCTAAAGATTTTTCTAATTCTTTAGTTGTATTTAAGAGATAAGAACCATCACATATATATCAGATTTAAAGCAGCAATTTATTCTGAGAATTACTTTTGTCTGTTTTCTTTCCAATTTGGATTTCAATAATTCTGGGAACATTTACAATCAACAAAATATATTAATCAAATATTCAGTTTATAATATCCCTAATTATCACAGGATTTTACAAAACTGAAATTTTGTATTAAAGGAGTTGGGATGTCAATATTTCTTATGCATATTTTAAAAATGTGAGTGAGCACAGTTAATCATTTGGGGAAACTGATTATGGGGAATCTAAAATCAAGAGCAATTGTCTCAAGATAAATCAGAATATGAATGATAAAGGCTTTTACATCCCTTATTTCAACTGCTCCTAAGAACTAATGTGATGAAGGTAGATAACAATCCTTACTTCATAGTCAAGAACGGATTCAGGAAAGTCAATGTTAATTTAAGAAATACTATATTTACAGCCTTGGCCAGTTGGCTCAGTGGATCGAGTGTCAGCCTGGTGTATGGACATCCCAGGTTTGATTCCCAGTCAGGGCACACATGAGAAGTGACCATCTGCTTCTGCTTCCCTCCTTCTTCCCTTTTTCTCTCTCTTTCCCTCTCAAAGCCAGTGGCGTGACTGGGAGTGTCACGCAGGGCACTGAGGGTAGCTTGGCTCATATGAGCATCAGCTCCAGATGATGGTTGCCTGGTTGGTCCTGGTTGGGGAACATGCAGGAGGAGTGTGTCTATCTCTCCTCCTCTCACTTAAAAATAATAATAAAGAAATACTTACTTACTGAGCATTTATTATGTAACTAGGTACTCTGCTAGATACGGAGGACATACAGGTGTAAGGAAAAAAAAAAAAAAAAAAGGTATCTGTTACATACATCTGGCCCAAGCTAACTAAACCAGTAACATTAAAGTAAGGAAAAAATTGACTTCTACTTCATGTGTCCCTTCATTTTGTCTCTGATTTCAAGGTGAGGCGGAACAATGAGGGAAACTTAGTTACAGTATAGGCACTTCAGAAAGAGCAAACGGCATCTGTGATAGTTCTTAAATTTAAAGATAAGTGAAATATGTGCCAGAGTTAGAAAGTGTATTTTTTTCCTTTGTGACTAGAAATTAGGGTAACTGTAAAAAAAAGTTGTTTGTGTGTGTGGGGGGGGAAGGAAGTTGGCAAAGGATAAAGTCCATAATCTGATTCAGACAGCAACTGAAGAACATGATACACTCTTAAAAGAATACAAAACCTACCACTTGAACCAAGGAAAGCATGGACATGGTTCTGACACATAAACTCAGTTAACAGGATGTTGAGGAAAGTGAGAATTGCCTGTACTTAAAATGACCATTAAGAACAATTCCAGTTTTGGCATTCAGGGTGAATCAATATACTGACATATAATGTATAGCAAGGCATATTCACACATTTCATGCTCAAATAAATACTGCCCTCACTTCTCAAAATGCCAAAGTAAAGGTGGGAGAGAAAATTTTCATCTACATTCAGGATTAAACATTCTCATTTTAAATGACCAAACTTAGGCTGTAAACTTATTTCAGTTGGAAGGTTTGGAGAAATTATTAGTGAATCTTCTAAAACTCTAGAGGTTTGTGTTGTGTTTTAACATAATAAAGAATCCTGGCATAGATAGGACACATATTACAGGCCTAAATTTATGGAGCACCTACTGTGTGACAGCACTGTGCTGGGCAACTATGTTATTTCTGATAGTCTATATGTCACGTTTCAGTTTTCCCAATTTCTCTCCCAATAATTCTTATGTTAATTTATAACTATATTATTGGATATACAACTGTGTTCATTCCAAAGACATTTCCTCACTGGAGAGGGAGGTGGGGATAGGGAAAGCTAAATCCTACTGACTAGTTAAGACCAGACTTCCTTGGTATCTGTGGTGTTATCTACATACCCTTTCAGAAACCCCCCTACTTGTATAAAGGAAGGGACTTGAAGTACAGTCAGCAATCTTGCCTCCAAGACGACATTGGTCAGTCGTGCTTCTTGCCGTAAGTTCATGTACAGCAATGACTGCCCATGTAGGTGGTCAGCGGTGGCCTGCTGACACCTTGACCCTGATCTTGATGGCTGCTACCTCGTGGGACCAGGCTAAGGGGAAAGCCGGAGGAGCTGGGGCCGAGGTGACAGCAGGTGAGCCTGTTGCGGATGAGGAAGTGAGACAGGGCCAGTGTGGCTATTACTCATTTCACTTCACCGCCGAGGTGGCTTGCAAGCGGAACTTGTCGCCTCGCTCTTGGTCCAGCTGAAGTGCTCTGTGACTGAAGTCACTTCCCATCCCGGCTCGCTGCGGGAAGGGGGGGGGGGTACGCCCGTGTAAGGGAAGGCAGTAGGGCGGCAGGGTCAGGCAGTCTCCCGCGACGTCGTGTCCCGCCGTCAGAGGCCGAGCCTCCGAGTCAGTCCCCCGAACCTGCCTCCCCTAAGCCCGGGGACTCCCTGGGGAGCCCTGCGCACACCCGCCCGGGGCCCCGGAAGCGACGGACGCGAGTGGGGGATCAGGGAGACAGGCTGCTCAGGCTGCTCGGAGGACGAAGGGTGCCGAGGGGCACGAGCCAGTCCTACACCTCCCCTGGCAGCCGCGGAGGGTGTGGCCACAACAGACAGAGCACTCCTCCTTCACCTTTCACACTCCGACAGCTTGTCGTCCTCCGGACCACATGCCCTCAGTTTCCTAAAAGCCCTGTCCCGTGACACCAGAGGAAAACTTTTCCCTCGCCCCCCAATTCAAACTCAGTTGGACCCTCAGTTGCCGCAAACCGTCCTCTCCCTAGCAACACGGTTCCGGCCGTAGAGCGAGTGGCTCTAGGTGTAAGGAAGGTGATGTCGTAAAGCCGCGAGTGTCGTAAACCAGGTGCGGTGGGGAGAGGGGAGGGTAGAAAGGGAGGGTAGAGGAGGAGGGGTGGGGGGGAAGGGGGAGGGAGGGGGAGGAGGTGACTCGAGCATTTAGACTCAAGCGAGAGGATCATGGCGGATGGCCCCAGGTGTAAGCGCAGAAAGCAGGCGAACCCGCGGCGCAATAACGGTGAGTGGCGGAGGAGACCGGGGAGCGGCGGAGTCAGGGGGAGCCGGGCAGCCGGGGCGCCCCACGGGTGAGGGGCGAGGCGGGCTGGGGGCGGCGGGGCAGGGACGGGCAAAGTGGAGTGGGAAAGTAGAAAGTAGTGCTCTCTGCCCCCCTCCGCTCCGGAGCCGCGCCGCGGCCGCTCGCTCTCCCTGAACCGTTATGTCTCTTACCTGGTCTCTCTCCGCCTAGCGGCTTCTGCCGCCCCTGCCGCCTCCCTGGACCGTTAGCCGCTGCCTCCGCATCCCGGCGCTGGGCGGCCGGCCGGGACACGGCGTTCACTTTTCTGGGCTTGGGTGGAGCGGCTGTTGCTTCTTTCCGCACTTTTCCCACTCTTGTGCCCCTCGCCCTCCCCGCCGTCCCGCCTCACCCCCTCGCCGCCCTTCCCTCGGCGCCCAGGCTCCCGGAGCTGGGAACTAACTTGAGCGGCCCTGACCGTGCAAAGTGGCTTCCGCGCGCCGCGGCCGCGGCCCGCACTGGCGCTCGGGGCCCCGCGGCTCGGTCCGGGCGGGCGGGCGCGCGCGGCGGGCGGCGGCGGGACGCGGCGCCCGGCTGCGTGTCGTCCGTGCGCGCGTGTGCGCGGGCGCCGGTGGGGCGCGCCGTGCTGTGGGTGGATCGGGCTCGGCCGGCGGCGGCAAAGTTGTGTCCGGCCAGCGCGCTCGCGGAGTGGGGATCAGTGGCTGAGGCGCGGGTCCCTAAGCACTCCTCCTCCGCGCCGCGGCCACAGAGCCCTGAGCCCCCGAGGCGAGCCCCGCCAGCGAGGTCCACGTCCTGTGGGGCGCTGGCGGGGCGACTGGGCGGCCGCGGGCGCCTACTTGCTGCTGGGGGTGATCCGTGGATGGCGGCGAGCCGGGCAGCGGGTGTGTTGGTGGAGTTGTTACCTGGGTAGAGGCAGGGAATAACCACAGACAGAGCTTCCTTCCCGGGGGAGACTCTTCTCCTTGCCGGGATGGGGCTGTGTGCTTACGCCTCTCTTTTTCTGTTTCGGTTTTTGGGGAAGTTTTTACCTGGGCCGGACGCTCGGAGCGCTGAAGTCGGATAATGGAGCTTGGATGGCGCTCACGGTCTCGGGTGGAAGGGGGTGGGGGAGGGGACGGCGGACCGACGGCGCGCGAGTCGGCTGCTCACGCTGCAGCTGCAGTGTTTATTGATTTGTGCTGATGTGCCGGGGAAACACACACCCCTCGGCCTGGCGAGAGAGTTTAAAACAAACAAATAAATCAGAGAGAGACCGAGGGAGTGCGACCCGAACATGTGGTTGTTGCACAGTCGCCTCTTCCAGTTTGGAGAGACGTAAGTTGATTGCATTTCTGCTTATGTCGGGGGCGATTCTGTGCTCTCTCTCCCTCCTGTTCAGCAGCGAAATGTCTGCTTATTGTTATTGTCTGGACAGTTCCTGTGGCGAGAGGGGCGAGACTTGTCCGCTCGGGGGGCGGCGTGAGCGCGTGGAGAGGCCCCCGCCCGCCCGCCGGGTACCTGTTTGTATAATAATGGGCGGCAACGGCCCTGCTGCCGGCTGCGGCCCAGGCTATATAAGGAATTACACGTACATTTCGCACGGAGGGGCTTGCCTAGGTCCCTGTGTTATTTTTAAAATACGTTTTTTAAGAATAGGGAAATAAATGCGCCTACATTGGGATCTCCATATCTTCCATAAAATGAGGAAATACATGTTTAAGTAAAAACTCTCGCGCGCTCCCCCCACCCTACCCCACCTCCGCGCCTGGGCTCCCTTTCTCCCTCCCCTCTCGGATGTGGAACGCGAGGTTTTGTAACCTTTCCTGGCAATTTTAGGTTTTGTGTGGGATTTCCTGTCTAGAAGGAGATACGAAGATTTTAAGCTGTTCCAAGACGTTTCCTTTCAATCGTAAACATATTTTAATATATTTCAGCCGACATTAAAATCCCTGCTTACATGAATGATTTTAGTTATTCAAATAAACGGATTTTAAAAGCGTCTATCAGTTATGATTGATGACTAATAATTTGGCATCTTCATTGTGGAGAGATGACTTGTTACAGCAAGGAGCGGAGCATAGGCTAAATTTTAATTTCCTGTTTTAGCGTCAAATAGTGTGTTCTATATTGAGCTGTTGCCGTTGTTGCTGATGTGGCTTTATGAAAGGTAAGTTGGTTCGGAAAGGGCTGTTCGCTTTTTACCTTGTATAAAATGTTCATCGCCATAGAAAGGGGCTTTTCTTGTTGCTGACGACATGTGTGTGACATGTGAGTCTGAACCACCCAGCGTTTGTGCAGCTGCTGTAAACATGTTTACCTGAACAGGAAAGAATGGATTTTTCTCTTAATGATCCTGTGATACGAATATTACACCTATAAGGCATATCAACAGATGACTTGAGGGGGGAAAAGCTATCCTGAAAGGTACTTGAAATCAACAGGAAAAAGAGGTTCTCGGTCGCTGCAGCAAATGGCAACTTGTGCAGGTAGAAAAAAGATGGTGTTTAGTTTTCTCCGGCATGTATGTCAGCCCCCCCTCCCCATCTCCTGTCTGTTGCTTTTATTCTCGAGGGAGGGATCTATTTACCACGCTTGCTGTCAGTGTTTTTCCTTTGTGTTTAATATTAGAAAAATAGATTTAGGTCTGTTTAGCACAAAATGTCTTGTCTGCAGTATGCATTACTCTGAGAAAACAAAAGGTGTTTAAGATAGCACTGTTCTACCACAGGTATCTTCCATTTTCATCACTTTTGGCTCTTTCCTTGTGTTTCTTTTTCTCAAATACATTTCATCCGTTGCCGATGATCACCATCATGCTATTTGATTAAGCTTTACAATTTGCAATTTAAAAATGAAGTTACATGTCATTGTGTGGTGAAACAGTGTAGGTGCTGGTTATTTCTTAGCAACGCAATCATATTTAAGTTGCAGTTGTTTATTGGAGAGAATTGCTTGGAAAAAATGTGAACTCTAAGATCGTTTTAAAGGAAGAAATAAATGCTCTATGCAGTGGCAGGTAGTCATAGAGCTGATTTATGCTATTATTTACATATAAATGATTTTTGTTCATTTAAAAATAAGATGTGCATATTTAACTAATGAACCTCCGGTAAAAATATTTTGATTTCCTTTCTAGAATATATCTGCAGAGTAGGATATTAACGTGAGAATCAAGTAATGTAACCTGACAGGGATAAACCAATTAAGGTGTGGCCAAAGCATCAGACCTTATGTAGTAACTTTATGGTAATGATAGTCATTTGTAAAGAGGTGGCATTAGAATTATGCTTAAATCGCTTTTTATCATTTATAATCTAATGCTTTGTTTGTGTTTTTAAAATGGCTTATTTTCTACTTATATTATCCATGTGGTTTTCTTACGTATTTACCAGTATTTATTTTTGGACACATACTCTAGCTGCTAATGACCACATGCTGATTAATTCACTTTAGATGGAATAGCGGGTACAAATCTTTCTGTCGTTTGCACCTCTTTCCGTCTTTGGAACCACCAGTAGAGTATGCTAACAAAAATAATTATTGGTGTGGTGGTACCATGAGTATGTTTATCTCCTGTTGATTGGGACCTCTGTGTTGAAAGGGACCTTTCCTTTAAGTTTGAATCTTACTGTTATTTCAAACCAGCCCTGCCAGGACTGGAAAGAGGTAGGAATGTTTTAACTTGAACAATTTTATATATTTTAGCTTTTTAAATCTTGAAATTGAGATTCCAATCAATTTAGTCTTGCTTTAGACGGGTCATATTACTGCTTTAAAAAATGTTTTATGTTTGAGGTTTGGATTGGCCAGTATTTATTTTGCATATTTACCATATTTTTAACTTTTTTATTCGTGTTAAGAGCCCTGAAGAAGATATTTTTAAACATAAAAGATATTAATGGTAAATATGATAAGAAGAATTATAATTAATTGATTGATAATACTGTGTAATTATTTTCCCATAACATAGGAAACTGTGCATGGGTTGGCAGACAACTACTAATGAGATCTTAAACAGCAGTCACTTAGATGTTTGTGATTTCTAGATTATATTTTTTCCTTTCCTTTTTATTAAGAATCACATTCAGTTAGTGCATAAATTTTAAATTTACCAACTATACATTAAGGAATGTAAGTTTGTTAGAGGATTTAAATACAGTGGAAAAGTCTTTTTAATTATTGTATGCTTGTATTAAAAGAATTCTTTAAAACAAATTATGTAAATTGATATCTTTTACATATAAATAATGCACAAGACTTAATGAATTTAGTTTTTTTGTTTGTTTGTGTCCTTAAATACTTAAGTCAATATAACTGTAAACTTTTGCAAGCCTTTCATTGGTCAAATAGTAGAAGTATTTATTTCCCTAATTATTTTTAAGTTATTTCTATAAATGCCAATGCCAGTACTATAATGCAAAGTGATACTGTTTATATTGAATTAAGTAAAGTTACCTGAATTGTTAGGTAAGCCTGTGTGAATTTCCCATTTTAGTATGTCATGTTAGAGAGAGAGAGAGGGAGAATATAGTTTTATATTTCTTAATACATAGTTCTTGAATTTGATATTCTGATTCCTAGAGATCAGTAGTGATTGGGTACGATTCACTCACTTTTTTTTTAATGAATGGAGGAACAAAGCCATGACATACATAATTGTAGCATGAAGAAAAACTTAAAGTATCTTATGAATTGGAAGGACCAATCACTTGTTAATATGACCCTGATAAAAAATGCCATACCCTATGATTGCAGGTTTAGTTGCTTTTAAGCATGTGGTGAGAAATTGGAAATATTTTAAAAATAATAGCGTAATTTATCATGGTTGTGTGGTTTGGTTTTTTTTTACCCTTTTTTGCTTTCCCCTATATAAATCACTTCTAAGCATGTGATTAGAGCCAAATGTAAACACAGATGCAATATTATGTGGAATTATATTGTTAGCTACTCTTAACTACCTGTATTGAATTGCAGTGTAGAAGAAAAATCATGGAGATGTTGGAAGGAGATACGCATTAGTGTGCAGCAGTGTACTGAGAGGTTAGATGACTTGATAAAATTGTAGAAATAGTATCTAGGATTGAAAAAGTTTTCTTAATCTTTGTAGCTTGATCACTAAATGAAATGCATGTTCATTTCTAATATGTAAGCTAAAAAACGTTCATTGTTGAAATTTTTTAAAAATTTAAGGTTGAAAGGTACCTTGATTAGGAAATATAATAAAATGACTTTGAAAACATTTTTAAAAAGGCTACATGTTATACATATTACCTGCTAAATAATCAATGACGTGCTAAATGTAGAAAATAAATGGATATACATATAGTAGAAAAAGCTTTGCAGTGACCCAAGTTAAAAGTAAATATGATCTATTATATAGGCATTGCTATAGGAAATTACCTTTCCTTGGGATGGGACAGTGTTTTATATTCCTAAAGGGAGCATTCTTAGGACATGAATGTCCTAAAATTTTTCATTATGGTGTGAGCATGTCTACATTGTAAATTTGATGGAGGTGGTTATGCTGCTTTTTAGCTTAAGAAACTAGGTTACTTGAAAATATGGCAAGGTGGTATACCACTCAAATAGGATACTCTGATAAGTAATATTTGTCTTAAGTTGGCAGAGAAAAAATTAGTATTTTAGAGTATATCATTTAGGTGTAGATAAATTAAAAGATTCCAAAAGGGAAGAGCAAAAGAGGGTCAAGTTCAAGTCTCCTTTTCTATTATAGCTATGAAATGTTATTAGATTCTTGAGTTTTCATCCTCTAAGAAGTTATTTTTTCTCTTATTTCTTTAGTCATCTTCCTGTTGTTTAATATATGCCCTTTATATTCATAGGGATGACATTTACCTGTTCATACACACATTTCTCTTCATAATCAACTTTATATATAGTTACTGAAACTTGATATGTGGAGTTTCAGATATAAACTAAGGCTTTTGGTAGAAGACCTTATAGTATGGCAACCTGGGAAAACCTTCATCATCTCTTGCAGTAACAACTACATCTGTGCTAGAATTATTAGTAACAGATGTTTTGTGACCTTTTAATTCCCACCACCCTCCCCCAACACCTTACCCCAGTCATGTTTAAAATTAAATGTGAATGGAAGATAAATATGAGAATGAGGTCAGTTTTTTATGTTTATTGTTGTGTTCTAAGAATATTGAAAGTCCTCTATTTCCTCTTTTAAAATATTCTAATTTTCATTTTTAATGTATTTTGAGTACTCTGATTTGAATTTTCTGTTTATAAATGTGACACCCCTATTCTCAGATATCTCATTACCATTCATGTTCACCAATCTACACTATATTTTAATTTTCCTTATTCTTAAGATCTTTATATTTGTTTAATCCACAGTTCAAATGGAATGTTTGGTTTTTTATTTTTAAACACCAAATGTGACTAGTTTGTTGATTTTTTTAAATTATCATTCTCTTGGAATATTATAATTTTTTTATATGAAAGGGACCATTAGAGTTCATTTTTATATGAAAACTGATAGAGATAGCTGAAATTTATGGCCTTTAAATAGGAACTAGATAAAATAGGGATGACATTTTTTTTGAGAAGGGGTATTGATCTTGAGAAGGGGTAATAGTGACATGTAAAATCTTTTAAGAAATAGATTGTCTGATTCTGGGCTCAAGGTAACCACCTCTCTGTCTTGTATACTTGAAAAGGTTGTGAAAATCATTTTCTCCTTTCAGCTCTTAAAAAACTAAGTTGCTATTCACTCCTATTGCTACGTACCTATTCTAAATCTCTTAATGTGCTTGTTTTTGTTTGTTTGTTTTTTCCTGGGAATAGTTAGAGGACAGAGACTATAATTCCATATGAATAAATACTAACTGAAAATAAATGGAATAATTTTGGAGGTGGAGAGATTAGGAAGAATCATCCAAATTCATTTTTGCAGAGAAGCAAGCAAGATTTAAAGCGGTAAAAGAACTTTATGAAGTTGCTGTTTCTAGTTAGCTTGGACTAGGTTATAGCTTTTCAGATTCATAGTTCAGTATCCTTTTATTAGACCATTTGGAGCATATTTATTTATGATGGTGAGGTAACCAAGAACTAGATGCCATAAATTTTCAAATTTATTCTAGTTAAAATCAAAATGCTCAGTCATCTCAGAAAAAGGAATCTCTAATTCATTTGCATAAATACAAATGTATAGTTGATGTGACTGTACCACTTAAAACATTTCAGATGAAGAGAATTTAGTATAGAGGCATACTTTCATTAATTTAATTATAATTTTTTCTCTTCATTTCCAGTCTCAAGCCCCATTCACACTATCATTCCAGCCTTCACTTGTTCCCAACCTTACGTGTTTTATATATGTATTTGTCTCTATCTTTGTGAAGTTATGTAGCTGTTTTGCATCTATATAACTGCTGTTTTGCTCTGTATTTTACTTCACTCAGCATGTTTGAGATCTGTTCATATTGCTGTATGCACATGTAGTTCATTGCTTCTAACTGTACAGTATTTCATGGTTTGCATCTAGCACAAATTACTTATCAGTTTCCCTAATGATGGGCGCTCAGGTTGACTCCAGCTCTTGGGTACAAATAATTATGTAATATATACATCTTCCTTCTACGTGTTGCTGTTGGCTGTGGGAAACCCTCTGGGGACATCTATCCGGGCACGGTATTGCCGAGTTCTAGGGTAGTCTCATATGTAATATAACTAAATTTTGCCAAATAATTTCTAAAAATGACTACACCAATTTTTACCTTTACCAACAATGAATTTTTTAAAAATCTCTATTTTCTTACAGTTTTGCCTGTTTTGAATATTGTACAATATCATACATTTTGCTAATTTGACAGTTATATAGAATCTCATGTTTGTTTTCATATATGTTTCTCTGTTTGCCAGGGAAGTTGATCATGTCTTCATGCCTTTGCTAGCCATCTAGGTTTTTCTTTCTATGTCTGGCCTCTTCATATCCTTTGCCCTTCTTTCTATTATAGTTGGGTTTCCACTTCCTGTTGATTTCCCAGACTTCCTTGTGGACTTGAGAGAGGAATCCCTTGGTGGTTTTAGACATGGCAAATATTTTCCCAATAGGTCATTTATTGGTTGACTTCACTATGGTACAGGCATCCTTAATTGTAATGTATTTAAATTTATCAAAATTTTACTTTTGGATGGTAAGAAGACCTTCCTAATTCATAAATTGCAAAGATATAATTCTAATAGCTTTGTAATTTTACCTTTTACACTTAGGTCTTTAATACATCTTGTGTTCACCTTTTGAATATAGCATTTCTTTTTTAAGAGGAGCAAATATGATGGATAAGAGTTTGGATTGATCCTGTAATTTACTAGCTGAGTCACTTTGGCCAGGTTACTCAGGCTTCTAATGCTTGGATTTCCCCATATGTAAAATAAGGATAGTAATCTCAGAGCTGGGAAGGTTAAATGAGACGGGTAAAACACAGTTGTGGTGTATGTTTTAAGTATTTGATAAAATGTTTCTTTAATGTTTTACTTATATTATTAGATTAAGTTTGTTTTAAATTTTGTATCAATAAACACTAATTTTTTTTTTAGATACGGAAAGAGGGATAGATAGAGACAGACAGGAACGGAGAGAGATGAGAAGCATCAATCATTAGTTTTGCGTTGCGACACCTTAGTTCATTGATTGCTTTCTCATATGTGCCTTGACTGTGGGACTACAGCAGACTGAGTAACCCCTTGCTCAAGCCAGCGACCTTGGGTCCAAACTGGTGAGCTTTGCTCAAACCAGATGAGTCCGCGCCCTAGCTGGTGAACTCGAGGTCTCGAACCTGGGTCCTCCGCATCCCAGTCCGATGCTCTATCCACTGCGCTACCGCCTGGTCAGGCAACACTTAAATTCTTATCCTCTTCTTTAATATTAACTCTAACATAATTGCTATCTAAAAGGATGTTGTAAAATTATTCATTTTTGTGTAGCTTTGACAAACTACTTAGTTGTTCTAGCCCAAATAACAAGGCTGTTTGTTAAATCAGTAGTAACAGAATAGTAATATACACTGAAGCTTCATCCTTATGCTATTTGTGATATGTCTTCTAGCTTGAAGAAGGCTGCCTTGGACACTTTTTAAGGGGCATTATATTGAGAGAGCTTACTATACTAACTACTTTTATGTATAATATTGATAGGGACTTCAGAGACCATGTCCTAGTGTTATTCTGTTGCATAAAACAAATCAAGCTCCAGCTAAAGTTTACATTCTGTATTTGATTAGCCTAAGGAGTGTGGAGTCCATGGCTTCTATAAGCTCATTTGGTTTAGAATGTATTTAAGATGATGGTTGTCTTACTGTTCTCTTGTGGTATAGATTAAGGCAAAATTTAAAGTTGTACTTGTGTGTGTGTGTGTGTGTGTGTATTAATAAAATTTGTTAAAGTAGAATTTGCATATACATTTGGTAAGTATATAAAATAGATACACATTTTGAAAAATCTTGGCATACACCTATGTAAACACCAGCACAATCAAGACATTTCCATCACAACCCCAAATTTCTATGTATCTCATCTCAGTCAATCGTCTCTACCTCTGGGCTATACAACGACTGATCTGTTTTTAACTACTAGAGATTGGAGTTACTGTTTCTAGGGTTCTATATAAACAGTCATAAAGTGGGTACTCTTTGTCTACTTTCTTTGGCACAGCATAATGTTTTTTTTACATTCATCCATGTTATTACATGTATTAGCGCTACATTCCTTTTATATTGCTGAATGGCATTTCACTACATGATTATATCACAATTTGTTTAGCCATTCACCTACAATGGACTTACTTTTTGAATTTGTTTCTTTGCTGTAGAATAAAGCTTATATGACCATTCACACACAAATTTTTGTATTGATAGGCTTATGTTTCTTTTGGATAAATACTCAGAATTAGAACTGTTGAGTCATAAGAAGTATATGCTTAACTATATAAGAAACTGCAAAACTGATTTATTTTTTAAAAAATTTACTGATTTTAGAGAGAGAGGAAGGGAAAAAGAGAAACATTGATCTGTTTCTGTCTGTGCCCTGACCCGGGATCGAACCAGCAACCTTGTGTATTCAAATAATGTTCTACCAACTGAGCTATCTGGCCAGAGCTCAAAATAATTTCTAAAGTGCTTATAACATTTCATATTTCTGCCAGCAATGTATGGAAGTTCTGGTTGCTGCAGTTCTTTCAAATATTTGTGCGTATTTTTAATTTTAGCAGTCCAGTAGGTTTATGGTTGTATACTTTGGCTTTTATTTAGATTTTATTGATTCTAATAATGTTTGAGTATTTTGATAAAGGATATTTGTATATTTTTCTTTTGTAAAATGTCTGTTGCGATGGTGCGCATTTTTAATTGGGTTGCTTATCTTTTTATTATTGAATTATGAGAGTTTACTATATGTTCTGGATCCAAATACTTTTTTGGATATAGGTTTTTGGAATATTTTCTCCCTTCCTATGACTTGTCTTCTCATTTTCTTAATGGTATATTTGAAGTGCAAAAGTTGTAAATTTTGATGACGTCCAGCTTATAATTTCATTCTTTTAGGCTTCATGATTTTTATGTTCTCAGAAATCTGTGCCTACTCCAAGAGAATGTGTTTATATGTTTTTTGTTTGTTTCTATTGTTTTTTACAGCTGTATGACCATAACATTTAGGTCTGTGATCCATTTTTGATTAATTTTTATCTATACCCTGTTTTGATTTTCATCTATAGGCCTGCCTAAGGAATCTTGAGGACTTTGCAAGAGACAAAAACTTGTTATTACTCATCAAAATTTAACATGAGAATTTCTATTTGAGTTTTTAAAAAAATTTTTTTTCAGGACCCAACTACAAACCAAAGCTGAAGACTGTAGAGGAGCACACCCTACTTTTCTTGTTTTATATGTTTTTAAAATTGAGAGCCATTGCATTGTTCTTAGTGTTTTCAAAATTTTTCATGTTCTTGGCACATATTTAATTCATGAAGACATACTTCAATAGGCTGAAGTTCCAGAGAAAGATGCCCAAAGAGAGTGGCAAGAATGTGAATGGCCTTTTATTTCCTCTGTAGTTTTAATTACTTGAGCACTGTACCAATTCTTTTTCACATTCCATACCTTTTATCTATACATGGGGAATTTGTTTAACTTACCACTTTTTTGAGTTCATTAAGAGACATAATCATTCTTTTGATATGATTTCCATAACCATCTCTAAGTTCCTTGCATATGGAGTCCACCCTGCTGTTCAGCTGAAGCTGCAGTGCAGAGGTCTCCACTATCTCCAGGTCCCATGAAAGTTTCTCAGTCTTACCTTATTTGACTTCCCTGTATTTGATATTGTTGACTCTGCTGGAAGATTTTGCTTCCTTAGCTTCCATATTACTACCCTTCTAGTTTTCTCATCTTTTCTCTTTCTTCTCTCCTAAAGCTTCCTCGTTGATACTATCCAGGGCTGCTTCTCTTCTCATGGGATACACCCTAAGTGTGACCCAATCCAGCTCTCTTAGTTTTTAGTTATTACGTCTATGCTGATGTTTTTAAAATCTTTATCTCTTGCTCAGAACTAGAATGAATGCAATTTCTCTAACTATATGTCCAGCAGGATTCTCAAATTTCACATGTTCAAAGTTGAAATGATTTCTTTTATCTCCCACTTAGTCTTGCTTTCCTTCTGCATTCATTATTAGTGCCACCACCAATGATTTACCCTCCCAAGTTAAAACCTAGGGTTAACTTTCCCTCTCATAACCTGATAATCACCAAAGCTGTTATTTCTGCCTTCTGAATATCTCTCAAATCAGTCTTTCTCTCTCCATTTCTATTTCTATTGCTTTAGGATCCTCCTTTTTTACCCAAATTCTTATACTAGACTGTAGGCTGCTCCAAAAATTATCTCTGTAAAAAAAGAAAAGTTTAATCATTTCCCCAATTAAATCCTTTTCCTGGTTCTTTATTAATTTATTGGATAAAACTAAGATCCTTAGCATGACACACAGGTCCTGATTTATGATTCTGCCCCTACCACCACTTCCATCTATCTGCTGACCACCTCCCACCTACTACCCACTGCCCATAGAGTCCTAGATCTACAAGCTTTCTCTCCATGTCTGTGAATACCTGAAATATACTTCCTTTCTCCCTACCTCATGTTTTCCAGAATGTTTTGAAAGGTGAACAGGAATTTATCTCAGGTATGTCTGTCTTCTTCCAAAATGCTCCCTTATCTCTTTTCCATTTGTCCTAGAAAGTTCTCTTTTGTTATACCTGTGAATCTGTCTTTTATGTTACTGTATTTATTCTGTTGTATTATGGTTTGTTCATCTGTCATTTCCTCTACCTGACTATGGTTTCCTTCAGAATGGAGACTTACTCATTCTGGGATGCCAGTAGATGTTAGTCATTGTAGTAATAGCATGGCACATATAGCAGCTACTACACATACATGACTTACTGTATGCCAAGTACTGCTCTGAGTGCTTTACATTTATTAGCTCATTTGATTCTCACAATAATCCTATTACTATTTTAGGTCCATTTTTACACATGAAGAAACAGGCAAAGTGAGATTAAGTAATGTACACAAGGTCACACAGCTAGTAAGCAGTAGTACATCAGGGATTTGACTCCATTTAGGCTGACTTTAGAGTCTGTGCTTTCAGCTACTGCCTTTTATTGCTTCCCAGTGCCCCTGGCCCGGTGTGGGCATTCAGTGCTGTTGAACAATGATTAAAAATGTTACTGCCCCACTCCCCTCTGCCCCAAAGGTAACTTGAAAGACTTATTAATAAGATGTACTTAGGCTTTGTTTCCTTGTATTTCATGAATATTAAAACATACATTTCAATTGGTTATATATTATTTTTATTTGTAAATTGAGAGATTTTTTTCAGTTCATTCTTAGGTAGGTGATTTTTTAATTTAAATTAAAATATTATTTTCTTTTAACTTTTTCCCCTGTACACTAAATAAAGTGACTCCTATCTTGGCATTAATTATTATTCTGCCAGTTACCTTGGCATAAATGCTTGATCTTTAGCGATATACTTTTTTACCCCTCATTTTGTTATGACCAAAGAAAAAATGTTTTGTGACTTTGAAGTTGATTACAGATACATTTATTTGCTTATTTATATTTGTCTTTTTTGTGCCCTAAGAATAAATATGCGTGTCACTGGACTAACTCCCACGCAGTTCTTATTTTTAAGATAGTATTTTTCTGACTTTTTATTTTTATCATCAATTTCAATTCCCTGAAAATCCATTATAACTGTGCCTTCTTATTTTTGTTTCTAAAGATCTTTTTTATACTCCATTTAGCTTGTGTTTGCTTGAACATTCTAGATATTAATGCATAATTTCTTCTCGTCTAGTGTCCTTAAGGTCCGTTTAAAGGAAGAACATTGACATGGAGATTGAAGTCTTAGATTCTAATATTAAATCTGCCATTAGTTGGCCTATGAAATTGGGAAAGTAATTCAATTTATTTGGGCCTATGCTTGTTCATCTGTAGAATGAGTATCATGGATTACTGTGTGCTAGGTAATGAGACTCTGAAGATGAAAGATGTAGTATCTTACCCTGGAGAGCTCACAGTATAGCAGAAAAGAAAAATAGAGAAACAGACCTTTAGAATATAGTTTGGTAACTGCTGTGATATTCTATTCCACATACATAGAGGGAATGGAGAAGTCTTAAAGGATATATGTGGCTTACCTTAGTAAAATGTGGAAAATAACTTTCCAGACCAGGGGCATAGTATATGCAAAAGCATGAGGCGCACACACGGCAAAGGGCAGGCATGTCATGTTTGTTTGAACTCTGTAGGAGAGAGTGGAGGAATGGCTAGAGATGAGGCTGGAGAATCAGGTAGGAAGCAAATAAAGAAAAAACGCTTTATATTGCCATGATTGGATTTTATCTTGGAAGTGATGGGGAATTGCCAGAGGTCTTAAAGTAGAGAGTGACATTATTATTTTTATATAATTCATCATTTTATGTTCTTTATTAAATGTTAAATGATTAAAAATTCAAGAATCCACGTGCTTGCTTTACTAAAAGTAGGAGAAGCTATAAAGTAAAAGCTGATTTGTCTTGTTTTCCAGAGTTTTTGCTTATATGTACTGTAGTGCTAATAGATTCACATAGTGTTTGTCCTAAATGGCACTGCTACCATCATCACTGTCACCATTGTGCCTACCATCATAATCAATATCAACATAAAAGGTTTACTTCACTAGAAGTAGAAGTGGCCTTGGTTAGAGTTGGTTGCTGAAATCTTTGCACCAAGTTGGAACTCTACTTCTAAGTTCTCAACTCTTGTGAGGAATTGTGTTATTTTTATTCTTTCCAAATCAATAAATCACACCTCATACAAAATTGTTGTAGATTTAATAGTTCTAAAGAATAATATGGTTTGACTGCCATTAATTATGGTTCTCCAAAGTTTTAAAATCCTCTGTGTCTAGTACTAGTAAGGAGTTTTCTAGATTATTTCTGGCACTTATTAATGTTTCTGTGTAGGGCTCTGTTATATGTATTTTGAGATCGGTTTTCTACTATAGATATTTTATTAAATACATTTAGATGGCATGATTCGGTACTGCCTTGCCTATGATAAATGAAGCTAATGAAGGAACTGGCCATTTTCTTGGCTACATTGAAATAAGCCGGCATATACAAAACTTGCAGATTACAAATAAAACAAAACTTTAATTTTCTGAAAGTTTCTCATTCAAAATAGCTCTAGGAAGCATGCAGTTAAAAATGGATATTTGTGAGAAGACTTAAAATTGAAAACTGTTGGCAAGATTAATCAAGGGAAATTACAGGCATCCCCAAACTACGGCCCGCGGGCCACAATGCGGCCCCCTGAAGCCATTTATCCGGCCCCCGCTGCACTGCCGGAAGGGGCACCTCTTTCATTGGTGGTCAGTGAGAGGAGCACTGTATGTGGCGGCCCTCCAATGGTCTGAGGGACAGTGAACTGGCCCCCTGTGTAAAAAGTTTGGGGACCCCTGAAAGAGGGCATGTTACTGTAGGTGTTTCAGGAATGATCATCTTCATGTTAATATAATTGAAAGTTTAGATCAAATGGACTTCTTAGAAAACTATACCTCACATTGGATCAGGAAAGAAGAGAAAATTGAGTCGTCTTAATATAAAGAAAAATATTCTCACAAAGAAACATACCAGCTCCATACAGGTTACTAGCAAGTTCTACAAAACATCCAAGCAATAATAATAACAAGGTTCTCATTAAGGAAACTTGACTTATAATGGCACTGGGGACAGGGATGCTCTTTTAATAATTGGGGAACTTAGTTAATCAAATGGAAAAAGAAAACTGAGTTGGACCACTGCCTCATATTTAGGGAAATCCATTGGGCTGGATCTATCCATAAGGCAAAGGTGTAGTTATGGTAAAACTATAGGAAAATAAAGTAGAATATTTTAATGACTTTGAGTGATATTAATGCACAGAATATAGAGCAAAAGATTAGTAAATAAGACTACATCAAAATTAATTCTTTCTTTTCACCAGTACATACCATAAAGAGAGTGGTGATTAGTATTCAACACATATAAAGTTCTAATACACAATGAAATAAAGATAAACAACTTCATAGAAAACTAAGCAAAAGACTTGAATAAGTACTTCATAGAAGAATAAACTCACTTGGCCAATAAGCATAATGTACATAAGATATTCAACCCCATGAATAATTAAGGAAATCCATATTAAAACCAGATGAGAAGGCATTTAATGCATCCTAGATTTTCAAAAATTAAAAGCCAAATTGTGTTGCTGTTCATGTGAATATGGAGGAACTGGAATGCTTAGGCAGTGCTGATAGTAATGTTAACTGGTATATCCACTAGGATAAAAAATTGACATTAAATAAAACTGAAGATGCACTCTGAGCTATTTCTAAGTATGTCTTAAACCTCTTTATAGAGATAGCAGGTGATGTATGTTGTTGTTTATACAGCATGGTTCATAACAACAAAACACTCAAAAATCTATCAACAGTAGGATGAATACTGGTATTCATAAAACAATGCTATTCAATACTAAAAATGAATAAATTGACAGCTAAGCTCAACAACTTGAGTTACCCTGGAATATAATGTTGGAACAAAACAAACTGGAGCCATGCCATATATTCTTATACAGTTATATAAAGATAAGTACATGAAAAATGAAGCAATATATTATTTAAGGATACAAATAGCATACAACGCCGAAGGGAGTGATAAAAATTTAGGGATGAGTTAATAACATGACAAACTCATGTTCCAAATGGGAGGGACAGAGGATAGATATAAGAGGTAACAGTAACTCTATACTTATTGTTTATATATATATACCTTAAACTTATTTTTAATATTACTACTTAATATTAATAATCACTCTGTTTAGTAGAATATAATACCTACTCTTGGATGTGAGATACTCCAAGATGTATTTATTTATTTCAAGGGGTACAGACACTTAAGTTTTTAACATTGTTGTATTAACATGATTTTCTACCTTCATAAATTTTTCATTTATTGATCATGTTGCAAAAAGTTTGAGAAGGCATAGCCTTACCTTTTATTTTTCTAACATAAACCATATATGATGTCTATTTTTACAGTTGCATTTGTGGATATAACATTTTATTTGAGAATATTTCCATTTTGTTTTATTTATCAAACTTTTAATGGTGTTTGTGTGTCAGGCACTATTCTAAGCACTTAAAAATGTTAAATCATTTAATCTGGATTAAAACCCTATGAAGAAGATACTGTTATTTTATAGATAGGGAAACTGAGGCAGAGAGATTGTTGCCTAAGGTCACGTAGTGGAGCCTGTATTCAAACCTAGTGGGCAGCCTGGCCCCATACCATGTGTTTATTCACAAAACTGTGGAAGACCATATGAAATGGATCTATCTCTAAGGGGATATGCTATTTTTTCAATATTTTTTTATAAATGGGGTACCAGTTTTAAGGTTGCAAGCACATTGTCAGATTATGAGGAAATGATTACATAATTCCCTTTAAGAATATTAAAAGTTACATTGGTAAATTATGTATTTCTAGATATTGCTTAAATTTACTCCTCAGTGAAATTTGTGTCCGTATATTCATGCAATGAAAAAAGTAGCTAGGTAAAATTGTACCTGTTAGTCTAATTGCAGATATGCTCCTATGCACAAATGATAGTGACCTTTCTTCTTCCAAAAATGAGTTGATGAAGTAATAATTTACAACTAGAAAGTTTAAATGTAGCATGTATAAATTCCAGAAAGCAGTATTTGATTCAGGGATGAATCTTAAAATAAAATAGACTGTGAATAGAGAAAATTGGGCAATTGTGAAGAAGCTAATATTGATATGTAAAAGTGAGCCCCTGGGGTAAAGAGAGAAAAATCTGACTCATCCTTTGGAGCAGTAATTTTCAAACTTTTTTATCTCATGGCTCACAAACTAATTATTAAAATTTTGTGACACACCAAAAAATACATTTTTTGCTGATCTGACAAAAAATAGATAAAATTCTGATTCATTCACACTGCATGGATATTGTGTTGGCTGTTGTCATTTTTTTTTTTAATTTAACAATCTAAGGAAAAAGAGGTCAGTACCTCTGACTAGCGCATGTTTTAAAAATTCTTGTGGCGGCTCACTGGTTGGAAATTCCTGCTTTAGAGCATTGGTTCTTTACCCATTAAGGTTTACATTCTTGAGAATCTGGTCAGTTTACAGGAATTTCCATATAAAGTCACAGGTTTCATAACTACATCAAAGTTTTTCCATGGGTCAACTCCTAACCCTAGTCACATTTAAAGTCTTTCCTTTAGAGCTTCTTGAGAGGTCTCATGCTATATGTATGCTGTCTTTAAAAATCTCAGCTTTTGCCTGACCAGGCAGTGGCACAGTGGATAGAGCATCGGACTGGGATGTGGAGGACCCAGGTTTGAGACCCCGAGGTTGCCAGCTTGAGCGCAGTTTCATCTGGTTTGAGCAAAGCTCACCAGCTTGGACCCAAGGTCGCTGGCTTGAGCAAGGGGTTCTGCTGAAGGCCTGCGGTCAAGGCACATATGAGAAAGCAATCAATGAACAACCAAAATGCCATAGCAAAGAACTGATGCTTCTCATCTCTCTCTGTTCCTGTCTATCCCTATCTACCCCTGTTTCTGATTCTCTCTCTGTCTCTGTCTAAAAAAGAACTGTTAAAAAAAAAGAATTTCAGCTTTTTTGTGTGTTGCTCTTTGTTAAAATTTTTTTTTTTTTTAAATTTTATTTATTCATTTTTAGAGAGGAGAGAGAGAGAGAAGGGGGGAGGAGCTGGAAGCATCAACTCCCATATGTGCCTTGACCAGGCAAGCCCAGGGTTTCGAACCAGCGACCTCAGCATTTCCAGGTCGATGCTTTATCTACTGCGCCACCACAGGTCAGGCTTCTTTGTTAAAATTTGAATAGCTTAACTTTTAGTGATATAGGGTGTCAGCAGAACACAATTATTACTGATTTTTCCTCTTCAGCTGAAACTGTAAAAATTTACTTGCAGATATTCTTCAAAAGACCAGTATTTCCTTCTTAATTTACTTGAGTGGTTAATGTTTTATTTTTCCAAGATTAAGTTATATGTGGTATGTTATAAGCAGTTATTTACTTTTTTTTTTTTAAGGTAGCTCTTTTAGCTGAATAAAGACATTTTTTAAAGCATGCCTGTAAATGTTCAGCATTTTATAGCTCTGACTGTCAGATAATTTGGGATGTTCACAAAGGATTCTGGGTAATTATGAAGTGTCCCATCCATATCCGGTATTTATCCATTTCTCTGCTGGGGAGACCAGGTCTTATAATATATGGTATTTTATATTTTAATTTAATCCATCTTAACAACATAGGAAAGTAAATATACCCCTGGCAAATTTTGGAGTATAACCTTCATGGAATGTTTTTCAGAAAATGAGAAATAATCTTGATTATATTTTTTAAATTAATGCAAAATTGCTTTGTTACTCCATAATATTTGTGTGTGTTAATTTAAGAACAACTGAAATTTGTATTAAATTGTTTCTCTTCAAAAATTGGGTCAGATGACCCCTTTAGGATGAGTATATTTTTCTAATAGGTAGCTTCAAGTCTCCATGTATTCTACCAACTACCAGCATCTTTCTTTCAAATGTCAAAATACTTAGGGATTCATTTTATAAATTACTTTTTTGGTAAAGACGTGAGCCATTTGGAGGATGAACTATATTTAAAAGTCTGGGGTGTTTGTTGTTGTTGTTGAATGGAGCTGCAGCTAGTCCTTAAACACCTCCCCCTGTTTTGTTAACACTTGAGTGATAACACTAACATTCAGAAAGGAAAAATCATCTAATTTTTTATTTTCAGTTTTATATAATTTTGTAATTTGTTACTTGCTATTCTTGGTATTAGATTAGCTAATGTAATGTAATAAACATTAATGATTGCCTACTATGAGGTGTAGACACTGTGGTAAATGCTATTGATACAATGATGGATAAAGTATGGTTCTCCTCTTACAGACCTCACAAATAATGGAAGAGTCATAAAAACATATTTGTAATACAGTACAGTCACTATGATATTGAGAAGTGGAAAGAATGGCCAAAGAAAGCATTAATGGGAGAGATAATGTCTAAAGTGAGTGTTAAAGAAGGTTATGTCTGTGTTTATGTGTTTGTGTATGAGAATTTAGGTGAGGGGACAGAGGGGAATGGGAGCAGAGGACCACTCTAGGGGAAAGTAGGAGCAAAGGTACATTGGTGATAAAAGAAGGATGTGTTCTGGAGGTGCAAGGACATGTGTGTTGTGTGGTCAAGAGTATAAAAAAGGGATAGTGATGGACAGGTGTGAAACCAGATCGTGGACTTTTTTAATTTATTTGAGAGGAGGGGAGATAGACTCCTGCATGCACTCCAACCAGGATCTACCCAACAATCCCCATCTGGGGCTGATGCTCTGCCCATCTTGGGACAATGCTTGCAACTGAGCTATTTTTAGCACCTGAGGTGGAAGCTCCAAGGAGCCATCCTCAGTGCCAGGGGCCAATGCACTTGAAGCAGTAGAGCTGTGGTTCCTGGAAGAGGAGAGAGAGAGAGAGAGAGAGAGAGAGAGAGAAAAGGAGGAGAGGAGGAGAAGCAGATGGTCACTTCTCCTATGTGCCCTGACCAGGAATCGAACTCCAGACTTCCACACACAGGGTTGATGCTCTGCCACTGAGCCAACCAGGCAGGGCCAATCATAGACATTTATTATGCCATTTTTAGGAGCTTGAACTTGGTCACTCATTCTGTGCTTTGGTAAGTCATTCATGGGTGATATATTCAAAGGGTAAAAGATTGGAGGCAAGGGGAGTAGTTGGCTTAATAAAAGTGATGAGGGCTTATAGTAGAGCTCTGTTAATAGAAATGGAGAAGAGGAAACATTTTAGATTCTTTTGTTGTTAATAAATAGTAAATTCAGTAGGACTTGATGTTTGGAAATGGCCAGTGGAGGCTAGAAACACCATGTTTCTAGCTGCAGTGATTGTGTGGATGATGAGGGCACCAAAGGGAGAGTACAGGAGTGAGGATCAACTTAGAAGCTGAGGAAATCAGTTTTGGATATTTTGAATCTAAGATGTTAGTGAAATAACCAATGGGGTGGTCTAACAAGGCAATTGACCTTGAATCTGATGCTGTGGGATGTGATTTGGGGCCCTAGGATGGAAAAGTAAGTGTGAGAGGCGACTGAAACCATGGGACCATATAGGGAGCATATGAGAGCTGAGGAGGAAATAAGATAGAAGACAGGATATTGGGGAGCATTCAGAGTCAAGCAGAGAAAAAGGAGCCCCACAAAGGAGAGAAGGAGCTAACCAAGAGAAATGAAATAATCACTGAGCCGACCTGTGAACCCAACTGAAACTAGAAAGTATACATTTTTAGTGGAACAGATTGTTATATGTAGTTGTGATTTCCTTAGATGCACTCTGTGGTCAAAATGAGTGATGGAGATCAGAATGTAGCATTAATCTGGTATTGAGGTAATGAGTTTAGGGAAGCTAATGTGTTGATGTTAGAGCAGTTTAGATCAGTGGTCCCCAACTCCTGGGCTGCGGACTGGTACTGGTCCATGGGCCATTTGGTACCGATCCACAGAGAAAGAATAAATAACTTACATTATTTTTGTTTTATTTATATTTAAGTCTGAACGATGTTTTATTTTTAAAAATTACCAGATTCCCTCTGTTACATCTGTCTAAGACTCATTCTTGACGCTTGTCTCGGTCACATGATACATTTATCCATACCACCCTAAAGACCGGTCCGTGAAAATATTTTCTGACATAAAATTGGTCCGTGGCCCAAAAAAGGTTGGGACCACTGGTTTAGATGATAAACTGTGGCAAATTAACTCATTTTAATTCTCACTACAGAAGATTCTGTAATGAGGGCAGGGTGGTATGTTTTGTCTCTTGTATTCTCATGCCCAACATATAGAATGGGCTCAAATACTTGTTGAATAAATTAGTGAATATGAAGTATGTATTAGATCCATTTTACAGATGTAGTAGCTGGGCAATGTAAAGATTAAGTAACTGATGCTTTTTAGTGGCTGAGTAAGTAGGAAAGGAAACGAGCCTGGAGAGGGAGCTGGTGGAAAATTGAGGGGTTCTGGGAGTGGAGAGCTCCCTGAGATGAAGTAGAAATGAAGGCATGAGAGATGAGATACAGAAGAGGAGGAAGTATGGTTAGAGAGTAAAATGTTGGAGTTTCCATTTTTTTGAGGTATAGTTCTGGATGAAGACCAAGTCAGCTCTTAATAATGGAGTGGAGTTTATGTTGAAGCTCTGTGGGTACCTATGTAGATATTGAAAAATTCTAAGGATATTATAGAAATCTGGGTAGAGAGGAAGACTATGAAGATACTGTATACAGAGAATGGAATACATGAATGTCACTGTCTTTGCATTCCAGCTAGTTTTTTTTTTTAATTGAATTTATTGAGATGACATTGGTTAATAAAACCATACAGGTTTCAAGTGCACAGCTCTATAATATGTCATCTACATATTTTAACATAGGTCACAGTTAGATCTAGTTTGCTGAAAATGATTTATTTTTTCCTCCTGAGTATGGATAATCCTATAGGAAAACTTGAAAAATATTCAGAATATAAATACAAAAAAGTTCTAAGTTTTGCCTGATATTCTTTCATACTTACAGTATGAATTTTAAATGTTACACTTCTTTCCTGCAAAGAAACCCACTTCACCTTTAGTCTGTAGTTGTTGGTATTTGTAGCGCATGGCTCACCTCTTGTTGGGCAGCTGTGGAGTTCACATCCCGAGGAGGCTACGCACGGAATGCACTCGGTCTTCCAGACCCTCAGCTACTGCCCAGGCGGCTGCCCGTTGTTCCTGTGCTCTAGCTCACTCTCCAAGCCTCTTTTTGAATGCTTTTGTTTCAAGAAGCTCTTGAGAACTTTCTATATTACATTGTGGAAAAGAAAAAAGTAGAATTCATTTTAGCACTAAATTATAGTTAACATTTTAATTTGAGCGTTTTCAGAGTGTTTTGATAATTTAATTGATCAATCCGGTTTCATTTTTGAAGACAATCGTCCCTTGTCGCATCGCAGTTCACTTTTCACGGTCTCACTGTATCGTGGATTTTTAAATTGTACATATCTAATTTTGTATCATGGATTTTTCACTATATCGCAGGATTTTGCGATATATAGGTATTTTTATATATTATCTTAATTATTTTTGCAGTAAAATAAGCAATTTCTAGCCAAAAAAAATAGAAAAAGTATAAAAATATAAAAAATATTAATTAAAACATTAAAAGAATATTAAAATATGTAGTGTACAGCAGATGACCATCAACTGCTTCTCCCAACCAGACCAACCCCATTCAGTGCCAGCAAGGGCTAGTTTGACAAGTTTCAGAAACATTTGGACTTAAGAGCGTTTCTCTGCATGGAGAAGCTGTCTCTTCGGATAAAGCCGAAGTCAAGGAGTACATGAACAACACATTCAGAACCGCCATCAAGGAAGGAGGCTTTAAGTCTTAACAACCGTTGATGGAGACCTGACGGAGATGACAAAGTTGGCAAGCGAGGAAGAGAAAGAAGAACAAGAGGAACTAGGGATTGAAGAAGAGGAGGCTGGCCTAATGCTTGATTGCCTTGCAACCATGGTCACAATGGCCAAAGAACTTCAGCGAGTGGCTCAAGAATGGGACCCCCAGATGCTTCATTCGTTGCAGCTCAAATACAATCTAAGGTGGCATGTTGGTTTATAAAAACCTTCTTGCCCAGAAGAAAAAGCAGCACCAGCAACTCTTTATAACTATGTTCCTCACTTGGAAGGAGACACCAGTTACGCCTACTCCTTTAGCGAAAACAGAAGTTAGGGATGAGGGCAAAGATACTGCACCACCTGATGAACACCTGAGGTGGCATCTTCAGATGAGCTGAAATGCTCTTCCTGGCTGTGCAGTACATTCATCTCATTGTCATCAGTACTGCACAGCTAATTCATCATCATCTTCATCATTCAAGTTGTAGCATATTCACTGGTGAGTTCCCATATAGAATTTTATATGTTTTAAAAATTACATAGGTTTAAGAGTGTAGAAAGTGTTTAAGAGCATAGAAAGTGTCCATAAGAGTGTGGGAAAGGTTAATAACAGTGTGGGAAAGGTTTATAAGAGTGTGAGGAGGGTTTATAAAGTCTTAAAATATATATAAATAATAAAGTAAACATAATAAATAATCAATAAATAATAAAATTACTACTACGTGGATTTTCCCCTATCGCAGGGGGTCTGGAACCTAACCCCGCAATAGACGAGGGACCACGGTACTTTGTTTGCTTTGAAAGGCTTTAATTTCTTTTCTGATATTTTGATAGAATTATAATTTCTGTGGTGAATACAGTTCAGTAATTTATTATAGGATTGTGCTAAACCTAAATTTTATTATTCATCATATTAATTTAAAGCATTATAGAATTTTTTATTTTTTAGTTGTATAGTTATGACCACTTGTTCTTTTGTGTGTGTGTGTGTGTGTGTGTGTGTGTGTGTCTTTCCCACAAATGAATATCATCCTCTGACTAGCTCTTAGGAAATTCAAGGTAATCAATATGTTATAAAATGTGTTTGTATGATAAAAAGGTTGAAGGCGATACTTTTTAGAGTAGATATACAATGGTGTTGTGGTTCTCTGTGCTCTGTCCACTTGAGATCTTAGTAAGGAGCCGCTGAAACGCTGCTAAATGACCTTTGACACAGAACCGTGAAGGCCCCAAGTATGATTTCACTTTCACCCCCTCCTTTGTAAACCTAATTTAATGCTTGCTTGTCAAATCAGATGTTTGTTTAGATATTTTTATTAAACGTGCATTGAGGAGAACATAGCTTGAGGTCAACTTGGCATAATCCCATGTTTTTCTTGTTCTACTACAGAGGTTTGTTGGTGGCAGGAGAGACAGTTCTTTTGGAGAAGGACTTGCAAACCGAGTATAGGTGGACTTGCTGTTTTCTCCATACTTTTCCCAGAAGCCTCACTGGGTCCTGGTGATGTCCATACATTAAAAGAAAGCAGACTATGTGGGTTGCTAGTTGTATTTGTGGTTCTAATTTGATCCAAGCACTTCTGCTATATACTAAGCACACTAACTGACAAATTCAATTAAGGCACTATATTCAGAAGTACCTCACTTTTTCTTTATCAATAAACTAGGTTAGATTGTTTCACACTAGTTAATATAAGAGGTTTTTCATGTGTTCAAGTAGTATAGTATGTAATTATTTTTCTCTATTAATTTTTATAAATCTGGCTATTTTGCCAATTTGTCAACTCTTAAATATAAAATACAAGTATTTAGAACTTAATTACTGTTTTAACGTTACAGTAATGAAAGTTGAAAATTCTTGAATTTTTTTGTCAAAACATTCTGATTTAAATTCTGATAATCTGTTTGAAAATTAGGGATATGCTTAGGCTCTTGTGACTTTCATTAGCAGAAGCTACTATGTTCTTACTGTTTATTCATTAATTAGAAGCTGCAAACAGTCATTAATTGTTAAAATAGAAGAAGTTTGTAGGGGGACCATATGACAAAAGAACTACTTACCTTTACAGTTTGTTCACTATACATGATTCATACACTCTTGTTTCAGAAGAAAAATTCTATTCAGTGCCTTGCGTGAAAAGACCTTTGCCTCCTTTTAGAGGAGGATTGTGGGAAATTTCTTGGACATTTCAACTTGTTCAGGGTTATTATGAACATATTGTGCTGAAGTCCTGGAATGTTAAAAACTTTTATTTTTTCTTATTTTGTTGAACCAATACTTTAGTAATTAAAGTTTATGCTCTTAACAGATTTAATAAAGAAATATGGTGGAGGCTTAGTTGAGCTGGGTTAATGACGAGGGGGAAGAGACTTTGCTTGGAGTGGCGGCTGCATGATGCAGTGTGCAAATGATGTTTCATTGAGTTGTATACTTGACACCTGTATGGTTTTGTGAGTCAATGTCACCCCAAAATTTTTAATTTAAAAAAGAAATTAATTTGACACATATAAATTAATAAAAAGCATTACTTAGACAAAATGTTCAGTAATTTCTTGTAGAACATAGAAAATCAAAACATTTAAAAATTTGTCTAGATCATAAGATATGACTAGAAGAAGAATGTTTTCTATGAGAAAAACTTGTTTTAATTTTAACTATTTTGGGAGAGGGAAGGGAATTGGGGAGATAGTTAAGGCCAGATTAACCACCAACATGCTAAATATCCATATCTATAAGTATTTCATTAAACAACACGTTTTTGGCATATTTGTTGACTAGCTAGTCTTTATAAAGTTCTGAAGACAGCTCTATTAAGCTGAAAATGGAAACAGGGAGGCAGTCAGACAGACTCCTGCATGTGCCCGACAGGGATCCACCCAGCATGCCCACCAGGGGGTGATGCTCTGTTGCAACCCAGAGCCATTCTAGCGCCTGAGGCAGAGGCCATGGAGCCATCCTCAGTGCCCAGGCCATCTTTGCTCCAATGGAGCCTTGGCTGCGGGAGGGGAAGAGAGAGACAGAGAGGAAGGAGAGGGGGAGGGTGGAGAAGCAGATGGGCACTTCTCCTTTGTGCCCTGGCCGGGAATTGAACCCAGGACTCCTGCACGCCAGGCCGACGCTCTACCACTGAGCCAACCGGCCAGGGCCATAAATTTTATTAAAGCTGTTTAAAACATAAATATTAACTTTGCCTTTTAGGATTGTTTTCACGACCGGAATGTAGACTTGTAACCTAAAATTATTTTTTCCCTCTTAGTTTGTCACATTCTTTAACTAATATGGTGAATATAGACCCTATGTGCTGCACGTTGTCTAGGTGCACAAAACTACTTTCCAGAAACACTGATGTTTTCCATAAAGTTGAAAGACAAAACTAAAAAAAATTCTAACACCTGTTAGTGGAGAGAAACCCTGTTCTGGGTTATAAGGTTCATCTGGACTAAGCAGAACACTTAGGGGACCAGTAGTCTAAAAGGAGGCTGTTAGCAAATACATTTATTCATAGGGATCATCATGTCTCAGCGGAGATCAGATTCTCCAGTTCTTTAAGGAAAGTTTTGAAAATGCTGGGAGGGCCTAGACAACTTCTGTACAAACTCATTTTCTTTTATTCTAAGTACCTTATCACTTCTGAAAATGATTTGAATTAAGACTGAGATAAATGAAATAGGGATTTTTAAAATGTAAAGAGACATTAAGAAATTCATCTGATATGGCTATTTTATAGGTAGGAACTGAGAACCTCAAAAAATTATGTGATTTGGTGCAGAAATGAGCGAGTTTGAGTGAAATCTACAATTTACTTACTGTTTGGTTGGTTAAAAGTGTGAACAGTCATTGTTAAAATGTAAGGAAGTTACAGGGGACCATATGATGAAAGAACTATGTAATTAACTACAATTTATTTATTGTAGCTCATCCGCTTTGTTTCAGAAGGAAAACTCCTCAGTGACCTGTGTGAAAGAATCTGACCTTACCACAAGCACGAATTATGGGAGAGTTCTTGCTAACTTAAGTATTTCAACTACTTAATGGTAATTTTTTAGGAACTGGCTAGTTTTTCAGACTGCCAGTTAGGGAGACCTAATTAACCTAAGAGTTGTTAATATATGGAAACCTTGGACCCAAATTAAAGGTAGAACGATGTCAATTTAGTACTTAAATTTGAATGAAACAATAACTTTTTGAGATGTTTCAGCAATTACTCTTAACAATTTATCTTAAATTAGATGGGTTTGGGAGTAATATTTCTTTGGGCAAAAAATAAATACATAAGTGAAACTTTAGTATGTCCATTTTCTTTTCTCTTTTTGAGGTGGATAAGGCATTTTAGGTTATGTCTTGATAGGTTACGAGTCTACTTATTGAAGAAGGTAATGAAATAGTAACTAAAATAGAAAAAATCCTGTTAGAAAAGGATAAATTTTTTTTCATTAACTTTTTATCTGGGTATTCTTTACTGTGTAAGAGAACTTAATAAATTTTGTCAATTTACACATAATTCCTGTTTCTGTCTTGGGGTCTAACTATCCATGTTCCATACAGGGGTCCCCAAACTTTTTACACAGGGGGCCAGTTCAGTGTCCCTCAGACCATTGGAGGGCCGCCACATACAGTGCTCCTCTCACTGACCACCAATGAAAGAGAGCCCCTTCCAGAAGTGTGGCAGGGGGCCGGATAAATGGCCTCAGGGGCTGCATGCGGCCCGCCGGCCGTAGTTTGGGGACGCCTGTATGATATTAGCTATTAGGTCTTACACTATAGATTACAAAATAAATGTTATCAGACCTTTGAGTCTTATATGAGTATCATTTGCACATTTTTCTGCTCTGCTTGTTTGATGAGAGGTGCACAAAATATTTTCCCATCTTCAGACTGTACTTCTACTAATCCAGCCCTTTCCTTGGGGTTAAGTTTAGACAGGATTTACTTATTTTTTAATATTGTGATTTTGAAAGTCCTCTAAGTACTGAGGATTGTTTGAAGCTTTGCTAAGTGAGATTTAGTGCTTTTAAAAAGGACTTTTAAAAAATCTCTCAAAACATATTGCAGTTCTCATAAGTAAATGTTGCTGAGCTTTAGATAAAGAGGGTCTGAGGGATTGTTTGGGGTAAGGAAACTCATTCCCACTCTAAAGTGATTGATTAGCAGGGTAGGTTTTTGTTCCCTATCAGGTGCTAGAGAAAGAAAATGAAATTGTTCAGTACCAATTTTTTTTTTTAAATTAAAGCAGATGCATTTCTTAGAGAAAGATCATTCTCCCCCATGAACTCCTATTTAAAATAATATTTCTTTCTTAGCTGTCAATCATAATGTAATAGGATATTGCTCAATGACGAACTGAAGATTTATTTGATTGAAAGCATTTGTTTTGCATACATTCATGAGTTTTTCTAACTGGTCCCTCTCCACACACACACATATACCAAACTAACATAGGAAAGTTAGTCTAAAAACTTCCATAAACATTTCAGATTACTTCATTAGAGTTAATTTAGTGGGTATACCATCTCTTATTATTGAGCATGGGTTACATTTAAATTTTTTTATTATAAATATTGGACATGAATAATGTCTGACACTTTATACCAGGATAGAGTTCCAGGAGTGGAATTATTGGGAAAATCTCTTAAGCCTCACAGTACATATTGCTAAAGTACTTTCCAAAAGGTTTGATCAGTTTTGGGGAGGTTGGTGAGGACATGTAGCAGTGAGCATCAGATGGTGTCTGTAAATATGGTTTCTAGTTTCTTCTATGCCATACTTATTGTAGGTATCTGGGTTAGTAACGTAACTTGTGTGGATCTCACTCAGTTTTATCACCATAAATTTAGGTGAATTTTAAGTATTCTCCCAGCTCTCATTCTCATTCTATTATACAATGGGTTTAAAGAAGGGAGGTCGGTGCTGATGCCTGACGTGGGGGTCTGTCTGGAAGGAAAGGAGAGGAACAGAGGAATGAGGTGCGCCTAGAAGATGGGGGAAGTGAGGCCAAATAAACAAGACACCTGGTTTACTCTCTGGGGATTCTATCTGAGGAAGAATAGAGTCCAGTCAGATTATATCACAGAAGCTCTTCTAGTGAGACTTAGGGATTTCAATCAGTTTTAAATAGAAAATGAAAGTATAAGAGAGACATATGTAGCTCTTCAAAAGAAGTTGTGTGTGGGTTATAGGTTTCAAAATGATCAAGCAAAAAAAAAAAAAAAAAAGTTTGTTAAAGATTCAGACATTTGATAGAATTGTATACCTGAAACATATATGATTTTAGTAACCAATGTCACCCCAATACATTCAGTTTAAAAAGGGAAAAAAGGATTTGAACATTCACACAATAGGCAAAATATTTTAACTTTTTAAAATAAATTATTTTGTGATGAGAAGGGAGACAAAAATTCTGTAGAAAATGGTGGCCTGAGCATAGATTAAAACTGATTATTTCTCTTTTCAAAAATCAAGGACCTTTTCTGTCTTTATTCAGAGACAACTTAATCTCTATTAATAATTTATGCAACTAAACAGCTTTCAGGGTTGTAAAAGAAATCTGACTCTAGCCTTCATCTAGCTCATCAAGAACCAGGACTACCTTCCAGAGAATTCTGTAAAAAAAAAATCACAGCGGCACTATCAACAGAGGAGAGAGATTTTCTGAACCAGATTAAAGCATTGAATTGTTAAACAGATATAAATAACAGTAATAAGAAAAAGGTTGAGAAGTTTGCATGTTTGTCATTAGCTTTCTAAATTAAAAATAACAAAATAGTTTGAAATAGTGATGAAAGTTATGAGCTGATTTTTTTGTCTTTTAAAAATTTACACTTTTGCTTTTAGTCTGATTATAAACTTTATCAATTAGAAATGTAAATTACTCTGAAGGATATAATTATCAGTGTTAAAAATGTTTTTAAGGAGAAAAAAATGAAAATTTGCTGAATAAATAGTGATACGTAGTTTCTAAGCTTTATTAGTCTTTGAGTTCCCTGGTAGATTGTTAGAGTTAGAAATATTGAGTTCATTGCTTGACTGAATAAATAATTCAGTGGCACAAAAGCAGCTTTTTCTTTTTTCCTAGTTCCTTTCTCCCCCATTATATTCACTTTCTTTCCTTTAAAAGGGTCCTTTCCAGCCAAAGAGGAACAACATAGGGTGAATGTGCAAGGGCTCGGGCATAGTTGCAAGCTCAGTGTTGGCTGCGTTTCTGGGGTCACTTAGCAGAATGAAGATTGTGCCTCACCTGTGTACTCTCCAAGGGCACCTGGAGAGGTGGGTAGTTGTTATAAATTGTTAGCCCAACCCGTACAGTGCAGTTGCTTTGGGAATTACTTTTAGTAAAATACACTTTTTGTTTTGGATCTAGTGTCTTTCATAGTGTCTGCCTTCCAGCAAAATGAATTTTAAAATTGAATAAATCATTCAATTTCATCTAGTTTTTTGGAAAGCTTTTTACTAGTTCAAATGACATTGTCAGAGTTAGTCTGATAATACATAAGAATTTTATTGTTTATATGGTATTTTAGAATTATTTTCTAAGAATTATGAACATTATATTAAATATGGGAAATCCCATATTGCCTGCCTTTAGTATTAACACCAAAGTGGGAATTATGCCAGATTATTTTCTCTATTTAAGTCATAAGGGACTCAGTCTTTTTTACGAGGTCAAAGCAGTTGTCTTTCTAACCCAATAGCCTATTTGACAATGATACCACTGGAGATGAAAATTATCTTTCATAAGTTAAACATTCATATTTTGTAATAAGTATTTGATATACTTAAGAGATTATCTAAAAATAATTTTTTAAAGAACTTTTTAAAATTATTTTTATTTATTTATTCATTTTAGAGGAGAGAGAGAGATTGAGAGAGAGAGAGAGAGAGAGAGAGAAACAGAAAGGGGGGAGGAGCAGGAAGCTTCAACTCCCATATGTGCCTTGACCGTGCAAGCCCAGGGTTTTGAACCGGCAAGCTCAGCATTCCAGGTCAATGCTTTATCCACTGTGCCACCACAGGTCAGGCTAAAAATAATTTTTGAAATTTGTGTATATTTAGCACATTTCATTGTGTAACAATACTGTTACATTTATGTAACAAATTTAAAGTAAGACATAAGACTATAATCCAGACTTCTATTAACTGGAAATATTTATGAATTGTGTTTTCTGCTTTTTCATTATATTGATACTTCACCAGTGTAATGTTTATACTTGAAGAAGTTTCTAAATGAGATAAAATATTATGTTTAGTATAATTCAGTGTTGTAAAGTTTATTGCAGGCGTCCCCAAACACGGCCCGTACGGGCTGCATGCGGCCCGCTGAGACCATTTACCCGGCCCCCCACCGCACTTCCGGAAGGGGCACCTCTTTTATTGATGGTCAGTGAGAGGAGCACTATATGTGGTCGTCCTCCAACGGTCTGAGGGACAGTGAACTGGCCCCCTGTGTAAAAGTTTAGGGACCCCTGGTATGCTATTCTTTATATAACAGTAATCCAGGTTAATAAACTTGACCTAGATGCTCTTTTTTGATATAACCAAACTATTCTTTACCTTTTTGCCTTTCTTTCTTTTTTTAAGTGAGAGGAGGGGAGATAGACTCCTCCTGCCTGTGCTCTGACTGGGATCCACCGGGCAATCCCTTGCTAGGGCCAGTGCTCAAATCAACCGAGCTATTTTCAGCACTCAGTGCAACTGAGCTGACTTCAGTGCCCAGGCCAATGCTTGAACAAATGGAGCCCCTGGCTGCAGGAGGGGAAAAGGGAGAGACAGGGGAGAGGGAGAGAAACAGATGGTATCTTCTCTTGTATACCCTGACTGAGAATCAAACCCAGGATATCCATATGTTGGGCTGATGCCCTGTCCACTGAGCCAGCTGACCAAGGCTTACTTTTCTTATTTGAACTTTAAGAAATGCTTTTTTGTTTTTTTAATAAAAGACTTAATGAAAGGATTTATCTAACCACTATGCTATATACCTGAAACCAATACAAAATAATATTAAAAATAAAAAAATAAATACAACTTTAGAAAAAAGACTTAGTGATTCAGTGAGTACCGACTTTATCCATACATTGTGATTTTATGATACATTGTGCTTTTAAGTGTTAATGCATGTTTTTTTAAATCTAAGTGTAACCCTTAAGAATGAATAAAATAGGATTTATACAGTCTTTAACAATTGTATTTCAGTAGTCACAGAAACCAAATATTGTTGTGGTTTTTATTGGCCATTTAAGTACTGACACTGGTATTGCTGAAATATATTTCTAAGGAGGACAGTGGGTATCTCACTTATCAATTGCTGCATAACAAACCACCCTAAGGCTTGGTAGCTTAAAACAACAGTGATTTATTCCCATCATTTTGAGGGTTGACTAGGTGAGTCTTTTGCACAGTGTGGTCTGCTTCAGGGGCCTGAGCAGTCCAAATGGGCTCACTCATGTGACTGGCAATGAATGAAGGCTGCTAGCTGTGAGCACAGCTTACCCTGGCCCTGGATGCTTATTTCCTTTAGCTGTGCTTCTCTGTGAAGGTAATTGGGCTTCCTCACAGCATGATGGCTGTATGCCAAGAGGTAATGCAGAGGCAGAAGCTGCAGCTCTTTTCAAGCCCTTATTCTGGATAATAAGCCATTTTATTGGTCAAAACAGGAAGGAAACTTGACTTGGGGTGGTGAACACACAATACAATATACAGATGATGTATTATAGAATTGTACACCTGAAACCTGTATAATTTTACAAACCAATGTCATCCAAATAAATTAAGTAATAAATTTTAAAAAATTTAAAAACATTATATACAAAGAAACAATCAAATAAAATATTACATTAAATTAATAAACAATTGAAAGAATGAAGGTAGACATAAGGAAGAACTTTTAAACAGTGGTTATAATGGTGAAATATTAGAATAGGCTCCCAAGAGAGAATTTTAAAGAATTAAACTTGTAAAAATATTATGAATTATGTGGAAAATGCTAAAAGTGAAAACAGGGGAAAATCACTTGTTTGTTGAAAGAGGGAATGTTTTCTTTTCTCTAGGAAAAAATGAATGACATGGGAATCCTGCATCTTCTTATGTTTAGTATAATTTTGGGAGTAACTTTCAAATTTTATGTAAAACACATTTTTTTTGGTACACGGTACACAATGGAGACCTTTAAAATTATCTGTTTGTATAGCTCTTAATTTGAGAACATGTTCATGCATATCACAGTACTTTTTCTTTTTTTTTTTTTCTTGTATTTTTCTAAAGTTAGAAGCAGGGAGGCAAAGAGGCTGACTCCCGCATGGGCCCGGCCAGGATCCACCCATCATGCCCACTAGGTGGCGATGCTCTGTAGGGCATGCTCCCTTGCAACAACAGCCATTCTAGTGCCTGAGGTGAAGGACATGGAGCCATCCTCAGTGCCCGGGCCAACTTTGCTCCCATGAAGGCTTAGCTGCAGGAGGGGAAGAGAGAGAGCGAGAGGAAGGAGAAGGGGAAGGGTGGAGAAGCAGATGGGCACTTCTCCTCTGTTCCCTGACTGGGAATCGAACCTGGGACATCCACATGCCAGGCCAACGCTCTACCACAGAGCCAACCGGCTAGAGCTACAGTACTTTCTTGATTCTAAGAAATTATCAATTGTAAGACACACCCTTTGATTTAGCAACTATTCTCTCTATTGGGAAAATAAAATACTTTTCTTGGAGAAAGGAGGAGTATTCTATCTATTCTAAGGATTATTCCGAAATACTTTTAGCCATAGGCATTGTAGCCACATGCTGCTCTTGACCTCCGAAACTTTTAGAATTGATAGCATAATTTTGAGACACATCCAGGAATTACTTTGGCTTGGTTTTTTTATTTCCTATTTAATTAAACCTACAGGTATTTATTTTTACTAATTATATTACATATCACTAGAAGGTAAATAACAACTCTTGAAAGTTACCCAGTTCCACATCCATAATGACTTTATTTCAATGCTGTTACAGTAATTTTTGTAAAGACATTTTAAGAAGTAATTAAGTATTTAGCATTAAGTTAAAACTCAACTGGATGTGGTTCTATCAATACAGACAACTGAGGTGACACATGAAAGGCCTATTCTTAGCCGTGAATAAATTCATACATGGATAGACAGTTACAAGGTATTATAGCCTGTGTAATGACTGGCGGGGATCTTTTGATATCTACTGTAAAACTCCTCTTGGTTTGAAAAAAGTTAAAGTGAAAACATTTTAAAATTGAGTAAATAAACAGTTTTTTTATTCCCCTCCCAACAACTACGTAAAGAAGACAGAATAGGCCTTGGGCAGTGCTCCGATTTAAGTAAAGAATCTGAGTGTGTGAGACATAAGGTCACCCAGGAAGTGGTAAGTCTGGGCTTATAAACCAGGTCTTCAAGACTTCCAGGTATATGTACTGTACTGTGCTACCCTTTCATTTGTAAGTTAGTAATGAATTAACTTCAATTTAATGAGGTTCATGTATTTAATGCCATTGATGCCAGCATTATGTTAAATGATACTATAAAATGGTAAACGAGATAGATAAGGTCTGTGTCCTCATGTAACCAACGACATTGCAAAAGACTAAAACTAAACAAATAATTACAACTAAGATGAATGTTAAGGTAGAAATTATAAGGTAATGTGAGACTATATGAGAAGCAAACCTAACCTAGTCTAGAATGGTGGGCAAAGTTGATGGTCATGCCAGGGAAGAACAGAGAAATAATTTTTAGTCTGAGATGGAAAGAATCAGCATGAATCGGAGCATTGCAGGTAGCAGAAATAGCATCTGCAAAAGCAAAAAGAAAGAACTAAAAGGATTCCAATGTGGCTGAGCACCGAGGAGAAATAAAGGTGGAAAGGAATGCAGGAAACCAACTATGATCTTTTTTTTTTTTTTTTAATAAATTTTTATTAATGGTAATGGGATGACATTAATAAATCAGGGTACATATATTCAAAGAAAACATGTCTAGGTTATTTTGTCATTAAATTATGTTGCGTACCCCTCGCCCAAAGTCAGATTGTCCTCCGCCACCCTCTATCTAGTTCTCTGTGCCCCTCCCCCTCCCCCTAACTCTCTCCCTCCCTCCCTCCCATGTCCTCCCTCCCCCCACCCCTGGTAACCACCACACTCTTGTCCATGTCTCTTAGTCTCATTTTTATGTTCCACCAATGTATGGAATCATGTAGTTCTTGTTTTTTTTCTGATTTACTTATTTCACTCCTTATAATGTTATCAAGATCCCACCATTTTGCTGTAAATGATCTGATGTCATCATTTCTTATGGCTGAGTAGTATTCCATAGTGTATATGTGCCACATCTTCTTTATCCAGTCTTCTATTGAAGGGCTTTTTGGTTGTTTCCATGTCTTGGCCACTGTGAACAGTGCTGCAATGAACATGGGGCTACATGTGTCTTCACGTATCAATGTTTCTGAGGTTTTGGGGTATATACCCAGTAGAGGGATTGCTGGGTCATAAGGTAGTTCTATTTTCAGTTTTTTGAGGAACCACCATACTTTCCTCCATAATGGTTGTACTACTTTACATTCCCACCAACAGTGAATGAGGGTTCCTTTTTCTCCACAGCCCCTCCAACATTTGCTATTACCCGTCTTGTTGATAATAGCTAATCTAACAGGGGTGAGGTGGTATCTCATTGTAGTTTTGATTTGCATTTCTCTAATAACTAATGAAGCTGAGCATCTTTTCATATATCTGTTGGCCATTTGTATCTCTTCCTGGGAGAAGTGTCTGTTCATGTCCTCTTCCCATTTTTTTATGGGATTGTTTGTTTGTTTGTTGTTGAGTTTTATGAGTTCTTTGTAAATTTTGGATATTAGGCCCTTATCTGAGCTGTTGTTTGTAAATATCATTTCCCATTTAGTTGGCTGTCTATTTTTATATCAGTTTCTCTTGCTGAGCAAAAACTTTTTATTCTGATGTAGTCCCATTCATTTATCTTTGCCTTCACTTCTCTTGCCATTGGAGTCAAGTTCATAAAATGTTCTTTAAAACCCAGGTCCATGATTTTAGTACCTATGTCTTCTTCTATGTACTTTATTGAGAAACCAACTATGATCTTGTTCAGGATTTTGGCCTTCGTTCTAAAGGATATTGGGAAGCTGTAGAAAGATATCAAGTAGAGATGTAACTTGGTTACATTTTCATTAGAAAAACATGAATCGGACTCCAGTGAATCTACAAGCCTGTTGGTAGAAGCTGCTTGTATAGATCAGGTTGATTGCAGTTGATTGTGGATACAGTAGTGGAGTTGGAGAAAAGGGCATAGATTTGACATTTGGTAGGTAGACAAAGCCTAAGGGTGTGACAGAAATATAAAACTAGTATTGTTATTGTTCCATATATAGCATTTGATTGCAAGTTCATCTCCAAAATTCTTTCAGTAACTTTTGCTTAATGTTAGGAAGTGACAATATTAATAATACATAATTTAGACAGTATTTTTCCTTAACTTTTTGAATAGTAAGTTTTTTTCATGCTCGCTGACCCCCAGGAGAGAGGGTTTTTTTTTTCCAAAAAATGAAGTTAGTTCCAGTTACACTTTTTTTTTTTTTTTTTTTTTTTTTAACAGAGAGAGAGAGGGATAAATAGGGACAGACAGACAGGAACGGAGAGAGATGAGAAGCATCAGTCATCAGTTTTTCGTTGCAACACCTTAGTTGTTCATTGATTGCTTTCTCATATGTGCCTTGACCGTGGGCCTTCAGCAGACCGAGTAACTCCTTGCTCGAGCCAAGAGACAGTTGATACCAGCAAGAAATCAGACTGTGAAAACAGCAATCTGAATATAGCAAGGACCCATGAAAGCATTACTGTAGTAAAAGCATTAACTCATAAAAATGATCAAGAACATACACTTGCCTTTTTTTAATGTTGCCTTACACATTTTTTAAAATAAAAATTTTTTGTTATTTGGATTGTCAGGAGGCACGAGGACGTACATGAATGTTCATACTAAAAGCGTTAAAAACTAATTTGTGAATTGAGCTAATTTTGTGATGTGATAGAGTCCATTATGAAGTATAGGGAGAAATTAGTTTCAAAAGAGAATTCGGCATCTTAATAATTTATATGGAAAAGCATATAAGTTTGTAATACATGATATGTACATACATAGTGCATTTTGTTCATACCACTTAGTAATCAATATCAGATTTGAAAGTTGACTGAATATTTAGAACTTTTCTGTTCTTAGTGGATTGGTCAAAACTTAAATGATGAATGTAAACAGAGTGAAGGGATTAAGATATATATATATATATATATATATATATATATATATATATATATATATATATATAAACACGTGGACACAGAGAACAGTATGGTGATAGCCAGAGGGAAATGGGGGATAAATAGGGACTGAAAGAGACATTACTTTGGGCGAAGGGTGCATGATGCAGTGTGCAGATGGTATTTTGTTGAGTTGTACACTTGATACCTATAGTATATGGTTTAACCATTACCACCCCAATAAGCTAAGTAAAATAATAAACACTTTTCCTTTATTAGTAAGATTTTATTGCTGGCTCATTGGTTTTAGAAACAGATTCCTAGTTAAATTAGGTTCAGGAGGAAAGAGTTTTAGAATCATACTTCCTTGAATTACTTATGAACTGCTTTATTTTCTTAGCCAACATTAACTTTTTGCACGAATACAGCATTATTAGTCTGTTTTATTAGCAGTAGAATAATCAAATATTCATAAGGGTTTTGTGAAGAATTGGAACATTAGGGAAGTAAAAAGGAGACTGGAATTCTAGAGAGTTTGTGCATGCCTAAGTGGGGAGGGAGACGGCACCTGTTCTGTTCCGTCTGACTGTGGCCCTGTGAGGATTCAGATGGATTGTTGCCAAATTTTCTTAAGGATCCTGAAGTAGCTTTTTATGTGAACTAGTTGGCAAGTAATTCAAATGGTTTTAAAACACCCAGCACTACAGGGCAAATGGAATATATTTGGTCCATAGGCCTCCACTTTACAGCCTTGGCTTTATAGAGGTCTTTAATCACTATATAAAGGTAAAAGGTCAGAATTATTTCTAGGCAAGACAAATGTCAAAAGAAGAAGGAAAGAAAGGAAAGAGGAAATACAATTTTTTGAAATATAAGAAGTACAAAATTAGGCTGTATTTTTAGTTAAAACTGAATTCAAAGAGACTCACTGTTTCTAGATAAATTTTATTTGCTTCAAAGTATACTTCTAACAATTTCAACATATGCATAATTGGAACTCAGAGTGAAATGGGAATATGTAGAGAGCAGGAAGCAAATGGATTGTCTGAAGGAGAGTCTTGTGGTTCTCTCTTCAGCAGGAATAAAGTATAGCAAGCACAGGAGACGGTTGATACCAGCAAGAAACCAGACTGTGAAAACACAGCAATCTGAATATAGCAAGGACCCATGAAAGCATTACTGTAGTAAAAGCATCATTTAACTCTTATAATAATGATCAAGAATGGGTCAAATTGTTTGATGTACTCTCTCTTGCCCAATAACACATATAATACACAATCATTGTAGGCAATTAAGAAAACATAGAAAAGTAATATAGCACTTTTCTTTAAAAGCCAAGATTAGATAAAATAATTTTATAATTTCCTAAAAGTATTTAGAGGTTGGCCCTTACTAATTTCCTAATAACTAATTAGTTTTTAGATTAGCCTAATTTAAATTTTAAAAGTATTAATTGGCTCACATAAGAAAAGACCAGAAAGTTAGACATCCATCAAGGTATGTAAGCCAGTGGCTAAATGATATTTCGAAGGACTCAGGTTGTATTTCTGCTCTAGTCTTCCTATTCAATATTGCCACTCTCTCAATACGTAGTGACAAGTGAGTATTGATTGGAATCAAGATTATCTTTTTCTTCAGATTCAAAAAGAGGAGAACTAACTTCTCTAACTTTCTTATAAGCAAAATAGCTTTATTTTTCCCTTAAGGGGTTTCCCTTCATCCCTACCCTAAATTTGTCTAATGAAGAAATTCCTAAACTAATTTGAAAGGAGGAATGGGCTTACCCTAATAACAGATTAGAGTAGCTGTGGTTTACCTTGTATCCCAGGCTCAGTCAGCTTCTCCTAAGGCCCACCACCTTCCTCCATCAAGTCCAGAAAGCGGAAGGTGGGTCTCTGGTGAATCTAGTCTGTCTCCTGTGTTCTAGCACATTCATTAGCAAAACTTTTATTGCTTCTGACTTGATTTTTTTGCCCCCAAATTCTTTTATCATTTAAGACAATCTCTCTGTAGAATAAACTATGTGGGCCATGCATAGAACACAGTTTGTTTTGGAAAATATAGTTCCTTAAATAAGCTTTACTTTTAAATAACATATATTCTTTTCCTGCTCTCCAAAGGATTTGCATATCTTAATCTCTGTAGTAGTGTCATTCTTCTTATCTTATTATAAAAGTGAAGTATAATTTATGAGGTTATTTTCAAAGCAAAAATAAATACTTATTTTAAAGTCTTTGTATAGAATATGCTAATTACATATTTTAAGTACCTATTATTTTGACTAAAATATTCAACTAGCTTGGCCATATATTTCATTTCTTTCAGTGTTCAAATTTCTTCATATTAGCCTAATATTTTAGTATCTGGGTCACACAGTCATTACAAACAAATCTAGGCCGAAATGGTTTATGCTTCTCAGTTGCCAGCTTGGTTCTCCATTTGACCATGCTCTGACTTTTCATTATTTGGTTCCCTTTCAACTCAACTTGTTTACTTATTTTTGCACAGTGCTATGTTAGTTCTTTGTATAAAACTGGTCTTGTGGTACTTTTTCCCCCTGAATCAAGCAAAGTAACAGAGCAAATAAATAAGTATGCTCTTGGCTGCTATGTTTTAGAATTGTTGCTCTACAAAGAATCACACGTTAAATTTACCTACTGCAGGGCTAATTATTGTGTGAAACCTTGTTTAAAATGCTAGAGAAATTGTAGAAACGAAGATTTTTTTTTTGACCTGAATGCAATTTGGTATTGAGAGCCTCAAAATTCCTAAACACCCTGCATAAATTTTACAAGTAAACTTGTTTCACTTGTCACATCAGAATATACACTTTTCTATCTTTTTTTTTTTTTTTTTTTTTTTTTTTCTGAAGCTGGAAACGGGGAGAGACAGTCAGACAGACTCCCGCATGCGCCTGACCGGGATCCACCCGGCACGCCCACCAGGGGCGAGGCTCTGCCCACCAGGGGGCGATGCTCTGCCCCTCCTGGGTGTCACTGTGTTGCGACCAGAGCCACTCTAGCGCCTGGGGCAGAGGCCAAGGAGCCATCCCCAGCACCTGGGCCATCTTTGCTCCAATGGAGCCTTGGCTGCGGGAGGGGAAGAGAGAGACAGAGAGGAAGGAGGGGGTGGGGGGGTGGAGAAGCAAATGGGCGCTTCTCCTATGTGCCCTGGCTGGGAATCGAACTCCGGTCCCCCACACGCCAGGCCGATGCTCTACCGCTGAGCCAACCGGCCAGGGCCAGAATATACACTTTTCTTCACGCCAAATGAGAAGTCGTGTTATGTTGAGATAAGGGAAGGGACATGGAAAGATGAGAGGAGTAAACTGGAGCAACACAGCTTTCACCTTCACTTTTGAAATACTGTAAACCAGTGGTCCCCAACCTTTTTTGGGCCACAGACCGGTTTAATGTCAGAAAATATTTTCACTGACCGGCCTTTAGGGTGGGACGGATAAATGTATCACGTGACCGAGACAAGCGTCAAGAGTTGAGTCTTAGATGAATGTAACAGAGGGAATCTGGTCATTTTTAAAAAATAAAACATCGTTCAAACTTAAATATAAATAAAACGGAAATAATGTAAGTTATTTATTCTTTCTCTGTGGACTGGTACCAAATGACCCATGGACCGGTACCAGTCTGTGGCCCAGGGGTTGGGGACTACTGCTATAGACTGTAAAATCCTATTGTGAAATAACTTCTTTTAAGGGATATAATTTACTGGCAACTTGTGTGAATACAGTGTTTCTTTTCTTAATATAAGAACTTTGTACCTTTGGAAATTTTTCCTTTTTTCTTTTTGTTAAATTTAGAATACTTGATTTCACACAATTGTATCCTGTTTTGAAAGTATAAAATTATAGCATGTGTACTTCTTGAAGGAAATTAATAATTTATTCATTTAGTATTATTGGACATTCAATTAATAAATTTCCAGATATACAATATTTACCTTCTTTGATTGCTAAAAAATGTAATCTTAACCATTCTTATTGTAAAATATCTCAGGAAGATTTACATATCTTAATGACATTGAATTATTGATGAATATTTGTTGATACAGTATCTTCAGGGGTTACTGAAGCATATCATAGAATCACCATCCTTACAGTTCTCAGTAGATATTTTTGCTTTGAGGTTTTGTAAATATTTATCAAAGCTTGATATCAATTTGTATGGCTAATAGCATGCAGAGAAAGATTTCTGAGTGAAGTAAGAGAAAAGTTTCTTACAGACTTGAAGAACACTTTGGTGAAGAAAAAAGTACTGGGTGCTTTATGATGTTTACTTTATTTCCCTTAGTGCCTACACTGGGCTCCAGGAGCCTGCCCCCCTGTGGCCTCACTTTTTGGTTTTTTTTTTTTTAAAACATGTACTTGGCAATGTTACAGATAGTTATTGTAAGAAAGGTTAGACAGATGATGATGGGGTTATAACTGGACCATTCAGTAGCTCAGGGATTCAGGCAAGTTAATTATGAAATGCCTATCTCCCAGTATTGTGAGTGAGGATTAGAAATAATGTATCTTAAATCAAGGTATTTTTACATGTAATGTAGTTTCCTAATGTTTTAAGATAAGTGACCTACATAATTTGGAAATATGATATTTGCATATTTTATCATGATTCTGTTAGGATTAATTAGTCTTAGTTATTCCTAACATACAGTAATTTTATAAGATCTCTTTATTCAGAAATAGATGGTATATAACAAAGTATTGATCAATTTGATTATATACGAATGGAGTGTGGAATATTTTTAAAGACTGACAAAATACAAATTCAGATGCAAGAAAAATATTTTTTACTAAAATGTGAGAAACATCTTTCAGTCAATAAAATTAAATCATGTTGAAATATATATTTTTTAATATCTCCAAAGAGTTTATAAACTAATGAGTGCTGTTTCTTGTTGCAACGGTAAATGTTAACCTCTGTACTCATGTATGGTCACAGCTCCTGAGTTCTCAGGCCGCTTGCATTTATGAGTGCCACAGCAGCTGACGCCCTGTTGCAGCAGCTGTGGGGACCTGAACAAGACTGCACAGGCACTCTAGAAATTAACTACTTACTGTAATTAAAGAAATTACAATATTAAAATTACATATTGAAATTTCATAATTATTCTTAGCTATTATATAATCCATTTGCAGTTTAGATTATAGAATATCATTCATTTAATAAGTACAGTAAGTACACATCTAACACCATTAGGTTTTGATGGTACCAGAGGGAAAAAAACAAACAGCATGGGCTCTGCCTCTACTGAGCTGTCTCACATGATATGAACTACTTAACTAAAGATTCACACATGTAATATTATATAATGGAATTCTGCAGAAATTGCCTAATAAAAACTTCCCAGAGGGCCAGTGGTGGAGGCAGAGTATGAATGAGAATCAAAGATATAATTCAAAATTTTCTTATGCTTAAGAATAATGATATGAAATCTAACAGTAAGTCCACTCTAACAGAGCAAGAATTCTTGCTTCCTGAGGAAATAAATGAGCTTTGTTGATGATCACTGAGATTGTCCACAAGTACTTGACATGCTTATTTGTACTGAATGTAGCAAACCTATATTGTTGATTTGTTTTGTTGCACAAGCTGAATTTGTGAATATTTTACATTGTAAACATTATTAAAATACATTTGTATGTCATATCAAATATATGAAACATAATCTTTAAACTTTAGATTATTATCATTTAGAGGCATCCATGTGTTAAACTGTTTTGCCTTTTCTTTCTTCCTCAGTAATGCTCTTAAGATTTTTTTGATGTATCATAAGAAAAAGTTGTGAGCAATTTGGCTCCAGCAAAGGAGAGCTGATTGAGCTGAAGATGTTTGTACTGTCCAACTGCCAAACCTTGGTTCAAATTGCTCTCTACTTTTACTACTGCAGGTTTAGTCCTCTTCTAAGATCTTTAAGACCACCTTCAAGCCCCCTTTTGACAGCTTCTACTCTCTACCATTTTCTTCTCTGAATTAACAGGGAAGAATAGAAATTTGTAAGAAAAAAGTAAAACAGGCTTAAAACTTAAATCATCTGGTATGTGTTTTGTTCCTCACAGCCAATTGATTAAAATGATCCTTTAAATTCTTATTCCTGTTCGTTTTCAAAGCCACTGTTAGACTGTCAGAATCCACCCCGTTATGCATACCATTGTCAAAAGAGTCTTTGTGAAGTACTAGTCTGGTTTTGAGCAGAGAGAGAGATGATCGTTTCCAGGATGCAGAATATGTACTGTGCAGTGTATACTACCCTGAAATGCCTGTAGTGCTCTAAGTTTCTGCTTACAGTTTTCTTTGTACAGTTTCTCTTTACCTATAAAAATAACCTTAGTTATTATAAGGTCTAACAAGGATCTTTACTATTCTTGAAGTTTGTCCTATCAACCCTAACTAAAATCCCTCTCTGAGCTTATAGCTCATACTACTCATTGAGCTGGAACAAGACTTCTGTTAAACTTGGAAGATGGTGAGAGGTTATTTTCCCAAAGAGATTCGAATAGAATTTCATATCTTGAGCATCTCCTTAGCAGTGCATAGCAAATATAGTGAATGTGAAAATATTTGATAATTGTTTTACTTACTTTAGTTTTTTTATATAATATTGCTTGCTACTCTAACCAAAAAAAGAATTAAATGTGTAAGCTTCTTTAATTATTTGTTGAACCCAGGACCCCTTACTTTAGTTCCTAACTTCTCTTGAGTACATAGTTGAGTCATTAGAAAATAACTGTTGGCAATTGGGATAGGTTGTGTGTGTTTTGGACAAGGAAGGATATCTATTATTGGACTTCTAAAACCAGTGGCCATTTCTGTTTTATGGTGTTAATGCTTCTTGTTACTGCAGTAATAGGGTTGTATTGGTACAAGCATATTTAGTTTCCTTTTCTTTAATACAATATTTAAAACTGTGGTATGATATTCAATTAGAGTCCCTGGGAGTGTGACCTAGGACTCTGCATTTAAGCCTCACGTAAGGTGCTTACAAAGGTGCTGCTGCTGGTTGCAGTGATGGTGATATTATAATTATGCGAAGGATGATGATGATTGTGATAATCCACTTTTTTAAGTCTTATTTGTGCCTGAAACATTCTTCTAGCCAGTTTACAACTATAAACTTACCTGATGTTCATAGCAAGCCTATGTTATAAGGTGCTGTTATCTTCATTTTTCAGATGGAGAAACTAAGGCAGAGATAAATTTAATAACTTGTCTTCAAAATAACTTTCTTATAAACATGGTAAAAATCCATAAAAAAGAAGTGGCCTATTTCTTTGGATGAGTAAAAAGTACTTTCTAAAGGATTGCTGTGAATAATGTGAATCAAAGTGAATAAGCTGGTTGTTGTATACTATACTGGCGTGTCACCATGCCAGTTCTGGATAGGATAGCTCAACAACTAGCCCTAAATATACCTTATGTTGCTTTAGGGAGCCAGTCACAAGGCTGGGTAAAAAAGTAAGCATACACACACAAACTCAGCACAATCAGGAAAACGATGGTAATAATTGTAAATTATTACAATTTCCAATAAACATATAATTATAAGACAGCTGCCCCATCTTAACACATACAGATATATATATAGTTATACACATACATGCATATTTACATATATACATATATATTATAGTGCATATTATTTTATGACCAAATGGAATATAAGTAAAACTACTTAACTATATTCTTTTTTCTTTTTTTTTTCCACTTTACTGGTGTATGGTAAATCTTGATTTTTTGTGATAAAATATATTATTTTACTTCTAATAATGAATGGAATGAATATTTTATGCCCTTGGCATCATAGACTGGACAGAAGTGGGTGGGGAGAGGCTCGTGTGATGGTGGTTGTGATGCTAGGGAGAACTGATTGGCTACCATCAGTGCCTATTCAGAAGAGTTTGAAGAGTGCTTTTAAGGTGTTGCTGATGAGTGCTCTGACTTTTGAGACCAGTAGACCTAAAAAGTAGGTTACATTTTACTATAAACATTTTATGAGTTATGACTGAATAGACAATGAAGTCTAAATTGAGTTAGCAGTCAATTTTTATCCTTACAACTAAATCTAAGCAGTGTTTCAACTATTTCTCTTTATATTTTCTATTTACAAATTATCTGAATTTCTCTTGCTGCCCATTTATATATGATTGGGGTGAGTTATATCACCTGAAGCAGTCAAGATGAAACATAAGCCGACCAGGCAGTAGTGCAGTGTATAGAGCGTTGGACTGGGATGTGGAGGATCCAGGTTCGAAACCCGGAAATCACCAGCTTGAGCGTGGGCTCATCTGGCTTGAGTGCGGGCTTGCTGGCTTGAGCATGGGATCATAGACATGACCCCATGGTCGCTGGCTTGAGCCCGAGGTCACTGGCTTGAGCAAGGGGTCACTCAGTCTGCTGTAGCTCCCAGGTCAAGGCACATATGAGAAAGCAGTCACTGAATAACTAAGGTGTTGCAATGAAGAATTGATGCTTCTCATCTCTCTCCCTTCCTCTCTGTCTGTCCCTAACTGCCCTTCTCTCTGTCTCTGTCAAAAGAAAGTGAAACATAAAACCTCTTATTTCTGACACTATCTATGTAGCATGCTTAAATTGGTAGACAATCCTATGAAAAACAGGATAAAATGGGATGCTAGGAAATGAAGGAAAATAGATGTGATGCCATCGATAATTCTAGAAAATTTATTTTTTAAGTTTTGATAACATTTTATATAATTCTCAAAATCACATTTTTAACCTGTACAAGCTGATGTAAGACTGAATGCCTTCCTTAAAGCTTATAAAAAGGGAGGTATCAGGTTTAAATTAATCACATTTTTGTCTTTCCCTATTTCATGAGTTGGCTTTTTGCATTTTCTACAGCTGATGATCTGAGTGTTTGAGATGACCATGTAGGTTAAAAAGTTGAAATTTTTCTATTAAAATTATATCTCTCTCTGAGGCATAACTATTTATTTCCTTGCTATACAGTGTGTCCGTAAAGTCATGGTGCACTTTTGACCTGTCACAGGAAAGCAACAAAAGACAACAGGAATGTGAAATTCTGCACCAAATAAAAGGAAAACTCTCCCAGTTTCATACCTGTTCAGTGCAGTACGATGTGGGCTCACACACACAGTTTTTAGGGCTCCTTAGGTAGCTATCCCGTATAGCCTCTACAGACTCCTCACTGACTGATGGCCTACCAGAATGGGGTTTCTACACCAAACTGCTGGTTTCCTTCAACTGCTTATCCCATTGAGTAATGTTATTCCTATGTGGTGGCGCTTCGTTATAAACACGCTGATATTCACGTTGCACTTTGGTCACGGATTCGAATTTAGCGAGCCACAGAACACACTGAACTTTCCTCTGTACTGTCCACATCTGGATTGGAATGGCTGTGGGCTGCTCTGTGTATACACGGTGTTACGTCATCATATGCGCATGCGCACATGCTGCCACATCATCCTACAGAAACTGGGAGGGTTTTCCTTTTATTTGGTGCAGATTTCACATTTCTGTCATGTTTTGTTGCTTTCCTGTGACCGGTCAAAAGTGCACCATGACTTTATAGACACACTGTAGTTAAGCATTTTTTCTTAAGTGGTATTGATTTTGCTGCAGACTAGCTGTGTGATTTTTGGACACATAATGACCTATTACTGGACCTATTTCTTCATTTTCCATAGTGAGGGCAGAAATATTTCCATTAATGTATTTTATATTTAATTTTTGCTTTGTGGGTTTCATCAGGCTAAGAATAAAGTATACTTTCTGTTTAAAAATTCTTCTTGCTATAAACTCTTCTCAAATCTAGCCCCATGTATGACAAATAGATTCAAACAATTTAAGCTGCCCCAATATACTTGTTTCTTTCTTGAAAATATAACCATTTATATGTCTTTATGAGCTGTTTGCCCTCCTGATACACACACACACACACACACACACATCTCTCTCTCTCTCTCTCTCTCACACACACACACACACACACACACACACACATACACACACTCCATGTCAAGTTTTAGATTATACATTATTTGAAAAAAGAGTTTAACTTTTCCTTTGTATCACATAGTACCCAGGAAAGAACTCTGTTAGTCTCTGAATAGTTTATAAATGTAATTAATATTGAGGACTTTGAATTCAAATGATTGGATAGAATGGAATAACCCTGAAACGTAGCCCTGAAATAACATTTCTAGGCTACGTAACTGTTTTGTGTCAGTGTGATGAACTCAGAGACATAGATAGCACTTTTCTTAAGCTCTAAGTCTTGTTCTGAAATCATTTCCTCTTGATTTAACCATAAATTCATTATTCACCTTATATTCTCTCTTTTATAATACTATGATATTAAGTTACTGATATTGGAAAGTCTGTCAGGTAAAGAGGTGCGTGTGGATAGAAGTGCGTGTCTGTGTACCCAGGTACTCCTGTGTAAGTATGAGAGAGAGAGCGGCACACAGAATATATGAGAATTTAGGGTGCGTGTTAATATTTGAGTCTTACATAGTTATTTATATGCACTTAATATTGGAGCTATTATAGTTGACAATCAGAAACAGTTTTTAATCAATAGTAAACATGATAGCTTAGGAAAATAAAGACATATTTTCCTTTCATACTTTCGTTTTAGCTCTATTGTATATTTTCCAAAGACTTAAATTGTAAAGGATAAATAATTATTGAAATGGACCATCTTATAACTGGGCAGAAATGGTAGAGGCTCTAGGACACATTATAATATTTGGAGGAAATTTTACTATACATAATCCTTTGAGTAGTACGAATATTCATGTGCGTCCTCATGCCTCCTGACCATACAGAGTGTGAATTATTTTAAAAATGTGTAAGGCAACATTAAAAAAAAGGCAAATTTATGTTCTTCTTGTTTCCATAAATTGGTTATCAAACAAACATGATTTAATAAAACTAACTGGAACTAATTTCATTTTTTGAAAAAGAAAAACAAAATTCACTCCCGGGGGTCAGCGAGCATGAAAAAAACTCACTCCTCAAAGGGTTAATATTTTAGAAGCATGGAACAGAAACTGTAAAATTCAACTATCATAAAGCCTAATGGCTGAAAGGCATATATAGGTTAGACTCAAAATGCGCTATGAAACTTTATAGAGAAAAAGCTTAAATAAGTGCAGAAAAAAGAGCTGAGCTGTTTGTGCACTAGGATTAGAAGTTTGTAATCATAAATTTTATCTTAATTCAAAGAATTATCTTTGTGGGCAGGGCATGTTCTTCAGTGTAACCTTGAACTGTGATAATATGTGCCATTACGAGTTGTTGATGATTTAATGTTTTATGAATAAATATGATATTGTCAAAGTGTTTCCAAATATTACTGTTAGTTTTAAGTAAATATTTGGAATAATTAAAATTTGTGTCTCTACAATTGATAGATATATCATTGAATAAATACTGTTTTTATTATGTGCTAATTTTGGTTACAGAATAATAGTCAGATATTTTTGGAAGATTTAATTAGAGTTTACGTCAAACTGTTCTCTGAAGATACTAGAATTTTAGAGGTTTTTTGTTTTTGGTTTTATTTTATATCGGCATTTCTTCTTAAACAGAATACTGTTTGATAAGAAGTGAATCAAAATCATTCACTTTGAGTTTAGAATCATTGCTCGTTGTCAGTTGGTGGGTGTGGAAACAATTTAATAAAGTTTGGGTAATTTAGTTTCAGTTTAAATTCTCTACTGGCAATTGGCCGAAAACTCCCTCTGAAGAAGTGAGCATCCATATGTCATTTTGTGATTTGGCTACAGTCTGCTTGACGTAGCAAGGCCCTGTCAAGAAAAACTAATGGAGTGACTATCAAAAGAAAATCAATGGTAAGAGTTTTCACTTAAATTATAATGTCTATGTGTGTGTTTATGTGTGTGTGTAAACCATAACAATATATTATATTTGAATTAAGATTCAGGACTTTTAAAATTTAGAACATAACTAATGCCAGATGTTTGAATTTATGTATCTATGACTTACATTTGTAACGAAAGATATATGCAAAGAATGGTTTTATAAATAAGAAATCTTATATGCTTTATGTTGATAAAAATAGTAATAAAAATGTGAAAAATCAGTTACACATATTGTCTAATTTAAGAACTTTCATTTTTTGTAGTTCTGCTGTTTATCTTTAAACATAGCATATTATAAATGTTGCTTGAATAAAGTGTAACTCATTAAAAAATTATACCAAAATGAATTTATCTTAGTTTCATAGATGCTTCTTAAGTAAAGTAAATGTCATAAAATTTTAGGGGAAAAAAGTATGTCATATAATAATATCACTTAGTTTAATATTCTTTAAAAATGTATTAATGCTGCTATATCTGTATGGGAAATATTTAATTCTTAAGATTAGATCTTTATATACTTAAAATAAAGTGGAACAGGTATTCATAATATAGCATATAGCACAGTATTAAATAATACCATACTTCTGTCCCCTGCCTTATACATGTTTGCACTGATAAAATAATTCAAATTTGGCTGCATTTTTATACACTTCAGGTGACCTTAAACTTAATATTTTTATTCTCATTGTATTTCTTTATTTAGACATTGGTGCCCTACTGGGTCTATGATTAGTTAACTTTGGACAGACGTGGTAATAGCTTATAAAGATTGAAATCTAAAATTGCTGTTTATCCGAGCTTATTCCAGTGTCTCCAGTGATATAGTAGCTTTGTGATAACTGGATAATGTATGATTAAGGTCATATATTGGTAATAGATTGTGATTCTGTTGTCAAACATATTTTTAAGATTGACATATTTTGAGTAATTTTTCTTACTTAGTTAGAGATATCTAAATGATGTGAATCAAATGTGACCATGTTCTTAACTGTTTTCTAGAGCAGAATAAACACATTAGGGATAGCACATGTGACAAGTACCTAGCGTAGCATCTGCTATCCTGTAAGCATTCAAATGTTGACAGTGAACTTAGTACTCTAAATGGCAACATCTGTCCTTCAAGCCATCTTTTTATAGATGGTCTGCTGTTTACTATCCATTCAGCTAGGTGCTAAGGATAAAATGATGTAATTAAAAATCAGATATTTCCTAATTGCTCTTGAACTTACAGTGTAGATACAATTATACAAACAAATGTAAAGTTGAACTAGAACCAATACTATGGAAAGGTATAAGTTACTGTGAGTGTAGAAGCAATATGGTCAGTGTATAAATGAAGCATAGAACCCACACATTTATTTCTTAAGTTGAATTGATAACTTGTTTTTTTGGGGGGGGCCTTTTAAGTTTAGAATTCTAGTAAATGAATATTTTCTAAGCAAATCATGCTGGAAGACTAAATTCTAACCATGGAGAAATAATTTTGTTTGTGCTGCTATTCTATTTTCATAGATTTGTTACAACAAAGCCTTGCCAAATAACATGCATAGCACTTATGGGAGAGAATTCTTATAGGATCTTTTTTAACATTTCAGGATTAAATGCAATGAATGATAACCCTAATTTTTTCAACTGAATTTAAGTTAAAGGATGCTCACAATCAAAAGTGGCTCCCACTTTTTTATTTTAGTCTGCCTCACAAAAATAACTGCAATCCTCTCCTTAGTAACTACTGACTTGTTATATGTAGGCATTTTTTAATGGTAGTATGATTTTCTTAATCAACTTTATCCCTTGGAAAGAAAATTTAAAGTGTATGTTTTTAATAAATTAATTCTAAGACATACATATTTATTTAATTAAAAAATAAAGAGGTAGAGCATTGGATGCTAAATGTTTACATTTTTTATGTAGGACACAGAAAATCTTGTCTAAGGGAGGGACACTAGTGAAGCGAGAAAAATTGAAGTTAGTTTTCATTTTTGTTATAATCTGTCAACACTCTCATTGAAGACTAGCTTTTCTTTATTTGTCTGAATAAACAAATTGAATCAAAGTGTACAATCTAGTATGAACCGATAATCATAAAGTTTCTTTTTAAATAGAAATATTTTTCCATAATTTACTACTAAAATATATAATCCATTAAAATACTAAATGGATATGAATCTTTTTTAAATGGCAAAAATCCAAATTAAGTTCATAGATAACTTTTTCTCAAAATTATTATTTTCAATTTAATCTCTACAGTGACTTCTAAATTTCTTTTCTGGGGGACTCAAAAGAAGGTCATCGACCTCCCTTTTAAGTGTTCTGATTTGAAAGTCTGAGGTCAAACACCCAGGTAATTGTACTGAATACTTGTTAGGGCTGGGAGAAAGATGTCCTTCCCGTGTTTCCCAGCAGTGCCATGCCAATGACATTGTCTCTGTGACACCTCCTTTTGGTTCTATGCTGTTAGCTCTCATTGGTCCATGTTGTCAGGTGGAGAATTGGGCATTTAGTCACATAAAGATGTTTAAAACGTAGATATGTAAACATCAGAGATAGAAAGCAGTATATAGCATTTCTTTTACTGAAAAGAATGAAAAATGACCTTTGTATTTAAGCAAAGTGTGGTCTTCCCATAGTCATCAGTTTTTAACTATGTAACTTTTCAGTATAGGAAACAATATAGCATCTGATTGGGTTTGTTTATGTTGGAATATAATGGCTTCTGTTTTGAAATTTGGGACTACTACTGTCAGAAGAAATAGTCATAATTGTGTGGAATTGCAAGTTTGAGAAAGAAAAATTTTAATTACAGTTATTGTTGTTAGCTGTGGGAAGTAAAATATCGTTTTAAGTTCAGTATAAGGAAAAAGCTTTTAAGTGTGGAAAATAAGATGGATGACCTTCCAAGGTTCATTCTTTTCAGAAGTTGTGACAGAAGTTTATAAAGAAGAGGTTCTTGCTGAATTAAATCACAGCAGTATTTGAAGGAAATTTTTGGCGCATCTTTAAATTTAATATATTCATAATGATATAAATACAATATTTTACTGTTATGTGAAATAGATATTACTAGAAATACTAAGCTACTACTTATAGTGAGATCTTTACTAAATCAACTTAAGAGATAGAAGAACAAATCCCTTTTATTTCTTTTGTAAATTCTTATGGACAATCTGTTTTATGTCAGGTACTGCACTTGGCATTAGGGGCATAGTCACAAATAAGACTGATGTGATAGTTATAGTCTGTCAAGGAAGACAGACACTAAACAAATAATCATCATAAAGTATGGTGGCTTGTGACATAACAATAAAGAAATCCTTTCTTAGGGATGCCTTGAAAATTAATTATTTAATCAGTTTACTTTCCTCATGAAATGATGTTATTTTGACAAAAGGTGGACAAAATTCTTTGAGAATGGACCTTAGAAACTAATAGAGACTGAAATAGTCTTGTTTTTTTTATTGGTTATTTAATACAAGAACTGCTATAGAAAGGTCTTCAAGTTTCTGAGGTACTAAGAAATAGAAATATAAGCAGGAAAAACTCATAATGCCTATCATGTATATCATGCATGATATACGTCATCTAATAAAATTATATGTAGCAGTGCTACCTTAAAAATTACTGAGTTGTAATGGTTCAGAAGTTGGGCTCTAGAGTCAGAATTCGGTTTGAGTATTAACTCTGACATGTACAAGCTTTGTAGTCTTTGGAAAATTGTGTAACTCCTCTGTACTTCATTCAGCTTTCTCATCTTTAAAATGGGTATCATAAAAGTACATACTTTGTATAGAAAAATAGATTATTGGATGCATATTAAATGTTTAGAACAGTATCTTAGCACACAGAAAGTGTGCTTATAGGAAGGGCTTTAATAGTAACTATCAATAATAATTTCCTCATGTCAAAAACGTCTATCTAATTCACAAAGTTGCACTAATTGAAATAATTGCAGAATGGTGCTTCAAATATATATGTGTATTTAGATAAAATATGACAGAGTGATCTTTATTACTGCTAAACGAAATGTCACTGAAGTCCTCGTCCAAGCTTTGGAATGTATTTAAGTAGCAATATAGCAGTTACTCAAAAGGTCTCCATAGAATGCACCTCCAGGACCAAGGTTATCTCAGCATTTAACCCAAAATTCAGTTTATCCCAGGCATCATAGAACTGATCCTTCTTGTTCAAGGAAGGAAGTTGTTAAGGTCTTCTCTTATTTACTCCATTGAAGAGAAGACCAAACCAGTTTAGAGTAAGTTTGGGAAGGAAATGACTGTGTCGATATTAAATATTCTTTTCCCTGCAGAAACCTCAAAAAAAGGATTCCTTTCTATAATAGATCTATATTATATTTGTACACTTAATCATAGATAGAAATACCTGTTATTTTACTTACCTTTTTAGGAAACATACTGTTTTCTGTCTCAAGAGTCATATATTACATTATGTACTTCTATATATGGTGTATGTAAATATTTTTAAATTTGTAAAGAATCTTTTTATTTATACCTTTTACTATATCTTTTAGTGTGATATCCTAGCAAAATGTTTTAAGAATTAAATAATTTTTGCAAAGTAATTCTTATAGGAAAACAATTTCAGGGTATCACACTTAACATTTTTGGGAACTGTAATCGTTTGGCTTTTGCGTGTGTGTGTGTGTGTGTGTGTGTGTGTAATTTATGGATTTGTGGATTCATTTAATTTAGCTATAAGTTCAATTTTAATGAATGGTTTTTAGATGAAATATTTGAATTAAATCTAAAATTAGGTATTTCTGTTTACAACACAGAACTATTTCTTTGATTGTAACTTGCTAATAATAGTATCGTGGTAGCCTAAAAGAATTATGCTATTACTCTACTTAGCTCTTATGAAGACTAGAACCGTGGCAGTAACACTTAGATCCAGAAAATCTTAGATCCAGTTTTAGTCCTGCCATTAATAAATGGAGGGATTGTAGATACATGAACCTACTGAAACGATGAGGCCATCTTAATATCTGTCTCCTCATTATATATGTGTGATATGTGTGTGCACTTGTGTGTGTATGTGTGTGCATATGTATACATACATATATATATATATTTCCCAAATTATTGCTCCTAAGTGAAACAAAAATCTAAGAATTCATTGTTTTTAATTTTCAAATATACTAAGTAAAGAATTTTATTCTAAAAAGTATTTTACATGATGCCCTTCAAGTGAAAATACATTATTAGTTTTTATATATATTATTTCAGGACTTCTCAAATATTTCCATATACATTTTGTACTGTTTTTAAACTTCCAAAGGAAATGAAAATTCCTTTAGTCTGTCTAATTTCAAACTGATTTCCTTGTTATAAGATTAAAATGGGGTTTTAATGCACATTTCTAGTAGTTAACCAAGTGATTTTTTTAAACTTTTGCACTAACTTTTTATATACCAGCTTCAAATAGGGGCAGAAGTCTCACGGCTCTTCTGTTTGCAACTTGGTAGGGTGTTTCTGGTTTTGCAGATAGTGTCCTGAGTTCCCAGATTCATTTACTATTTCATTAAAAAGTAGACTGTAGCTTTTTAAGGGAAAAAACAAAACAAGCATAATTTAGGTATGTATCCTCTCTCTTTCTCTCTCTTACTTGTTTGTTTTACCAAAGGATCTCCCTAAATCACTTCCAACACCATCCACTCCTGCTAAAAAGAAGAGTGCAGTTGGGAGCTGGTCATTAAAGCAGCTCTAAGTTATCCAGCTGTGCATTAGTGTTCTGGAGGTCTTTGCCCTGATAGGTTTCAAGTCAAGTGAACATTAGGTGGAAAATGCTGTATATAGCTAAAAAGTAATAACTTGGTTGGTCTTCCTACTCTTAGATGCTACTATAGTCAATTAGAATAATTTTTCATATAAAAAATTACAGAGTTAAAATAGATGCCTTTTATAGACTTAATAGAAGACAGTTGACAACACCTGTATTGTGAACTGCTACATTTTAACTGATAAAATATTGCAAGGGCATTGAAGGCAAAAAAGTTTTGGACACAGGTAATATTTAAATTTATGAATTATTCAAAGGAAATATTAACATGCAACCATTTGAAAGAAGACTGAAATTTATAAGAAAATAAAATTAGCATAAAACTTTTCCCCAGGATTTATTCTGTAAAATATTTTTTGAGGGGAAGAATAAGTGATAACTTCTCTTGGTTAGAGGCATAGGTAGTGGAATATGCAAGGGGCATAGGGGAGTGTTTCAGGTTTACGTGTATTTCTGCCATACATGTTACCTATTAGAAATTCATTTAAATTCTTTAAGAGGAGCATATAAATACAAATATATCTGTTGATGTTAAACTTTTATCTGCCATTAATTTGAGTTCCTGAGTTCCTATTTGTATAAAACATGGTACTGTTTTATAGTTAGTACAGAAAGGCTATCTCCTATTAGCTGAAACCAATTGATCTTATTCAGAGAAGGTTGTATCGTTGGTTAAAGAGGAATCATTTGAATCATGGGACAGTTTTTGAAAATACAGACCCAAGAATATGTATCAGTAAAATCAGAAAGCAGTATGTGTTTATTGAGATATGAAGAAGGTAAGAAGACATCAGAATAAAATAATTTAATTTGCATTGGGCCCGTGTGCTCATATCTTTTATTTGCTAGTTTATTCTGGGGTACAAATTATTTTATTTTTATGAAACATGTTTCCTAAAGTACTGTTGAATTAAAAGTTACAAAAGTTTTTCTTTATAAGTATGCATATACACAGTAACAGTAAATACAAGTCAAACTTAATTTTTAAATGAATCATTTAGAATGTGGTCCCATCTGTGCCAAAGGGCAATCTGTCGAATCCTGAACATCCTTTGTCTAGTCATCAGTGTTTGATATGTAGCAGGCTAGTAGGTAGTGGTTCTATTTTTACATAATAGAATATATTTGGATTAACAGATCATGTTCCAGGGGCTGATTAAAAAAAAAAAAAAAATATATATATATATATATATATGGAAAATTTTTACACAAAAGAAGGGAGATTCATGTAATAAACATCTGATATGTATGGCCCAAACTTAACAATTAGCAAAAATTTACCACATTTGCTTCAGCTACTTCCTCCTTTTTTCCTCAAAGCAGATCTCAGACCTCATCTTTCAACATTTTTCAGTATGCATCTCTTACAAAAAAGACATCTTCTTATATAGCCATACCTTGTCACACCAAACGAAATAAACAGTAATTCTTTGTCACCTGGTGTTATCTCTCTATTCAGTTTCCCATGATTTGGATATTAAAATCTCATTTTACATTTGGGCTGTTCATTCAGGATCCAAATAAGATGCATGCAGTATTTGGTTGTTAGGTCTGTTCTATAATTAAAATGTCTTTTCTTCCTCTTCATCACTCTACTTTTCTCCCTTTCCCACCCCTGCCCTCTTTCCCTTCTTCCTTTCTCTTTCTTGCTCTTCCTGTTCTTTGACGTTACGAAAAATATGGTAGGCTGTCCCATAGAATATTTTCCATTCTGGATTTTTCTGTTGGCTTGCCTAGTAACTTATTTCTCTAACTTCTAAATTTCCTGTAAATTAAAAGTTAGCTTATAATATTTAATAGATTCAAGTTAAGCTTTGATTTTGATGTTGGGGGAGGGTGAGTAAGAATAATTCATACATGGGTCTCTTCCTTCATACTGCATCACTTCAGGGAGTAGTAGGTAATGTTTACTCTTCACACTTCTAGCAATGCTGAGTTCATCAGTGGTGACTGCAGTTTCTCCACTGAGTTTTCTGTCATGGTTTCATTCATTGCTAATTGTTCTCTGACTCAATTCTATCATTAAGATTTGAAAGATAATAAATCAGCCACCCTTTCCACATCAATTACTGGGAATTCTTATTTAAAGAAGAAATTTTTCTCATAAAATAGGGCTTTTTGATTTCCCTGAAATAGTTCATCCAAGAAAGAAACTTGGCACTTTTACTATCTCTTAAATAACTAGATTAATATCCAACAGTAACTGTATGCATACAAGGAACACATAGCATTTAAGTATTTATGTAATTCTCAAATTTTTATTTTAAAAATTTCTTACTTGATTTTTATGAACACTGTCAGTATTAGGATTGCTTTATATCATCAACATACAGTGTTGATCATATAGGTGTTGAGCACCTTTTTCCAGTTCAACTTGGTCAAATACTCTGCTTTGTGATGAGCTGAGCTTCAGGAAATAGGATTCTTCCTTAGCTCAGCAGCAGCTGAACATCACCATGCAGAATAATAGCATTTAGTCGGGGATGGTTTTATACTGTTAGAATCAAAAACTTAAATTTGGGGCTGAAAAACAATCATCATTTTACTAGATTTATTAGGATAATATTGGTTAGTGACAGTTTATAAATTTCATGTGTACAACTTTGTAATATGACATCTGTGTACTATATTGTATGCTTACCACCTGATGTCTATAGTCTCCTTCTGACACTATATATTTGACTCACTGTACCCTCTTTGACCTCCTCTCACCCCCCCTCCCTTTCTCTCTGGTAACCACCATTCTGTTGTCTGTACCCATGAGTTTGGGGGTTTTATTTCTTTTGGTTTTATATCAGTGTTGTCACAAATGGCAATATTTCATCTTTTCTATGCCTAGGTAATGTGATATTCCATTATACATACCATATCTTTTTATTATTTATTCAATAATCACTACTACATTTTTATTTAATACTGTTAGTAAAACCTGAAGAAATAAAATCAAATTATTTTATTTTTAGATGTCATGATTGATTTAAAAAATTTTTAGCAGTCAACTTTAAATCCATTATTAACAACAAATATTAAATAATAAAATAACTTAGGTGTATATATGTATATATGTATATATACATGCACATGTTATTTTTTAAACGAGAGAGAAACATCAGCTCAGTTGTGACACTTCACTTGTTCATTGATTGCTTTCTCATATGTGCCTTGACCTGGGGACTCCAGCTGAGCCAGTGACCTCTTGCTCAAGCTAGTGACCTTGAGCTCAAGCTAGTGACCTTGAGCTCAAGCCAGTGACCTTGGGATCATCTTTATACTCCCACATTCAAGCTGGTGACCCTACGCTCAAGCCAGCAACCTCGGGGTTTCAATCCTGGGTCCTTAGCATCCCAGGTCTATACTTTATGAACTGTGCCACCACCTGGTCACGCTATATATTATATTTTTATACCAGCTAAAAAACAATTGGAAAACAACCCACTCAGAATTGTAACAAACAAAATATAACACTTAGCAATAAAATTGAGGAAGATGTTAGACCTTTATAAAAAATCCACTAGTATATTGGAAAACATTTTTTAAGATTCAAATAAATGGAGAGAAATTCTTTCTGAATCATGAGAATATTGGCAAATTATTTGATTTTAGGTAATTTATGGACTTTTAGGCTTACTTTTTTTTAAGAGAGAGAGGAAAGGAAAGAGAAAAAGGGAGGAGAGAGATGAGAAGCATCAGCTCATAGTTGTGGCACTTTACTTGTTCACTGATTGCTTCTCATGTGTGCCTTGACTGGGGGGCTCAAGCCAGCAAGCGACCTTTGGGCCTACATGCTCAAGCTGACTACCTCAGGGTTTCAAACCAGGCACCTCAGCGTCCCAGTTCGATTCTCTATTCATTGTGCCACCACTGGTTAGAAAAGGTTTACTTTAAAAAATTCTGATGATTTATTTTGCAGAGTCTATAGTGAGAGGAAGTCTTGCCTTACTACACATCAGAAACATTTCTAAAGTACATTGTCTAAAACAGTGGTGATGATGCAGAAATATAGTAGATGTGTAATCCAGATACTAGAAGGTAACTCTGTACCCCTAAGAGATTTAAATATAAATATTCCTTGAACCACTGACTTCTGGGTTAGTGAGAGTCAAGAGAAAGGTCCTTGGTCTTGTGACTTACGCAAATTTCTGTTGTTTGACTTATGACCTTGTGTTTTGCCTCTGCTTGCAGCCCTCCTGATTTCTGCCAGTATCAAATAGAGATGTGAAACCAGCACCTTTCCTAGTTTCAAAATTTTATATATTTAGCTTTTTATGAGTTTAATAACTATGAGTAGGTGATAAAACTAGCACTTTTTTTCTTAATCTTTGATTAAAACATTACATATCCATGCTCTTCTTCTACTCATGTTGTTCTGAAATTAATACAGTTGCCTTCTGAAGAGGAATTCTGAAAAGTAAACTTTTCTCCATCTTGTAAAACATGGATTACTGGAGCATTATGAGGAATCCAAAATTAGTCCCATCTACATACAACACCTTAATAAGATAAAATATTCTTTCCTAAAGGAAATGCCTCTTATAGGATATTCATTTAGTGGTATCAGGTAGTAGTGTGCAGTGGTACAACTGCAAGAGTGATTAGACAGATGTTTTCACTCTTTTCATACAGCCAAAGGAATCAAAAAGAAAAGTAGCAAAGAAAGTACTTTTGCATCTCATGTTTAAAGCATAATAGAATTCACCAAGGTGAAGGTGCCTTGCATATTAAAATTTTTGTTGAACCAAAATATTATAAGCAAAAGGATTACAGAAAGTTGTGGCAAATGTCTGCACCAAAAGTTAAAAAGGGCCTTGGCTGGTTGGCTCAGTGATAGAGCATTGGCCCCACTTGTGGATGTTCTGATTTTGATTCCTGGTCAGGGCACACAGGAGAAGCACCCATCTGCTTCTCCACAACACTCCTCTCTCCTCTCTCTCCCTCTCCCTCTCTCTCTCTCTCTCTCTTCCCCCCCCCCTCCTTTTCCTCCTCCTCCTCTCCGGTAGCCATGGTTCAATTGGAGAGAGTTGGCCTTGGCCGCCGAGGATGGCTCCATGGCCTCTGCCTCAGGCGCTAAAAAATGGCTCTGGTTGCAATGGAGCAAGGGCCCCAGATGGGCAGAGCATCGTCCCCTTGTGGGCTTGTGGGGTGGATTCTGGTCAGGGTGCATGCAATAGTCTGTCTCTGCCTCCCCTTCTCGTACAGAAAAAAAAAGTTACAAAGACCATGATACTATTTATATTGTGAAAAGTATGCATATATATAATCAAGATCTTAATATATATAAATGAGAAAAATATGACAGATTAAAATTTGAAAATAACAAAATATTAGGAATAATAAAAAATATAAGGGAAGACGTTATGCCCTTATCATAATTTACTAAATAAAATGCCTTTAAGGAATAGTTTTTTTTCTTTTTTAAAAGAATTTTTCCATTGATTTGAGAGTAAGAAGAAGGGAGGGGAGAAGGAAAAGAGAGAAAGACAGAGAAGCATCAGCTTGTTCTTCATCTGGGTTTATTCTTATTGATTGCTTCTTGCACATCCCCTGACCAGAGATAAAACCTACAATATTCATTTGCTGGGACAACACCTAATCCACTGAACCACCTGGCCAAGGCCTATTTTTTTCATTGTTCTAAAGGAAGCAAACTTTTTAATATTGTCAAGATAAGCAGTGATACCAAACTTTTGAAAAGAAATACAGGACTGTATGATGAGAGGCACAGTAATGTTCAGCTATCTCACTGCTAGGAATTTAGGAAATGTTATGCTAATTATAAATCATATATGTAGAAAAATGCCTAATTTGAAAACTAATGTAGGACATTAATGTAAAATATTATATTGTCTTAAGTAATTATTTTTGAAAACCCTAGGAAACTAACTGTCCAATAGAACTTTCTGTGTTGATGGAAATATTCTGTAATTTGTACTGTATAATAATGATAGCTATTGGCCTGTGTGGCTTCTGATCACTTGAAATGTGGCTAGGGCAACTGAGGAACTGAGTTTTTAATTTTACTTAACATTGTTTAAATTTAAATACATGGGGCTAATGGCTACAGTATTGAACAGTGCATTTCTAAAACTATGGAGAAATATTAAGTGTAAATGAAAATAAAGTTTATATGCTGTTATAAATATGTAAATACCTTTATGTACATATGGAAAATTATATTCATAATTAAACTATTTGTGTTAGTATTAAAGGAAATGGGTGATTTTTAAAATAAAAATGCTATTTAAAAGACCAAGTGCAAATAATTATAGTATTCCGGCACTGTTCAATATGGTGGCCATATGCTGGACGTGGCAATTTAAATTAAGTGAAATTTAAAATTTAGTTCCTCTGAGGGCAGAGAGACACCTTGTCATAAGAATTAAAAGCATCCAGACTGGAAAGCCTGTGTAAATGAGGCTTAATAATGCCCTCCCTAATATACTACCCAGGCCCTAACTCTTTAGACTCCTCTCTACGAATGGCCAACCCTTGCTTAGATTTCTTTGTAATGAGGACCGACTTTCTTTGTCTTGTCACTTTCTTATAAATTTATTGTTTCTTCATCTAAAAAGTATGAAAGTTACTGGTTCAGTCATCTCTTTGAACTTCACTTTCTGATCTGAGCATCATGTTATGATTTTCTGTACGCACATATTAAATGATCGTTTCTCCTGTTAATTTTTTAATCCAGTCACACTAGCCACATTTCATGTGTTCAGTAGCCACACATGGCTAATGTGCACCTTTTGAACAAAGTCTGCTCTGAACATTTCTGCCATTACAAAACTTCCTATGGTACAGTGCTGCAGATAGAGCTCATGAAAGAAATACACTGGAACAAGTCCTTTAAAATTTATTGGTTGGTAATTTCTAAGGCACAAATTAATTAAAATTGGAAATTAGATTCAGGAAAAAAAGATGTACAGAGCAATATCATAGGACCTTACACTTGTAATATAGATCAGCACTTCATCAAGTATGGTCAGCAGACTAGTGCTGGTTGTATCAATCTGTGACTAAATGCTTATTCAATTTCAGGACTTGTTTACATGGTTTTATATTTTTATAGCAAGGAGATATTTCTGTGCTATCCAAGCACATCACCTTTCTTATTTCACTGAGGGATAGACTAAACTGGTCTGGTTATTATAAAAACTTCCAAGAAAGTCTCATGCAGTATGAGCAGTGGTCCATGGGGCCCACGATGGAAATAAAAAGAGTCAAGACGAAAAAGATAAAATAGATTGCTCAGGGCAGCTTTGTAAGGAACTTCAATTAGTTGTGAGTATAACTTAATAATCTTTACTTGATAGGGAAACTAATAATTGAATGCTAAATCTCTGTGGTAAACTTAGACTTCATCCCTCCTGCTAGAAATGAGGGGAGAAATCCGTTATCCACCAATGTGAGTGAGGATTTTAAAGGAGTCCCTAGTCAGTGCCTCTGTGTTGGGGACTTGTTTCTCCTTTCCCCTTCCTGGGCCTGGGGGGCTGCACCAGCCAGCAGAAGCTTTTCCTTTCAGTGAAATTTCCCAGTTTTTGTTTTTTCTTTACCCTTTTAAATCTCTTTTTGGCATGTTGCTGCACTTAGTTCTTTGGAACTATTTTCATCCCTTAACCCCTTGAGTTAGTTTCAAAGGCTTGCAAGATGTGCCGAATAGGAAAATTGTTTTAAATTAAGTGAGCTTCTAAAGTTTTGTTTTAAAATTTCTTCCCTTTTTTCACATTTCAAGAATGATTCCCTGCTTCAGGATATTAAATTGAACTGTTTGTGAAATATGGAAGGCTTTATAATGTGTCAGCTAAAGCATTATTTTAATGATATGGGAAGAGGATAAATTCTAAATTCACTACCTTTTTTTTTTACTTTGGTTGTGGCTCTACTCTGAAATGACAATTCATGGTTGTCTACTCTGAAATGAAATGTTTCATGTACACAGTGTTATTTTATTCATTTACTTCTTTATTTTTTTTGAGAACTGATTCTGCTTTGTGGAATTTGAGGTTAAATGGAATCAAGTACTTGGTAACAATTTTGATTCCTGTTACCTTACATTTTGTATTAAAATATATGTATACACACACACACAGTTCTTTGTCAGTATTACTTAGTTATCTATTACTGACCTCAACATTTCTTATTTTTTTCCCTAATTTATCAAATTGGAGTTGAAAAACAGCTGAAGGAAATCAATCTATTTTTAGTAATAGTCTATAAGTTACAGAAAAACAAATGAATAGTATTCAGCATTTCTTGTTAAATTTTGTGTTTTTTAAGATTGAAAAATGTATATATTTAATATAAATATAAAAATTATACTGTTATCTTCTGATTTTAGTTTAATATTATGGTAATGATTTAGTTTATTTAGGGAGAATTATAGATGTAGATAATCATATCACTTGGGTTATGTAGACCTACTTTTCAAAAGGTGAAAAATAATACTAAAATATTAAGGTGTGTTATATTTAATCTATCTTAATATTCTTATTCTTACATTTGATATTTGGTAATGTCTTTTTAAGGAACAGTGTATGATTTCTTGATCTTATAGTATTCCATACCTTTTCTGAAGTGTGGGCTATAGTATATTTATAGCATTTTCTTATAAATATTTTATGCTGTAGCATTTTAAAAACATTATATTCTTAAATTACTTAGTATGTGATTAAAGGTTGATATTTGTTAATATTATTTTTAAAAATAATATTATAAAATATTATTTATAAAATAGAAGCATTTGCAAGCTCCTGAGAACATGTATAAGCTTCTACTTGTTTTATTTCATGCAAGTTTCAACCTTGAGAATATTGACTGGTTAATTTTCTTTCTCTTTATCATATTTTTTTAGTGCTTACTATATGCCAGGAGCTATTTGAGGTTCTTTAGATAGTGATTTTTTTTTAAAACAAAAAACAAAACTTCATTTCTTCAGGGAGCTTACATTCTAGTAGATTACTTCATACTTGATTCTGTGATGTTTAGCACAATTCAAAGGGCTATTTCTCTTTTGCCAAGAGATGTGTATGTTATTATTTGGAAATACAGAGACATAAAGGAGCAGACAGAACCTCTTCTGTTTAACTTTGCTGTTTGATGAGTTTAGCTGTACTGATTTTTTAAAATAGAATTTACAACTGTGATAATTTAGCAGCCCAAATTTTTCCATATTTTTCTCAACTTCCCAACTGATAGTTCAGTGCTGGAGTAGATGTTGAACTAGTACTAGTAAGTCATTTTAGATTTAAGGTTTAAGAATTAATATTTGAAACATACAGTATTATTTAAGGATAATACTTTTTTTTTAAAGAAGATTAGTGTGATTTTTTGTACACTCATGATTTTATCTAATTTGTTTTCTTCAGAACCTACTTTTTGTAATATGGATAGATAAACTTGAACCAAATGGTATAATCTCAGTATAATCTTTTACTCTTCTCTCCTCCTTCAGGAAAATCTTAAACTTCCACCACAAGAAGATTAAAAAGAGGTTCCTCCTGCACCAAGAAAGATCTGCAGATCTTTTTCAGTGTTCTTGGAGGTGTGGGGTGTGAGAACTTGATCAATTTGTGTCAGCCACCTTGTTCTCTAAAGGTAAGCCCGTGTAGTGAGTGCACACTCCTGGGCCCAGGCTCCTCGTCAGGACTGGTTTTGGAATGCTCCATGGAGGGTGAGACCATCACACTTTCTCACAGAGGGGCACAGGTGGCCACTGTGGGCAGGACATCACGTACATCTATCAAGAGATGCTTTGCATTGTTTAGAAGTGAAGTATGTCCTAGAAATGGATGGACATCTTTGTTCTGCTCTTTAAAATTCCCAGAGTGAAATTTGTCTTTCAGTTCAGTGTGCATCTTAAATAAGTTTAATAACTGCTGTGGTTGATCCCTCATCAAGAACTTCCCTGGATATCTTGAAATTTGCATTCAAAAATTTTGAAACAGTGACAGCATTTAAGCAGTCTGGTGCCTTATTAGCTTAAATTGATATACAGGTTAGTTACCTGACTTTGAAGATTACTTTCATGATCTTTTTGAAGGTGTTTCTTACCTTTACTTCAGAGTAAGTCCCTCAGACCATTCTTGATCTGTATTAAGTTTTATAAAGTACAGAAGCACAGGCCTTCTTAATCTTTATTAGGCATATGATCATAAAATTTCTTATGTCAGATCGTTACTGAAGAGAATGTCACTTAAAATCAACTGCTTTTTTCTTATCTTACAACTTTTCCTGTCTTCAGGAAATGAAGAATATATACATTGATTCTACCAGTAGAGATAAACTATATTAATGAAAAAATAGAGATCACTGAATATTTAGAAATAATTTATCTATGTAATTTTTTGAATTTTTATGTGAGTATATTAAATGTTTTTAACCTTTATGATAGTATGGAACGGAATGTATGAATACCTTTATTTTTGGGGCCATTTGAAAAAACAATTTGCATCAAAAGCTAAACCCAGGAGTCCCCAAACTATGGCTTGTGGGCCGCATGCGGCCCCCAGAGGCCATTTATCCAGCCCCCACCACACTTCTGGAAGGGGCACCTCTTTCATTGGTGGTCAGTGAGAGGAGCATAGTTCCCATGGAAATACTGGTCAGTTTGTTGATTTAAATTTACTTGTTCTTTATTTTAAATATTGTATTTGTTCCTGTTTTGTTTTTTTACCTTAAAATAAGATATGTGCAGTGTGTATAGGGATTTATTCATAGTTTTTTTTATAATCTGGCCCTACAATGGTCTAAGGGACAGTGAACTGGCCCCCTGTGTAAAAAGTTTGGAGACCCCTGGCTAAACCTGTTGAAAATGTAAAGGAGGGGATATAAGAATAAACAGATTATTGTTTCTTACCCAAACCAAAGCTTTATTATAACTAAATTTTTTCATATAAAAATTCTGTCCCTTTTAAAAAAAAACTTTGTCTTAATGTAGTATTGGCAATATAATTTGTAAAAAGAAAAAATTATTTTACTGTCTGTAAGTAGTGTTGTAATTCCAAATTTATTTTGTAGCATGAATCTATATAAAGTGGGGACCACTGAGAGCTAGAGTATCAAATATTAGTGAGATCTTTTTCCCACAATTCTTATTGATAACTTATATCACCTCAACCTATGACAGGCAACAAAATAAGGTATTCTTCTATGATTTTGATAATATATAGAAGTGAAAAGCCAACACAATGCTACTGAAGGATATATACCTTTACATACTTAATTATACAAAAATATACATACTAGTGCTTGTTCATTTTAAAGGACTATAGCCAATCTGTGAATACAGCTCCAACTGGAAATTTAGTTTCATTGGTGTGCTCATGTTCCCTACCTACTCTAACAGCTAGAGGGAGGTGAGAGAGGCAGTCTGTGTTTACCAATATTGATTTTTTTAGGGAAGGAACAACAAAGAAATTCTAGCCCAGCCCTCTCCTTGAAGCCATGTAGACCCACACGGTCTAGTAAAAATATGATGCAAGCCACAGATACAAGCTACATATGTAATTTTAAGGTTCTTTTGTAGCCACATTAAACGAGTAAAATGAAACAGGTAAAATTAATTTTAATTACATTTATTTAACCTAATAGATCTAAAATTATTTCAACATATATAATCAGTATAAAAACTTATTAAATGTTTTACCTTTTCATACTAAGCATTCAAAAACTGGTATATATTTTACACTGAGAGAGCATTTCATATTCAACCAACAAGCCATTTTTTTAGTGCTCCTTGCCAGTAGCTACCATATTAGATGAGGCTGATCTAGACCAGGAGTGCAGCTCCCATTTCAGCGTCATCCCAGCTGAAGGCCATGGGGAAATCCTGTGGACTCCACTGGTTCACAGTGTCCAGATTTATCAGAGGACAAAAGCAACAGCACAACGCCAGGATGCCTAGTTTAATTTGAATTTCAGTTAAATAACAAATAATCATTTAGTGTAATTATGTTCCTTGTTATATTTGTAACATACTTATAAAGAATTGTTTATTTGCAATGCAAATTTAATAGAATGTATTGTATTTTTCTGGCAATCCTACCCTGGTTTAACTAAGTGGAAGACATCATTAAGTGCCTAAAAAATTATAGAAGATAAACTCTTCCTCTGAGGAGGATTTTAATAACTCCCTGAAAATCAGCATGCAAATCGGAAACTATCAGTGAGCCATTTCTTCCTTTATAAATCTCTAAGATGTTTGAAAAGAAGAGGGGTTTATATCACAGGGAATCAGTTCTTACATATTGAAACATTTTAAATCTAAACTATTACATTAGGCTGTAAGGCTTATGAAATTTTATAAACCAAATGAGTTACTTGACTTTATAAAATATAAATTGTCTAATAATACATCTAATAATACATCTAATAATACATCTGTCTAGTATCACATCTTAGGAGAATCAATTCACCGTTGGTGATCACCTCAGCAGTTTTCAGGGTCCTAGCTATTTTCCTACTATTGGTTACCACTGCTGCTGTCGCATACCTTCTAAGTTGGCAAACATTAACACAAAATATTATGTCACTGAATCCCAGCATGAGGCTTACTCCACAAGTTTTTAGGTACTTGTAATTCTGCGCTCTGGTGTTGACCCTTGGACCTGACCCCTTCAGCAACTAGGCAGTTCTTAGACCCATTCTCTAATTCCCCCAAGGACTCTTTCACGGAGGAATAGCTTTCTATTCTTACTTTTTAAAACATTTTTTAATGTTCAAATTTTAATACTATTCTTGAAACATGTAACAACTTCTATCCCCCTTAAGCTCTGGAGAAGAGACTGTTTATAATTCGTGTTCTCTAAGGACAGTAATTACACCAACTCCACACTCCCTCCCAGGGAAAACACTTGCCTTCACCAGGGGAACGACTGTAGGTGACCTCTCTGCTTCATTGCCAGGTAGCTAGGCAGGTCCAGCTGCCGTGTGGTGTGGCAGTTCAGCAGTTCAGTTTAAGCCATGGTGCATTCCAAATCCATTCACGCTTAGGAGAATGTACCCAAGAGTGTGGATATGTTTATAATTACTGCATTTCCTTCAGAGAACAAGAATTGCAGGTAAGTTTTAATTTTTTTTTTTTTTTTTGGCAGTGACCTAACAATTATTTTTAAATAAGAAATTTAAGGATTTGAAAGTATTTCCCTTACCCTAAAACAATCACCTGAAAGTCTTTAATATAGCCTATGTTATATAGTTTTCTTCCTCACTCTAAGAAGGAATAGAACCTGACAGTGAAGGGGAGGGGGTTAGGAGGAGACAATTTTTCGTCATTTGTAAGCTGTGACTATCACATATCTCATGCCTATAAATATCCTAGGTTTATGAAAGAATTATTTTACCTAACTTCTGATGTCTGAGACACGAATTATTCTATTAAATTGACACCTAAAGTGTCCAGCCTTTCCAGGCTAATAGCTTTAATCACAATGAGTAAATTAACAGATTGTTTGGGTTTTTACTTTTAGTCTTATGATTGACTTCCTTTTGTTTAAAGACTTTAAAATTATTTCTGAAACCAAAAGTTAAAGCTGCAAAGTACTTTAAATATATTCTAACTTTCTTTTTGGATGAGCTTCAGAGGGTCTGTGAATCCCCTGAAATTATAATCAAATTTTATAAATATATATGTGTTTTTGTTGCAAAGACTGTGTAATTTTCATCATATTCTTGAAGGGTTTTGTCACAAAGAGCTGGTTGTCACCACTGATCTAATCTAATGTTATTACTGACAAAGAAACTGAGTTTCAAAGAATACAAATTACTTGCCTTCATTCATTTGACATTTAATACTTGTAAAAACTAAAGTTTATTTCTAAGAAGCATTGTATTTACTCTTAGAAGGAAAATAGTTTTTTTTTTTTTTTTTTTTCTTTGTATTTTTCCGAAGTTGGAAACGGGGAGGCAGTCAGACAGACTCCCGCACGCGCCCGACCGGGATCCACCCGACACACCCACCAGGGGGCGATGCTCTGCCCCTCCGGGGGGTTGCTCTGTTGCGACCAGAGCCACTCTAGCGCCTGGGGCAGAGGCCAAGGAGCCATCCCCAGCGCCCGGGCCATCTTTGCTCCAATGGAGCCTTGGCTGTGGGAGGGGAAGAGAGAGACAGAGAGGAAGGAGAGGGGGAGGGGTGGAGAGGCAGAGGGGTGCCTCTCCTGTGTGTTCTGGCCGGGAATCGAACCTGGGACCTCCGCACGCCAGGCCGACGCTCCACCACTGAGCCAACCGGCCAGGGCCAGTTTTTAACTTGAATTAATTAAACTTGAGAACTGCTCCTAAATGGGAGCAATTAATTTGATAATAGTTTCTTCTGTTCTACCCTTTGCCAGATGTTACATAAAATAATGGCCCTTCAATAAAGCATGAAACTGTGATAAATTCTTGAAAATGGATTAAAGAAAGAATTATCTATTATAATTTACATCCTATTTTTCTTTTTAAATCCTACCTTCAAAAAGAGTGACTAAAGCCCAACAAAATATTCAATAGGTGAATAATGTTATATTTGTTATTTCTCAGAGTATTAGAAAAGCAGTTAATTGCCTATTAATAATCACTGCATTGAACATTATTGGAACATTTTCTGGTTCTGAACCCTAGTTAAAGAAATTCTATGGCAGATTATATATATTTCAAGTTGTTTTTAAGTGAGAAGTAGTTTAAGATCATTCTTTTTTTATTATAAGATTTTTTTTACTATTACAGTAATGCTTTAGTAAACAAATTCTGTATTAACTAAGAGAACTAATCATTTATTTCTCAAAATAAAAGAAATATTGTTTTTTCTTTTTTTTTCTCTTCCTGGTACTAGCCAGTAAAGTCTGCCTAATTCAAGTTTTAATGAGTTTACACCGTGAATATTTGAGTGAAAATTAATTTGAGGAATGATACACAAAAAGCAATTATTTCCAAAAAGGAAAAGAAAAATAAGACAACTTAGGACATTACTTATATTTTTATAGCAAATATAAATTTAATTATTTTCTTTTCAAGATTTTATTTATTGATATTAGAAGGGGAGGTAGAGAGAGGGGAGCAGGAAGCATTAACTTAGTTGCTTCTCATATGGCCTTGACCAGGCAAGCCCAGGGTTTTGAACAAGTGACCTCCACATTCCAGGTCAGTTCTTTCTCCACTGTGCCACCACGAGTCAGGCAAATTTAATTACTCTTAAAGATTCCGAAATGGATGGTATAAAGCTCATTATAGAAAATGACATTGATTTTCAAAAGAGATTACAGTTTTGCTTTTTTTCTCTCCTTTGCACATTATCACCTCAGGTAGTTATCACTCGCACTCTCCTGCCTTTTAAGTAAGCCAGGTTTTGTTTTCTGTCCAGGAAGAACAGTTTGTAAATACCACTCAGACTGGCCCCTGTGTTCCTTTCCATGGGTAATTCTAATAAAAACTTAAAATTTTACTTTTAACTCATCAAATTATTTTTAAAATAGAAAAGTTAAATTCTTTTTAGGAACATTTGAAAATATTTATAAATAGGTGTTTTGTTTTTTAAGTTAGACTGGTGTTAAGTGTTCTCTTTACAAACTATAACAGTTGACATACTCACTTTACTAGACCAGCAGTAGAGCCTGGATTTTGTGGATGATTAAAAGTAATACAAGTGTGGAGACAGAAATTTATTTGTGATCAATTTTATCTCAGAATTGTTTAAAATAGAACTTTTTAATAAAGTATCAAATAAGAGCTAGTAAAATGATTTCTCTGTGTGTGCCTACATGCATGGATGGTGTCTATCCTTCTATGTATAAACAATTCAGCATTTAACTCTTATTTCATTTAAGTCTGTGTATCAAGAAATTTTTTAGCCTGACCAGGTGGTGGCACAGTGGATAGAGCATTGGACTGGGATGTGGAGGACCCAGGTTTGAGACCCCAAGGTTGCCAGCTTGAGCGTGGGCTCATCTGGTTTGAGCAAAGCACACCAGCTTGGACCCAAGGTCGCTGGCTCAAGCAAGGGTTACTTGGTCTGCTGTAGCCCCACAGTCAAGGCACATATGAGAAAGCGATCAGTGAACAACTAAAGTGTCACAATGAAAACCTGATGATTGATGCTTCTCATCTCTCATCTCTCTCCGTTCCTGTCTGTCTGTCCCTATCTATCCCTCTCTCTGACTCTCTGTCTCTGTTTAAAAAAATTTTTTTTGTTTTTTTTTTTTACCAATTTCACTGTTTATTCTGCAATGCATAGACTTTGACACTTTGCCAGAACTATCTGCCATGTTCTAGTACTGGAAATAAATGTATTCTATCAGTCATCAAATACATATAGAAAACTATAAAAATAGAGTGGCCCATGAAACCCATCTGTATCCTAGGGCTTGCAGTGTGCTAAAGTTGCGAGATGGAACAGAGCGAAGGGAAGGTAGGAGACACTGCTAACCTAACTGGTGGCCAGAGATGAGTTCCTTGCAAAACTGAAATTTTAACAGAACCCGAGGCATTATTAAGAGTTAGTCAAACCAAAATAACCTAGACATGTTTTCTTTGAATATATGTACCCTGATTTATTAATGTCATCCCATTACCATTAATAAAAATTTATTAAAAAAAAAAAAAAGTCAAACAAAATGGGAAGGCAGAATGAGCATATATAAAAGCCCTGAAGGAAGACAGACATATATGCAAGACAAAGACTTATGGAGAGGGGGAATTATGAAACTGTATGATAAAACATCTTTTAAGTTGTTATTAGATATTTGGCTTTTGGGTTTCAGCTTAAGAGCAGAAGACATTGAACAACAAATTTGTATTTTTTCAAAAACTTTTATTAAAGCTTAAAATATGTACATCTAAAAAAGTAAGCATATCATAAACATGAAAGTTCATAACCTGAATACCCCTGTCTCACCATCACCCAGATGAAGAAACAGAACATTATTAGCTCCCCAAAGTTCCTTCTCAGCTTTTCTTCCAGTCAGATTTTCCTCCACCCTTAAAAACACCTTCTCACCTGACTTCTTATTCCATAGATGGTATTGCCTGCGTTGACCTTTATGTAAATGGGAGCATACAGTATATGCTCAATTGAGGGGAAGAAGCCAGATACAACATAAGATTTGCCTGTGTTAATGAGTGCGGTTGCTGACCATATCTTCCTCATGGCTGTGTAATGTTCCGTCATATGAATGTACCACGAGATTTGCATTTTTCTGTGATTGCCACACCTCATGTGAGGTCAGTTATGTCTCAGAGCAAATCTGGGAGAGAGATAATGGTGCTTGAGGGAGGCTGGTGACAGTGAGGATGAAGAGAAATGGGTGTAGTAGAGATTCATGAGTTAGAATTTATAAGACACAGGATTATTAGCTGAGGGGTTGAGGAATACAGAAATAGCAAGGATGACTCATGAGTTTCTGACTGGACAGAAGGTGATGGTGTGCCCTTAAGTACCGTATAAGTCCAAACACTGGACAGGGATGGCTTAGCGTTTGAGTTTCAGCGATAGAGGGGATTGCTAATTCAATATCTGATATATTTGAGGTACCTGTGAAATGTTGCACAGGTCTGCCTTATACAACTAAACTATTTATTAACTGAATGAATATATGATTTACATTCCTTAATAACAGTGTGCTAACAAAGAGCTTTTCTACCTTATGGAAAGTTATAAAATGTCTTTTTTCTCACTGTATATTCTTCACCTCTAAATCTCACCAGATACTCTTTTACTATTGTTTTTAGGAGTGGTTTGGTCACAGTTTATGTTTTTTCTCTTTTTAAAATATCTACAGGGTGGGGCAAAAGTATTTTAATGTGGAAAATAATGCAGTAAATAATACAAGAACAAACTGTGCTTTGCGTACTCACAACTGTAAACCTACTTTTGCCCCACCCTGTGCAGTGGATATCCCCTGAAGCAGGACTGAGTTTATATGCACGCAGAGTGCCTTCCTGTATACCTGATATGTCCTCATACTTTAAACATTGTTTCTATCATTATAGTCTTTCCTTTAATTAGCACAATAATCACACCTTAAATGTATTTACTTGTAATGATTAACTTACATGGCAAGACCTAAAGTGACTAAAATAAATGTTTATTATGTTTTGTTAGGGAAAAGAAATGAAAGATAATAGAGGATTAAAACCTGCAGCCTGAGCACAAGCCTAGGCAGGGTGCCACCAGGAGACCCTGGGTGTCAGAGAGCAAGACGAAAGGTGCCGAAGGGATGGGGTTGGACCAGTGAACAGGGAACTGCACCTGCTTTCCAGGGCTGCCTGGGCTTGGTGGTGCCCTTGGGAAATGTGTGGGAAGAGGAAGGTAGGAATAGCACTGAATAAAATCAATGCCTAGGACACAATAGAATACTAAGTAGACTCAGTGGTTTACCCTGTTTACACCAATCAGTTATGATTCAGCGTTTTATTTAGACCACAAAATTTGAACTAAAGGCAAGGCAGTTTATCATGTTCATGAAAAAAAGAAACAACAATTATGATCATGATTTTTAGTTAATAGAGTTTTGCCTACCTTTGGCTCTGTCGCTTACCAGATAATACAGGTTTTCTGTTTGTTTGTTTTTAGTTTCTTTATTCATTGGTTGATTTTAGAGAGAGGAGAGAGAGAGAGAAAGAGAAGTAGGAGCAGGAAGCATCAACTCAGAGTTGTTGCTTCTTGTATGTGCCTTGACCAGGCAAGCCCAGTGCTTCGAACCAGTGACCTCAATGTTCCAGGCTGACACTTCATCAACTGCGCCACCACAGGTCAGCCTAGATAGTACTGTTTTTTTAATTAAATGTTTCATTTTATTTCATGGAGTTTTTTTTCCAAATTTTTGCCTATAATGGACATTGTCAGAGTGAAATCAGACCAGTACTTTCAGAAGACATTTAAGTTAATTCATTTATTTAACATAACTGATTAAATATATCTCATATTTATAATAGTGTTATAGCTTAAAGTAATGCAAAAAGAAATCTGCCTTTTGTTACTTGCACTGTAATCGGGAAACTCAGAACATACAAAAATATCTTGATAATACAAATTATTATTGGAGTAACTGACTGAATAGTGTTGAAAAAGCAGGGACTTCAAGGGAAAGAAATTATGGACTCTGATATCAGAGAACAACTGATGGAGGTGGTGGAATTTAATTTAGGTCTTGATGGATAGGTAGGACTCTAATAGGTGTGGCCAGAGCAGTGCAGGCAAGGAGGGAGCATCATGAGAAAAAGTGCAGGGAAGCATCTGGCAGACACTGGGCACAGTGAGAAATGGACCAGACTGCAGCACAGAGAACAACCTGGTTTGTGGAGAGAAGGTTCATTATGTTTTGACTGTTTAATAAATACTAAAATGTAATCTTTATATTTATTATAAAAATTACTATCAAAATTCATCAGATATAAGAGAATTGATTATCATCTTGATTTTTAGATTGTCTGTATGTATAGCTTTATATTACTTATCATAATGTAATTATTTGCTTGTCTTTATAGAAACCCTATGTGAAATTATCTGAAGAAGTGAAGGATTGTGCTTGTTGAGTGAGTTTAGGACCCGACCTGTGGATTAGCTTCCTGAAATTGAGGCTGAAATGTGGATGTATGTTTTTTCTAGAGAAAGAGTTTATTGCCTTTATCAGAGTCTTAAATGGCCCTGACAATCAAGAAGAACTGAATAAAACAGTTGCTAACTCCTTTGTGTAAATATTTTTAATATAGGGAATAAGACTAGGAAAATAAAAACATGCTGAATGTTATAATGCCTTCCCTTTCTCTCACTGGTACGATATTTAAGAGAGAATCCTGAAAAGTGTAGCAACTGGATTGATTATGTAACCAGAGAATGGATTTTTTAATGAATTTTGTGGCTTTCAATAAAAGAACACTAACTGGCTTTTTTAGATACAGGCATATTGCTGGTATGCTATTTCAGGTAGAAATTTTTTTCTTATTTTTGGATAAACATACATCTCCTTGCTACAGAATATAAAACATTTTAAATAAATGTCCAACTTCAGTTCTGAAATATGACTCACCTGAATCACATGTAATTTTTTATGCAATTGTTTAAAGCAGGAGACGACAAATTCAAGATGATGGGACAAATCTAGTTCTAGGCCTGTTTTTATATGGCCTATAAACTAAGAATTGTTTTTACATTTAAAACTATACATTGTAAAGAAGAAGAAGAAAAAGAGGATGTGACAGAGACTATATGTGGCCCTCAAAACTTAAAATATTTACTATTTGGCACCTTTTTTTTTTGCCAAACTTAATTTAAAATAGTTTAATTTTTGAACTTTACCAAATACATGTTATTCTATCAGATGATAGAGTGCTTATGGGTCAATATTTTTTGAAGATAGGCATGTATTTGTATAATTCTAGCACAGTTGATTAGTTAATGTCATCTGTTTTCCACCCTGAGTGTTCCGCTAAGAGTTGAGATTCTGAAGTTGGGAATGACTGAGCAAAAGCAAAATGTGAATTGAGTAATCCATTTCAAATAATGAAGTGAATATGAAAGTAGATTTGTTCCTCTTGAATGATGTTTCAGCTACAATGCAGAACTATTGATAAATACTAAAATGTAATTTTTATATTTATTATAAAAATATAACCTTTACTTTTGAAGATACCAATTACCTAAAGCAACAAGTATATAATGGTGAAAGGAAATACACAGTGTGTCCGTAAAGTCATGGTGCACTTTTGACCGGTCACAGGAAAGCAACAAAAGATGATAGAAATGTGAAATCTGCACCAAATAAAAGGAAAACCCTCCCAGTTCGTGTAGGATGATGTGGCAGCACGTGCACGAGCAGATGATGACATAACACCATGTATACAGCGGAGCAGCCCACGGCCATGCCAGTTGAGATGTGGACGGTACAGAGGAAAGTTCAGTGTGTTCTGTGGCTCACTAAATTCAAATCCGTGACTAAAGTGCAACGTGAATATCGGCGTGTTTATAACGAAGTGCCACTACATAGGAATAACATTACTCGGTGGGATAAGCAGTTGAAGGAAACCGGCAGTTTGGTGGAGAAACCCCGTTCTGGTAGGCCATCAGTCAGTGAGGAGTCTGTAGAGGCTATACGGGATAGCTACTTAAGGAGCCCTAAAAACTCTGTGTGTGAGTCCACATCGTACTGCACTGAACAGGTATGAAACTGGGAGAGTTTTCCTTTTATTTGGTGCAGATTTCACATTTCTGTCGTCTTTTGTTGCTTTCCTGTGACTGGTCAAAAGTGCACCATGACTTTGTGGACACACTGTATATTTAATAAAGTGCTGGGCATGGCACTTGCTAAAAAAATATGTTATTCATTGGCTTGTTCAGCCTTTATATTTACTTTTGGAACTGTTAAATATATCTTTTATTTTGTATTATTATGAATGCTTACGATACTATGATTTCTAACTTTCAGATAAATATTGAAATACATTAATGGAGAATTATTATGCATCATAACTAGTGAGTCTCAAAAATTTGGGGCATTTCTAACTTCTTTCTATTCTAATTTTTCCTTCACTACTAGTTTGTTTCCTTCAATAAATAACACTGTTTTCTTCTTCTCCCATCTTAAAAACAATTGTTCCCAGTTCTCTCTTCATTTAGCACCCTGCATCTCTCCATTATAGCTGACCTCTCTGAAAGAGTCACCCGTGCTCTGAATTCAGTTGCTGTAAGCCCTGCCACTGCATCATAATTGCCCTGCACTGACCCTCAGGCTGGTCACTTCTCAGGCCTTGTCTCACTTGACCTGGCAGCAGCATAGAACACTTTCTTTATCTGGCTTTCAGATACTGCGCTCTCCTCACTTTTCCTCTTGCCGCTCTGGCTGCTACTCTCAGTCTCCTTTGTCAGTTCTGCCTCACTTCTCCAACCTTTGATTGAGAATGCTCCAGCATTTGGAATTTAACCCTCTGTCTGTTCACATTTACCCCGTTGGTCTCCTTATCCAGTGCCATAGCTTTTGATGACCATTCCTTTGCTGATGAGTAAAACTCACTTAGTGAAACTGAACTGTTTATCTTCCCCCACCGAAACTTCCTTCTAAGCTTTCCCCATCTTAGTACAGAACAACTACATGCTTTTGACCAGCCTTGGTGTCACTCTTGATACCTATAGTTCTTTCACCCCAAATCTGGTAATTTGCCACATCTCTGTCACCATATTCTCTTGTCTATACACTTAAAATATATCCCAAATTCAGTCCCTGATCACCATTTTCATTGCTACATCTCTGACCAAGTCACTTGTATGTCTTGCCGTGTTAGTGCGAAAGCCGCCTATGATTGGTCTGTTTCTGCCCATTTACTCCTAGTGCAGCAGTAATTATATTAAAAATTAGCCATATGATGCCACTTCTTGGATGAAAATCCAAATTGACTTCTTATCTTAATCGGAATAAAAGCCAAAGCCCTAGAAATGGCTCTTATCCTCTGGGCCTGTTATTCCCAGACCTTAACTCCTTTTCTCTCCTCACTCATTCTGCGCTAGTCTTGCTGACTTCTTTGCTTTTCTTGGAACATGTCAGGCAAGTTCTTGCTTCAGAGATTTTCTATGGGCTCTTAAGCCTGCAGAACTCTTTCCTTATTATCTGCATAGCTCATGCCCTCATCACTTTGGGACTTTTTCTTCAGTGTTGACTTGGGTTTTCTTTAGCCACTCAAATCTACAATTGCAAATCTCTTCCACACCACCCGTTCTTCTTCCTCCTTTATGTTTTCTCGTAAGCCTTATTACCATCTGTCCATTTATTTTACTTTTCCTATTTATTCTCTGAAATGTAAAGGCAGGAATTTGTTTGTTTTGTGCACTGTTCTACCTTTCTCACATAGAAATACAGTGCCTGGCTCATATTATACACTTGGTTAATATTTGCTGAATGGATGAATGTGGTTTAAAGAAGTCAAAACAAAATATTTTTAAATATGTATAGTTCATAGATTTCAAGAGCCCTTGGATTACTTAATACGCATTTAAATACTTCAGTAAACAAAATGCCTAGAATTAAAAGTATTAGAAATACATTTTTTGCCAATAAAATAATTCAGCCTTTATTTAAAATAGAACACAAGTTGGTAAGCCCTGTGAGACAATAGGCAGACAGCCCTTTCAAGGGCCTCATTTATTTAGCTCAAGTTTAACACTATTAGCAGTTCACAGTCAGACAGCAGGGTGAGAGAATTAACTTAGAAAGCAGAACACCTGAAAATACATTATAGTAACAAGAACAAACACCCAACATGCTGGCAGTGTGACCCATGACTGACGGTGTTCAGTTAAATCCTGTGCTGTCTCACTGTGTCCCCTTAGCAGTGCACACAGGCCAGCCCCCAGACAGATCTCTGTGCACTCACCACTCATATGCCTGCAAAGCATGCATGACCTTTGGGTATAAATGCGTATGCTTTAGGACTCCTCTGGTAGTCACTGTAGAATCAGATTACAGAGAAGGAAATGTGTGGGGTCTACCAGTAGGCAGAGTTTTGAGTATGGATTGACAGGCAGCTCTGTGTGGCAAACAGACCAACCAGGGCACAGCCTCTGCTCACAGAAGACAATCTGAAATACTCCTCTTTCACTTATCCCTCCTTTCTTAGTGAGCACAACAACAGTGTATTGTGTAATGTGGACATTGCGTGCCCCCATCTATACACTCGAGATGTGAGGGTTTTCACACATAACACCCTAATTATCATGAGTACCACATACTGATATTATAAGATGTAGAACTTGTTTCTTTGAACAGATCTTTGTTTTTGGTCATTTAGTTATTTTATGTGTATAATACTGAAAAAAAAAATGTTATATGAATTTGAAATGATTATTGAGTATGCAAGAATGTGGATTTTTAAAAAATAATGTTTTTCTCATTAAAAGTGTTGTTCATTAGTGCACTAGTAAGAATTTTCTTTTTTATACTTGTTAAAACTTTGTTTTAGATTTATAGAAGGCTTGCAAAGGTAATACAGAGACCACACACTTCAAGACCCTTGTTTTATGTTTTATAACTTTACAAATCTCAAAAAGTATAAAACAAATGCAAATTCACTCTACTGACAGAGGTTATTGATTTTTAAAATAATTTTTCAAAAATATCACATAGCTACTATTTTCAAATTTTTATATTTATTTTCTCTTTGACTACATGTGTAACTACTAAAATAATTTAGTTATAATATGTATTTAATTTTATTTTCTAAAAATGGCATTCATTTCTTCCATGTTTCATTATTGTCTTTTTAGGTGACATAATAATAGACCATATTGCTGATGTTCATTATTAATAGACTGTGCTCCTCCTGTTGGAGGTTGCCATCCAGTGTGGGAAATAAGAAGGGAGAAGAATATATGAATGTGAATGGTAGGCAGGCTCTGTCTTCGGATTAAATGTAGGACAAGGATATAAATATTTTTCCAAAATTACACCAAAGAATTATCTTGAGTGGTTAAAAAGAATGATCTAGGAAAAGAATGGCTGATAAAGAAGATGAGCTATGTAAGTGGGAGGAGAATATTCTTGAAATGATGAGTTTATAGAACTGAACTGTCAGGAGAATTTGATTAATCATATGGGGACCCTGGACAGGTGTTTATTGCTCTGATACCTGTTTTCTCATCTGTAAATTTAAGTATTGGCCTACTAGATCATGGTTGAAGTCTCTTCTAACTTTGGAACAATAGCTGTGTTTTTTGTTTTATTTGAACATCATTACTATTTCTTTGTTTCATTTTCTTTTTTTTAGATGAGAAAAGGGAGATAGACTCCCACATGTACCCTGACTGGGATCCACCCAGCAACCCTGTCTGGGGCCAATACTCTAGTATGAGCTATTTTTAGCACCTGATGTTGACATTTGGACCAACGGAGCTATCCTCAGCACTCAGGCCGTGCTCAAACCAACTGAGCCACTGTCTGTGGGAGACAAAGTGAAGAGAAGGGGGATAGAGGGAGGGAAACAGATGGTTGCTTCTCCTGTGTGCCTTGACTGGAATCGAACCCACGATATCCATATTGCTGGGCCGGCACTCTATCCACTGAGCCACCAGCCAGGTCCAACTATTTCTTCTGATTGTTTTCTAGTAACCTCTTTATAAAAACTTCAGTTTATAAAGAAATGAAGAGGACTCAATGCTCAATCCCAATTAAACTTTCCTTAATACTAGAACACTTGACCTGACACAGGATTGCAGAACTTCTGTTCCATTTCTCTTTCTCAGCCTGAAGCAACTCCTCATAGATCAAAATTGGAGCAAGGAAGATTAGATATATGCCCAAACTTGGAAAAAGCATTCTGGAATTCTTTAATACATTTGGGGTTCTTATTTTTGTTAACTACCAGAAAGCCCCCCAAAAGTTATTCAAGACCCAGGCCATTTAGTTCAGTGGTAGACCATCAGCCCAATATATGGATGTCCAAGGTTCGATTCCCGGACAGGGAACACAGGAGAAGCGACCATCTGTTTCTCCACCCCTTCTTTTCTTCCTTCTCTCTCTATATCTCTCTCTTCCCCTCCTGTAGCCATGGCTCGTTTGGAGCAAGTTGGCCCCAGCCACTGAGGATGGCTCCATGGTCTCACCTCAGGTGCTAAAATTGATAGGTTGCAGAGCAACAGAAAAATACCCCAGATGGGCAGAGCATTGCCCTATAGGGGGCTTGCCGGTTGGATCCCAGTCAGGGCACATGCAGGAGTCTTTCTTTCTGCCTCCCTGCTTCTCACTTAAGAAAAAAATTATTCAGAAAAAAGTAACACAATACCAATATAATGTCATATTATGTATATGTACATACACTTATATGTGTATATATGGTAAATGTACTAAATACAATCTAGGGGAGGCACTATCATATAAAAGAAAAGAGCAGCTTTACAATTAGTTGGCTTGGGTTCAAATATTCATTTTACTACTCTATTAGCTGTTTAACATTAGGCAAATTGACATGAAAAGATTGATTTTAGAGGATGACTTAATTTCTGTGTAAAATTGGAATAATAATACTGAGTTGACAGTTGTCATGGGGTTGGAGAGAATGTAAAGTACTAAGCCTTATGTTCAGTAAACTAACCTGTATCAGTTATCAGTGACAGTTATTATTGCACTTAGTACTTTTTCAAAATTGTAGCTGTATTAAACACTTGTTCTAATACCTATCCTGTAATTAGAATCATTGTGTGTGTGTGTATGTTGTATGTGTGTGTGTGTCTATGTTGTATGTGTGTGACAGAACTTTTGGCAGCTTAAATGATTTGGCAAACTAAAGAATTATTTTAGAATTCCTATTTCAGAGTTTTAGGAGAGTCAAGTCTCAAACGGAATAATGTTTATTTTTAAAGAAGTGTTTCTTCCATATAAATGCCTGTCTTGTGCTCCTCTTGTAAGAACACTTGCTAGATTCAAAAGATAGTCCAATAAAATCATAAGAAGTACACTTTTTAGAAAGGTTAGGTAGTATAATGCAAACAAATTTTGTAAGAGGAATCAGAGCTAATTCTCTTCTCTTTAAGGACTATTGGTTACTTTTTATAATGTTATAACTGTATTGACACACTGTATACAGATTTATTATTTTCTAAAGCCAGAGCCAGAAGAAAATGCTGAGTATTTAACTGGAAGAAAGTTCCTGTGGTTCTCAGTGGCCTCTTTTGGAAATATTAATTTGTTCAGGTTTCTAAAGAAAGTATAGAGATATGCTTCATTGGCTTGATTTATACTTTTTAAAGGAGGCCCAGAAAGTTCTTTATTCACATACATACATAGGAGGAAGGAGTAGTGAGAGAACAGTGATCATATAGGTATGAGCTTCAAAACTAAGAAGAAAATTTGGATGAAAATGACTATGGATTATCAAGAAAAATATTAATCAGGAAGGCAAAATAGGAAAAGATGAAAAATCAGAAGGAAATAAAAAAGATCCTAATACTTTGAGTATATATTTTATGACAGAAGCAGAAAGATTTATGTTCAAGAGAAAAGAAATATTGAATAATCAAGAAACATAAAGATGTAAATATTAATGACAAACAATATGCTATTAGAGTACTTATTTTATGCTGGAATTGATTCAAACTGTAGTAAGAGAGCTATGTTTTCTGACTTTTGTTCTTAAGGTGGTGGTTCTCAAACTTTTTAAAGTTGGGGCACATTTAAAATCCTATATATAATTGTAGGCACACTATATACAAATTTCTGAGAAATATGTTATAATAAATTAAGTCAAATATTAAAGAAAAAAATATAAAGTCCAAGCATACTTTTATGTTAAATGAAATAGGACAAAATTATATTTATTCTGACATTAAAAAACATTTTTATGTTACATTTTTTGAGCTATGCTTTTTAGATCGTAAAAAGAGGGGTTAAAAAATAAAAAAATGACAAAATTATCTTTTATATATATATATAGATAGATAGATAGATACATTCTTAATAAGATTTAGTAAATTTGGTAGGTCCCAGCGCAAATGTGTTTAAGTTTTTTCATTCTTATGTTTATGAGAAACATGAGCCTGATGTGTCCTAGCGATTTCTTCAACTTTTGGACGTATATTTGAAAGGCAAATTTTCATTTCCTCGTCAATACATTGGAGAATTCCTCTCTTTTTACTCTTAATTGTGTTGAGTGCAGAAAACCCCCACCATACATATCATCTTAACTTTACACCAAACAAAGGATAGAAGAAACTTGCCTCCAGTCTTTCCGGGGAACATGGGGGGTAGTGTAAACAATCCAGCACCACAGCTTAACAGCCTTTTGCAACCTAATCAGGCAGGTGAGGTGGGAGGTTGGCAGACTGTCAGCTTACAGCCAATTCCTCACACCTCTGTCCCCCCAAAATCTAAACTCCAAAAACCCTGTTGGTTTTTTGGTCCCCAACAGGCACATATTTCTCTGGAATACCATAGGGCTCACCTGGAAATCTAGGGCGCACCAGTGCACCCTGGCGCACACTTTGAGAACCACTGCCTTAGGAATGGGCATATTGCCTACCTTCTTTTATGTTGCATTTTGTACATGGTGTTGACTCAGTAGAGTTGTATACTTATGATTTCTCAATTCATAGTATATACTCTGCTTGTAGCATTTTTGGTGGTTCTTCTTTTTTTAATTCCCTAACCTGTTGTTAACCAAGACATTATATTCAGTCATAATTGTTCTCTTATATGGTTTGATTCTTGTTTCTTCTAAGCTGCATTTACTACTCATTTGCTCTAGGAATACTTTATCAATGAAAAAATACATGAAATTTGAGCAATTTTATTCCAAATACCTTATGATACATTTTGAAGACATATTAAGCTACTGGTTCTTTAATGTCAAAGTGAGTGCTATTTAAGTGAATTTTATTGAGGTGACACTGGTTAACCTAATTATATAGGTTTCAGGTCCCTGATTCTATAACACATCTCTACATGCCATACTGTGTGTTCACCTACCCAAATCAAGTCTTTGTCCATCACCATTTATCCCCACATACCCTCCTCTACCCACTCCCACCAGCAAGCACCACGCTGTTGTCTGTGTTCGTGAGTCTTTTCTTTTTCTCCTTTCTTTTCCTCTATTCCTCTAACTCCCTCGCCCAGCCCCACCCCCACCAACAGCTGTCAGGCTGCTCTCAGTGTAGAAGTCTGCTTCTATTTTGCTTGTTAGTTCATTTTGTTTACTAGATTCCACATATGAGTGAAATCATAAGGTATTTGTCTTTCTCTGACCGGCTTGTTTCGCTTAGCATAATGCTCTCCAGGTCCATTCATGCTGTCACAAGAGGTAAGATCTCCCTTTCTTATGGCTGCATAGTATTCCAATATGTGAATGTACCAGAGTTTTTTTATCCACTCATGTACGGATGGGCACTTGGGCTGTTTCCAGATCTTGGCTATTGTAGTAAATAACCCTGCAGTGTACACAGAGATGTATATATTCTTTTAAATTAGTATGTTTAGATTCTTAGGGTATATTCCCAGAGTGGGATCACTGGTTCAAAAGGCAGTTTTATTTTTAATTTTTTGAGGTAACTATACTGCTTTCCACAGTGGCTGCACCAGTCTGCATTCCCACCAAAAGTATACAAGGGTTCCCTTTTCTCCACACCCTCGCCAGCACTTGTTATTTGTTGATTTATTGATGAGCACCATTCTGACTGGTATGAGGTGATATCTCATTGTGGTTTTAATTTGCATTTCTCTAATGATTAGTGACATTGAGCTTCTTTTTCATATGTCTGTTGGCCATCTGTGTGTCCTCTTTGGAGAAGTGTCTATTCACATCTTATACCCATTTTTAAATTAGATTGTTTATATTTTTTGGTGCTGAGTTTTGTAAGTTCTTTATAAATTTTGGATATGTACCCCTTATCATATGTATCAGCAGATATGTTCTGCTTTTTAGTGGGTTGTCTTTATATTTTGTGCAAAACTTTCATTTGATGTTGCCCCATTTGTTCTTTTCTCTTGTTTGTCTTGCCTGTGCAGACACACTGAAAAAATATTGCTACAAGAAATTTCTGAGATTTTACTGCCTATGTTTGCTTCTAGAAGTTTTATAGTTTTTTGTCTAATATTTAAGTCTTTAGTCCTTTTTGAGTTTATTCTTGTATAGACTATAAGAAGGTGACCTAGTTTTATTTTTATTTTTTTGCATATATCTGTTCACTTTACCCAGGACAAAATATTGAATAGACTCTTTTTCTGTTCTATTGTATGTTCTTGCTTCCTTTGTCAAATACTAATTGACCACATAGGTATGGAAAGCTGCTGGTTCTTAAATTTTGCTGTATCAGAATCACCTGGAAGAGTTGTTAAACAAAGATTGATGGACCCTTCCTTTATTGTTTTTGATTTAGTAGGTCTCGGCAGGGGTCCCAGAATTTTCAATAAATTTCTAACAAGTTTCCACGATGGTATTCTGTGGATCATACTTTGAGAATCACTATAGTTAACTAATAACAGTAGCTTTACTTCACCCCCCCCAACAGTGAAAAATTAGTAATGTTTGAATTGCACACATTAAAGGTAATTTTGTGACTCTTTTTTTACTGAGTTATACCATAAAAACAAATAATGACCTTTATCCAGGTCATTGGAACTAATTTCTTCTGTTATTGAAACACCAAAATCAGTCTTTGTTTATAGAGGAAATATTTTGTGTTAAATTAGCGTGATTTTCCATTTTATTTCTTGTATTTAAAAATAGCACTTTTTCTGAGACTAGTATAAAATTATTTTTAAAAGAGTCTTCAGAACAGTAGTCTGCTAGATCTGACGAAGTAATAGAAACAACGTGCTGTGGAATCCTGCTTACACTACTTCCTCTAACGATACCTAATATCGTGGTCATTAAAGATTATTTACCAATCTGTTATTTATATTACATATTCAGTTTTGCTTTTTATAACATCTATTTAAACATTTCAAAATAACTTTAAAATCAGATACTTCTTAACATCACTTATGCTATTGCTTTAAATTAAAACAGATTTCCTGGCTGGTTTGCTCAGTGGTAGAGCGTCGGCTTGGCGTGCAGGAGTCCTGGGTTCGATTCCCAGCCAGGGCACACAGGAGAAGCACCCATCTGCTTCTCCACCCCTCCCCCTCTCCTTCCTCTTTGTCTCTCTCTTCCCCTCCCTCAACCAAGGCTCCATTGGAGCAAAGTTGGCCCCGGGCGCTGAAGATGGCTCTGTGGCCTCTGCCTCAGGTGCTAGAATGGTTCTGGTTGCAACAGAGCTACGCCCCAGATGGGCAGAGCATCGCCCCCTGGTGGGCATGCCGGGTGGATTCTGGTCGGGCGCATGTGGAAGTCTGTCTGACTGATCTCCCCATTTCCAACTTCAGAAAAATACAAAAATAAATAAAAATAAATTAAAACAGATTGATAATGCCAATTAAATGGTAAAATCGTCATGTTTTTGCAGAAATGTTTTACATTTTGAAATAAAAAATCTTTCAAAATAGATGAAGAAAATATAAAAGGCAAATTTCTGCTATAAATTCACAGTCTTTAAGGAATTTAGCTATGTGTTGACTATTAACAGACTGTTCTATATTATATTAAATTTTCACTTAAATTTCCAAACAGTCAGTGTATTATCCTGTTGGGCATTTAAAAATAGTAAATCTTTTTCTTTTGAAGAGCAGAAACAATGTGTTTGAAATAAGTTTATTTTATTATTGCAGTTCTGTTTGAAACGTGTGTCTTAGTACAGTAAACCGTTGATTCTCTGACTGCTGCATATACTTCCATCTCCTCTATTTTTTAATATTTGACTCTGAAAGTCTTTTTCATTATCATGGTTTCTGTGTCAGGAAGAATACGTGATTATTTAGTTGTTAATAGTAAATATAGGCTTCTGCTTATCTGTATAGATTTTTCCTTGCCTGTGTACATTTATTGATGCAAGTACAAGTAGTAGTGTAGAATTTGAAGTCATTTTTAAAAAATCTCATTAACTTATTGATACTTTGATGCTTTTGGTTAAAAGTAAAATGCATGCCTTCTACTTGAGAGGTTTTGTTTTTACCATTGCAGAAAAAAAACAGATTTGCTCATATTTTAAGATTATATCCGCTTGCTTTCATATATTAACTACTTTACACTTTGTGTTTGTGTAGTTTTCTAGCAAGTCCATCTTTTTAAAGCATGTATCATATCCTGTTCTTATCCTACAAAGATTAAGTTACAATTAAAATAACTCAAACACCATTGGGAGGTATTGTGTTAAACACTAGACCTTGCTTTTCATTATGTTCAGACTGCATCTCTTTTTTTTTTTTTAATTTCAATCTAAGATAGTAGCAGTACCAGAGAATAAAACATGGTCTCTGCCAGTCAGCCGTGTGGGGGCTAAGATGGGTGAAGCCAGAGGTGACTGACAGTACAGGAAGTAAGTCTTCAACAGCAGACTGGGTGAGGGGATGAAGCATAGTCAGGGTCACATAGGGACAAGAGCAGGCCAGCTTCATGGGCATGTGACCTGTGCAGTCACACAGGGCAGAGTACTCTGAAGGGCTCTGCACTTGATTTAATGCTCTGCTGTTGCAATCTTAAATTTTTTAAGAATTCGCAAACAGGACCCTGCTTCAGCCCAAAATGTATTAGCCCTTAGGAAAGTGTTCCTTGGTTTGGAAATACATGTTTCAAAAGAGCTATTGGTGAGCATCAGGCTGGAGAGTTAAGCAGAGAGAACTGCTATAAGCCTAGTGAAGGTGTTGAAACTCTTTTATATCCTGGAAGCGTAACTAAGAGAGAAAACACCAACTTAAAGCTAACTGTCTTAACCTACAGTTTCTCCCATTGCTAGAGGATATTTTTAAAGAGTCATATAGTTAATAATTTTTAAAAACTATAGAGTCTAAATTATGGACAAGAATTATTTTATTTAATTTATTTTTATCCAGAATTATAAGATTATATATTAAGATTATATAGAAAATAAACTATATTAGAAGCATTAGTTCTGCACCTAGTTTTGCATGACATTGTTCAGAGTAATAACTGCAAAAATGAAGATTTTTGCATATAATGTCTGCCCATCAGAAACTTAAAACATACAGTATTAACATATACATATAGAAGATATGCAAGCAACTGAATAAGTGGCATGAATCAAAAAATATTTTAGTAAAATGGTAAGTACATTTTGGGCTTCACAGATAATACTTATTTCTGTGGGATTGGTCTAGAAAAAAATGCATCTTTTGCTTTAGCCAAGGAAAACTTTACACAGGAGGTATATTTTAGATATTGTATAGATGATGGAAGAACTTCTGTTGACAAACTGCAGTGAGAAAGAAAGAGAACGTGTGATTACAGATTGAGAGGTAGGGAGAATCATGGCTTTAGGAATTGGAAGCCAAAGATTTGTGGTGGTGTAGAAATGGAAAGCAAAACCTTTTGGACAAAAGGACTGAACCTATTTGCAAAAGAAAGGAAAGGAACAGACAAATATAAAAGGTGAGGAGAAAGCTGATAGAGTCAGGCTGGAGAGCTCAGTGGTAGTATATTATTCACTAATAGAAATTTCAGCGAGTTTTCCTTCAGGGCAAAAAGTTTCAAAGAGACAAAATACAGTCTCCAATTAGACTGATTTGTAGTCTGTTAAGTTTTTTTACTGCTATTAAGAATACAGAGATGGTTTGTATCTTTATTTTTTATTCCAATGTTTATTTATTTATTTATTTATTGTATTTTTCTGAAGCTGGAAAGGGGGCAAGACAGTCAGACAGACTCCCGCATGCGCCCGACCGGGATCCACCCGGCACGCCCACCAGGGGCGAAGCTCTGCCCACCAGGGGGCGACGCTCTGCCCACCAGGGGGCGACGCTCTGCCCTGCCGGGGCGTCACTCTGCCGTGACCAGAGCCACTCTAGCGCCTGAGGCAGAGGCCAAGGAGCCATCCCCAGCGCCCGGGCCTTCTTTGCTCCAATGGAGCCTTGGCTGCGGGAGGGGAAGAGAGAGACAGAGAGGAAGGAGGGGGTGGGGGTGGAGAAGCAAATGGGCGCTTCTCCTATGTGCCCTGGCCGGGAATCGAACCCGGGTCCCTCGCACGCCAGGCCGTCGCTTTACCGCTGAGCCAACCGGCCAGGGCCAATTCCAATGTTTATTGTCTCTTTAATTTAAATTCTCTGTCTTTTGTGGCCTGGGGTTAGGGGGGTCTTCAGGGACCAAGAACTGGTGTGTGCAGTGCCTCAACCCAGAGTCACACAGTTTTCCCAGGAGAAAGGGCCCCGTGAGGGCAGGAAGGGTACTGGTGTGTAGGAAAGGGTGGAGCCCAGACCCTGGGTAGTAGTAGCTCTTGGGAGCCTGGCTGATTAAAACACCCCACCGCCAAATGATTTCTAGCTTAAAAACAGTTGTTTAAAACAGAATTTAGTTTGTAAACTGAGCAGTTTAATAATATTATAGTAGACTGAACGTTTTCATAAGTTTATAGCAGTTTAACTTGTTATTCATAAACATAAAAGATAAAATGTATTGATATCTGTACCAATCTGAATTTTTAGCTGCCCCTACAACAGCGGTCTTGGTTGCCTGCTGTTGTATGGAAGCGTGTCCCTTGACACATGCTTTTTTCCATGCCATCGACTGGTGAAGACTGCCTCGTTTCAACTTCTCTTTTCTCTTAGTGGTATATCTGTACACTAACACAGTAATTTTCAACCTTTTTCATCTCATGGCACACATAAACTGATTACTAAAATTCTGCAGCACATCAAATATGTGTGCGTGTATGTGTATATGTGTGTGTATATACATATACTTTTTTTTATCTGATCAGACAATAGGTACAATTTTGATTCATTCACACTGAAAAGCTGTTGTATTAGCTGATATCATTTTATTTGACAATCTAAGAGAAAAGAGGTCAGTGTCCCTGATTAAATAGATAAGTACTGCATGTTTTAAAAATTCTCATGGTGCACCCGTGGGCCTCTTGGGAATATCAGTGTGCGGCATACTGCTTGAAAATTGCTGGTGTGGTCAGTTAAGAGTCATTTTTTATTTTCTCTTTTCCCATTACCCCTTTCAATTCTAGATAGAGTTTTACACATTGCTTTATCTCTCTGTGCCTCTGTTTTTTGTTATTTCATATGGAAATAATAAAGCTTTACTGCTAGTTTAATTAAAGGAGCTAATATGTGAAAGCTCCAGCATAGTGCAGGGCACATAATAGTTGAGTTTAGTTTAGCAGATGTTATTTGTTTTTCTTCTTTTCAACTGGTAATAACTCTACTGAAAAGTAATAACTTAGAGAAAAAAATTAAATGAATTGTGGTGCCAAAATTTGGTATTTGTACACTGGGTTACATATAAATTTGTTCTCATTAGAGACATTTTCAAGTGTTTTCTCTTCACCTTTTTTTTTTTTAAGGTTAATTGGGGCATAACAAAAATAATCACTATCTGACAAAGGACATTTTAAATTATAAATCATAGTGACCTTAAAATAAGTTTGAAAATTAGTGAGAGGGGTTGTTACATGAGACAGGCAAATTTAGTTATGAAATTATTTGCTTCTCAGATGAAGGCAAGTCCCTAAGTCCATATCTCCATCAATGACTCAGTTTAGAAGTTACAAATCAGTGTTCTCACATCCCTATCTGTAATAACGCATAGATCATTTGATCATCGTGTATCTGTCACGTTTGGCATCACATTGGACACTTCATAATATTCATACCAAACCTTTACCTGTTATAATGATCTCTCTTCTGTCTTTCAAGATACCTCAACAAAGTAAAATTCAATTTTCACTTGTTTATAAATAGCAGCATTGTCAACCAGACTTTTTGATACATTAAATAAGGAGCACATGCCTCAAAGAATGATAAAAGTATTGTTCATACTTGGTAAAGTCTTGATCATTGATGAGAGATTGGAAGTAAAACAATATGAGCGGATTAGTTTTATTCATACAGTTATTGAGATGCAGAAATAATGCATAGATTTCATTCAATCCAGTTTTACCAGTAATATGTTGTTTCTCACACAAAATCATTTTATCTACCTCCTTGTCTACCTTCATTATCCACTTTGCAAAGAACTTTGACCTGGTAGGCGTTGTTGATGGTGAAATCCAGTGCCCTGAAGTCACCCATTAGGATACAAAATTGTTTCCAATATAATTAGCTGTCCAAGAAGAAGAATGTGATTTTTATGAAAAGATGATGTAATTCTATAAAAATAGATTAACCTTGCTCATTTTAATTCTGGAAATTTAAATGTCAAAAACTTCTTAAGAACCACTGGTGTGATATATGTGTATAGAAACATTACATTTTTGAGACGTAGCACTAGGAATATTTAGCCCATATATATTAAATAAATTAATCACATATACCTTAATAGTCCTTGCTGCAGCTGCTGTTACTAGTACTAGTATGACTATGACTAGTATAGAAAAAAGTCTCTGGTTGTGGGGTAGGGGAGCAAAGGTATTATGGGTGGTGGGATCACATCTTTTTAAAGTTGTTTTTCTTAACTTTTGTTTTTCTCAAGTGAAAATCAAGTTCTTCTATATTTAAAATTTCTTTAAATTTAAAAATAACATTCCATCATATAGGACTTGTTTAAATCATCATTTTTCATTTATATAATTTATTTCTGACACTAATAGAGCCCTTTACTCAATACTTTGACATACATTAGCAAATTTAAGGGATTCTAAATAAAGAAAAGTAAAAAACTCATTTGAATATAAAACCTGTATTTGGAATATTTGTTACTTTCTTGCCTTCTCAAGCATAATCTAGAAACACTAATATTGGTTGATTATCTTGTTTGTTTCATGAACCTTTATACACACACACACACACACACACACACACTAGAAAGCCTGGCGGTCATACGAAATGACCGCTGTTCTAGATATTATAAATTGTAATTAAAATGATTTGTGCAAAGGTGTTTGCTAATTCAAACTGAATTACCCAGGGCAGGCGGCAAGGACGCCTCTTTGCTTACTGCCCCACGGGGTTTCCCCCTTCTACTTGCTTAATTGCTTAAAGTAGAGTGCAATGAAGGAAACCACTGGTGGTACATTTCTTAAGAGCCACCCTCTAGCTCAATAAATAAAGGTGATTTAAATAATAAAATGTTAATTCACATGTCAAAGATCTCTTTTTACACAACATTTCTTGTGTAGATCTTTCCATCATTTTTAAGCTCGCCTTGCAGAGGACCATCAATTATTTTTAATTTTACGTCCGTTCTTTCACAAACTCTTGAACAGGCAACATAAAGTTGACCATGTCCAAATGCAGGCTCAGGTAAAAAAATGCCAACACGCTTAAGCGTTTGGCCCTGAGACTTATTGATGGTCATAGCAAAGGCAAGTTTTACAGGAAATTGTCTATGTCTCAATTGAAACGACAACCCTGTTTGAGATGTAGCCAAATCAATTCTTGGAATGACATGTATTTCACCTTTAGAGGAGCCAGTCAAAGACTTAGCTATTATGACATTATTTTTCAATTGGAGAACCTCTAGTCTTGTACCATTGTAAAGACCCCTTCTGGTGTTATGATTTCTTAACAGCATAATAATTGCTCCGATCTTTAACCTCAATTTGTGAAGTGGCATGCCAGAAGGCGGGACTATTTGAATGCCATGGCAACTTCACCCCATTGGCTAGTACAGTTACGCAAGCAACCAATAAGCTATTGGCGACAGACACTTAAGCCGCATATAATAAAGATATATATTTTTTTTCTTTTTTTTTTTTTTTTACAGGGACAGAGAGAGAGAGTCAGAGAGAGGTGTAGATAGGGACAGACAGGAACGAAGAGAGATGAGAAGCATCAATCATCAGTTTTTTGTTTTGCAACACCTTAGTTCATTGATTCCTTTCTCATATGTGCCTTGACCACGGGCCTTCAGCAGACCGAATAACCCCTTGCTCAAGCCAGCGACCTTGGGTCCACGCTGGTGAGCTTTCTTTTGCTCAAGCCAGATGAGCCGGTGCTCAAGCTGGCGACCTCGGGGTCTCAGACCTGGGTCCTCTGCATCCCAGTCTGATGCTCTACCCACTGTGCCACCACCTGGTCAGACTATAATTATTAGTAACAACTTTAATTTCTTACATTATGAACAATAATGAAAAAATTATTCATAATTACCCAGTGTTTTAAGAGACACCCAAATTGATACTAAAAAATTTTAAAGGGTTTCAGAATATGAAATAACTAATTGCTAATTAAGGCTGAAATTATTTGTGATATGAGATTTAAATGCTAATATTTGATTGGCTTTCTGTTCCACCTTATCATTGCTGGCATGAAAAATGTGTTGGACTGTGTGAAATATTTCCTCGCTGTTTAATTAGCTCATATCCTGTGTAGAAGTGTGATTATCTGAGGAGTGATATATTTTCTCCAGATGTTAATTAAATATGGCATACTGTTTACTTTTAACAGAGACTATCTTGACTAAATATTTTGTTGTTCTTGATTGGTTATAATTTAATATTTTCTATTTTTGTGAAGTTTAATTTTAAACCCATTTATTAATGGGCTCTTAATCTTTTTATCTTTTTGCAATATAGATTTCTGAGCCAAAAATTAGTATAATTAAATATATAGGTTGAACAGTTTATTTTATATTTTAGTACTATAATACAAAATAAAATAGCCTTTGCCACCAGACACAATTGGTCATCAAGTGTGACCAGCCTAGATCCCACTGCTAATCTCAGTTTTCACTGTTATTAATAACCAATAGTCAACCTCCACAGCTGTGCTATACTTTTGGTTTTACCCCCACACAAATGCTTTCAGCTGGGTACCACCATTACACACTTCTACCCATAGCCATATCGGGCCTCTGCAATCTTCTGGCTCCCATTACTAAGTATCTAGGGGTGACCCTCACAAGAGAATGATCAAACACAACTGATCTTGTCCCCTGATGCTTACCCAAGTATATTCATTGCTGAGGACCCCACAAGCCCTCACAGCCACTGCTGACCTACCTCATCAGCTGTCGCTATCCAGGACCCTGCAGTTATTGATGTTAAAAGATTCCAGCTGCCAGCCTACCAGGTTCCCCCCACTTGAAGTTGTTGTATGCCTCTAAATTGGCATCCAGTGAACAGTTAGACCTAATGCAACAGTGCACTCTTACACATCCTTCAAGCTGTACCCAAGCACCCACCCTTCACACCTTCTAACAGGCAGATTCTAAAGATATCTCTCTAAGGAAGCCAATTAGTTTATGAAATCTAGATAATGTGACTTCTTCTTTAAATGCAAAGACATCAGTTCAAGGAAGCCAGGAACACCAAAAATCAGGGAAACATGACACCCCCAAAGAAACTCAGTAAACTTCCAATAACCTATTTCAAATAAATGGAGATCGACAAACTGCCAGAAAAGAATTCAAAATAATTGTCCTAAAGAAGCTCAGTGAGCTAGAAGACACTAATAAACAGTTCAGTGAAATCAGGAAAGTAATACAGCAAAACAAGTTCAACAAAGAGATAGGAAATAATATAAAGAATCAACTAGAAATGCTAGAGCAGAATAATACAATGGCTGAGCTAAAATAAATAATAAGAAACAATTATAGCTTTAACAGCAGACTCAATCAAGCAGAAGAAAAACAGTGAACTCAAAGTCAGGTCATTTTAAATTATTTGTTTGGAAGGGGAAAAATGAAAAAAAAAAGGCCTATATGATTTATGGGACACTGTAAATGAATCAGTATACTGATTATGGGAGTCTTAAAAGGAGAATAGAGAAAGGGGCAAGGTATTTAAAGAAATAATAACAATATCTCAAATTTGGGGAGAGAAATAGGTGTCCAGATGCAAGAAATCCACATGACCCCTAATAGATTGAACATAAACATCGTTATCCCAAGAAACATTAAAATTAAACTGTCAAAAGTCAACCACAGAATTTTGAAAGCTGAAAGAAATGTTATTCACTGCATACAAGGGTACCCTCTCAAGACTGTTACTGTTTTTCTCAATAGAAACCTTACAGATCAGGAGAGAATGGGATGATGTATTTCAAAGTACAGAAAGTAAACAGTTGCCAACCAAGGATAATCCACCCTTCAAAGATGTCCTTAAAATGGAAGCAGAGGGAATTTGTCATCACTGAACCTGCCAAAAAAGAAATTCTAAGGGAGTTTTTTACATGGAATTGAAATATGTTAAACAGCAACATGAAAACCTATGAAATTATAAATCTTGTTGGTAAAGGTAAATATATAGACAAATACAGAATAATATAGCAGTGTAATTGTGTTGTGTAAATTACCTGTAACTATCACATAAAAATTAGAAGACAGATGTATTTAGAATAACTTTCACCCTCAAAATTGAATAACAGATTGATAATACGAAAAGTACATTTTGATTTCAAGAACAAAGTGTCTGAGGTAAATGCATAGAGTGTTTATATGAAATTGAACTGAAGTTTTTAGCAAATTAAAATAGATGGTTACGGGCCCTGGCCGGTTTGCTCAGTGGTGAGCATTGGCCTGGCGTGCAGGAGTCCCGGGTTTGATTCCCAGCCAGGGCACACAGGAGAAGCGCCCATCTGCTTCTCCACCACCCCTCTCCTTCTTCTCTGTCTCTCTCTTTCCCTCCTGCAGCCAAGGCTCCATTGGAGCAAAGTTGGCCCGGGTGCTGAGGATGGCTCCAAGACTGCTGTCTCAGGTGCTAGAATGGCCCTGGTTGCAACAGAGCAATGCCCCAGATGGGCAGAGCATCGCCCCCTGGTGAGCATGCCGGGTGGATCCTGGTCAGGCGCATGCGGGAGTCTGTCTGATTGCCTCCCTGTTTCCAACTTCAGAAAAATACAAAAAAAAAATAGATGGTTATGAGTACAAGATTTATAGGACTCTTATTGTAACCTCAAAGGATAAACTTCTAATAGATGCACAATAGGTAAACAGGAGCCAAACAAAATTGTACCAAAACAAGATACCAAAAGAATACAGCAAGAGAGGAAGAGTGGAATATAAAGAACTTCAAAACAAAACAAAATAGAACGAGTCAGTCCTTACCTATCAATGATTACTTTAACTGGGAATGAAACTCCCCAATCAAAAGGCATAGAGTGGCTGATTAATTTTTTTTTTTTCCTATGTGAGATGGTTGATCTTGAGCCTGCACGGAGCAAGCTGACCCCAGACCTCTCAAGTCCACATTTCTTTGCCTCCAATTCTTACATGTCCAAAGACAGGGAACAATAGACATGCCTTTGTAGGAGGATTGATTGATTTTTTTTTTTTTTTAAGATCTAGTGATACACTGACTACAAGAGAGATAAAGTTTGGACACAAAGACACATTGGCTAAAGTAAAGAGAAAATTTCCATAAAAATAACCAAAAGAGAGCAAGGGTGGCTATACTTGTATCAGACAAAGTATACTTTAAGACAAATTGTTACTAGAGACAAAATCATTGTTTAATAATCCTTTGAGTAGTGAGGTTTTTTTCATGCTCGCTGACCCCTGGGAGTGAGCTTTTTTCCAAAAAGTAAAATTAGTTCTTTTTATTAACTTAAAATCATGTTTGTTTGATAACCAATTTATGGAAACAAGAAGAACATACATTCATCTTTTTTTAATGTTGCCTTACACATTTTTAAAATGTGTACTCTGGATGGTCAGGAGGCACAAAGACATACATGAATGTTCATACTACTCAAAGGGAAAATAAAGTGTTAACAGAAGAGATAGTTGTAAATATATATGCACTAAATCAGAACACCTCAATATATGAAACAAATATTGACAGATCTAAAGGGAAAAAAATCACAATAGAATAATAGTAAGGGACTTTCATATCTCACTTTCAGTAATGGATAGAACATCCAGTCAGAAAATTAATAAGAAAACAGCTGACTTGAATAGTATAGGTCAAATAGACCCAACAGACATATATTTATAAAACTTCACCAAACAGCAGTAGAATGTGCATTCCTCTCAAGCACCTGTGAAACATTATGATAGATAATCCCGGTCGGGCGCATGCGGGAGTCTGTCTGGCTGTCTCTCCCCGTTTCCAGCTTCGGAAAAATACAAAAACAACAACAACAACAACAAAAAAACATTATGATAGATCACATTAGGTCATAAAATGTGTCTCAACAAATTTAAGAAGATGAAATAATATCAAATATCTTCTCAGACCATAGTAGAATGAAACAAAAAAATCAAGAGAAAGAAAACAGGAACATTCACAAACAGGTGGAAACTAAGCAGCACACTCTTGAACAACTATTGAGTGAAAGGGATCAAAAGGGAATTTTTGAATTTATCTTTAGAAAAATGAAAATGAAAAGAACAAGTTACTAAAACTTACAATATGCTGTGAAAGCAATACTATGAGGAAAATTTATAGCAGTAAATGCCTGCATTTTAAAAAAGAAAGCTCTCAAATAATCTACATTTACAATTCAAGAACCTAGATAAACCAGAATACTCTACACCCAAAATTAACAGAAGGAATAAAAAATGACTGTTTTAACAGTTTCTTTATGGTAATATGTATTTTTAGCAGAGTATGTTCCTGTTCCCACTTCTTGTCCTGACACCTTGTATTTCCTCTTCACAGATAATATACTCCTTAAAATTTTAAAAACACAGCCAAGAGTACCTTGTGAGGTGTGAGGTTTCAGTTGATTTAGTTGTCTAATCTAGATTATTCCTTATTTCTGGGTCCTAAAAGCATCATCAGGAAATTGAGTATTCTAGTTAATTGGTGGCCTATCACATACTACTCATAAGTTAACAATACTAAGCACTCTTTATTCGGTTAAATACCCATCATAAGAAAATGTACTATAATGTAGTTAATGTTTCCTTGATGATATAGAAGGCATTTCACTTAAAAGTGTAGACATATGGGAATGCTGGTTAATAGAATTTTTTTAGTTTTTGCTATTTTATATTTGCTTATGTTTCATCTATTTGAAGCTATTGTAATATTTTATGTTTTATATTTTTAACTAGGTAGTAACTATATCCCCCCACTCTGAATACCTCATATGGTATCTACTACATCATAGGTTTTCATACATTTATTTAGTAAAAAAAAAAAAAAAAAATTATTGTGTGCCAGGACATAGGATTCTAGGACTACAGCCATGAAAGATAGTCTGTGCTTTCAGCCTGCTAGTAGGCTTGTGGAAGTGATATGTGAACAGCCAAGCCCAATACAATGTAAGTTTTGTAATATATGTAAATACACAATAGTATGTGGTACCTAGTTCTGGGGCTATCAAGCAAACTTTTCCAATGGAAGCAGTGTTAGCACCAATTTTAGTCTCTGATGATCCTCTTTAGTATTTCAAACAACACCAAATAAACTGTATGATCAAAGCAGCAGTGTGGTTTTGTCATGCAAATAGAGCTGTAAGACAACCCCCCAGCATCTTCTCCCTCCAGAATGTCTTCCCTAAGCCTTTCCCTATAGAAATTCTGGAACTACTATACCTCTGAGAAGAAGGTATGGCTAAACTGACACAAGTAGAGGTCATCCTGAAAGAGACAAAGGCACAGTGGCAAAAAGAAGAAAAGGCAAGTTGGGGAAAGTAGTTTTGTAAGGCCAGAACAAAAATTTGGTTGGAGGTTATTGATTAGGAGGGGATAGTCAGGGCTGTACAGGTCCTGTTAGGACATGAAATTCTTATCATGGGGACAATGGGAAGTCACTGAAAGGTTTTAAGCTAAAGAAAAGTGACCTGATTATATTTTATTGTCAGAATTTATCTGAGCCCAGTTTAGATTATTTTTCATACTTTTTACTAATTAGATATTTTTTAATGTTACTCTGTACTTTTTCACTATTAAAAATATTTATTTAAAAAACATTTTAGATCCCTTAAAACAGTGATTTAAAAACTTTTGTTTTCCTAGCAGTGGAATTTTTTGTTTTTATTCTGGAATGTAAAGCTCTTTTTATGTATAGCGACATGCAGTATTATATTAGTTTCAGATGTACAACATTTATAATATATACCTTATGAAATAATCACCACAAGAAGTCTAGTAACTAAAATATAAAGTTATGCAATATTATTAACTATTCCTAGGGCCTATGCAGTACATTATATCCTGTGACTTTTTCATGTTATAAGTTTATACCTCTTAATCTTCAACTCTTTGCCCCTCCCCTCATCATCCAACCCGATGGCAGCTATCAGTTTGCACTCTGTAGCTCTGTGTCTGTTAGTTTAGTTTGTTCATTTGTTTATAGTCTTTTAGATTTTACGTATTAGTGAAATATGTTATTTTTCTTTCTCTGACTTAATTTCACTTAGCACATCCATGTTTTTGCAAATGGCAAGATTTTATTCTTTTTTATATGGCTGAGTAATATATTATTAAACACACATACACATGTATGTATGTATATATACACATGCCACATCTACTTTATCCATTCACCTATGGATGGACACTGAGGTTGCTTTCATATCTTGGCTAATGTAAATAATGCTGCAGTGAACATAGGATGCATATATCTCTTTGAATCAATTGCTATTGTTTTCTTCACATAAATGCTCAGAACTGAAATAGCTGAATTATATGATAGTTCTATTTTTAATTTTTGTGGCACCTCCACACTGTTTTCCACAGTGGCTGCACTAATTTATAATCCTGCCGACAGAACACAAGAGTTCCCTTGCGTCAACATCCTTGCCAGCATTTGTTGTTTCTACATCTTTTCAATAGCAGCCATTCTGACAGGTGTGAGATGTCACCTCATTGTGGTTTTTACTTGCATTTTCCTGCTGATTAGTGATGTTGAGTATCTGTCATGCATTTGTATGTCTTTGAAAAAATGTCTATTCAGGTCTTCTCATTTATTTTATGCTGAGTTTTATTAAGTTCTTTAAATATTTTGGATATCAGCCCCTGATCAGATACATTATTTGCAAATATCTTCATTCATTCAGTAGTTTGCCTTTTCATTCTGTTGATGGTGTCTTTCACTATGCAAAAGTTTTTTGGTTTAATGTAGTTCCATTTGTTTCTTTTTTATTTTGTAGCCCTTGTCCAAGGATCCACATTCAAAAATATATTTCTAAGACCCTGTCAAAGTTTTCTGTCTGTGTTTTCTTCTAGGAGTTTTATGATTTTAAGTCTTAAATTTAAGTCTTTGATTCATTTTGAGTTTATTTTTATATATGACATAAGAAAGTGAGCTAGTTTAACTTTTTTGCATGTAACTGAACAGCTTTTCCATCATTTATTAAATCCTTTTCTCCATTGCATGTTAATGCCTCCTTTGTTGTAAATTTGTTTATATAAGCATAGGTTTATTTATACACTCTTTGTCTGTTCCATCGACCTGTGTGTTTGTGTTTGTGTTCATGTTCATGCCATACTGTTTTGATTACTATAGCTTTGTAGTATAATTTAAAATCAGGGTGAGTGAGGTCTTCACCTTCAATTTCATTTACCTCTTCTATTTATTACTCTCTTCTTTTGCTAACTTTGGGCTTTGTTTGTTTTTATTTTTCTACTTCCTTTATTTGAGACTTTTCTTGTTTCTTGGATAGGCCTGTATTGCTATAAACTTTCCCATAGATTTTGTAATGTTTTCATTTTCATTTGTCTCAAGGTATTTTTTGATATCCTCTTTGATTTTTCATTGACTCATTGGTTGTTTGGTAGCATGTTGTTGAGCTGTCACACGTGTTCTTTCCAGTTTTTCTCTTACAATTAATTTTAGTGTGGTTGGAAAAATGCTTGATATGATTTTAGTCTTCTTGACTTGTTTTGTGGCCAACCATGTGACTTATCATGGAGAACATATATGTGCACTTAAACAGAATGTATATTCTACTGTTTGGGGATTTAATATTCTGTACTTATCTATAAAGTCCATCTAGTCTGACGTGTCACATAAGGACAGTATTTCAAAGTTGATTTTTTCTGAATGATTTATCCATTGATGAAAGTGGTTGTTTAAGTCCTCCACTATTATTATATTACTGTCAGCCTCTCCCTTTGTATCTGTTAATATTTGCTGTATATACTTAGGTGTTCCTTTGTTGGTGCATAGATGCTTACAAGTGTTATATCCTTTTGTTGGATGAGCCCTTTTTTATTACTCCATACTCTTGTTTTTGTTAAAGTCTTTGTTTTAAAGTCTATTTGGTCTAAGTATTGCTACCCCAGCTTTCTTTTCATTTCCATTTGCATGCAATATCTTTTTCCACCCATTCACTTTCAAACTGTTTCTTTGTTTATCTTATTTTTATTAATTTTAATGCAGTGACATGGATAAATCAAGGTACATATGTTCCGTGAAAACATCTCCAGATTATTTTGACCTTTGATTATGCTGCATACCCCTCACTCAAAGTCAAATCGTCCTCCTTCACCTTCTATCTGGTTTTCTTTGTGCCCCTACCCTCAAACTGTTTCTTTAGTGAAGTCTCTTGTAGCCAGCACGTGTGGATGTCTTGTGTTTTATTCTATTCAGCCACCCTGTGTGTTTTGAATGGAACACTTAATCCATTTACATTTAAAATAATGATAGGTATGTATATATTGCCATTTTAAATGTTTTCATACAGGCTTTCTAAGAGGTCGATCTACAACCTTTGTGTTCACCTTTACTAGTGAGATATTTTAAAAAATATATATTGATTATTTCTAGTTTTGTTTTTTTTCTACTTCAAGAATTTCTTTTAACGTTTCTTGTAATGTCAGTTTAGTGGGGATGAACTCCTTTAGCTTTTCCTTGTCTGGGAAACTCTTTCTCTCCTTCAATTCTGAATGATAACCTTGCCTGATAGAGTGATCTTGGTTGTAGGTTTTCCCTTTCATCATGCACTCCCTTCTGGCCAGCAAAGTTTCTGTGGAAAAAATAGCTGATAGTGTTATGAGTATTCCCATGTATGTAATTAGTTGTTATGCTCTTGCCACTTTTTTTTTTTAATAAATTTTTATTAATGGTAATGGGATGACATTAATAAATCAGGGTACATATATTCAAAGAAAACATGTCTAGGTTATTTTGTCATTAAATTATGTTGCATACCCCTCGCCCAAAGTCAGATTGTCCTCCGTCACCCTCTATCTAGTTCTCTGTGCCCCTCCCCCTCCCCCTAACTCTCTCCCTCCCTCCCTCCCATGTCCTCCCTCCCCCCACCCCTGGTAACCACCACACTCTTGTCCATGTCTCTTAGTCTCGTTTTTATGTTCCACCAATGTATGGAATCATGTAGTTCTTGTTTTTTTCTGATTTACTTATTTCACTCCTTATAATGTTATCAAGATCCCACCATTTTGCTGTAAATGATCTTGATGTCATCATTTCTTATGGCTGAGTAGTATTCCATAGTGTATATGTGCCACATCTTCTTTATCCAGTCTTCTATTGAAGGGCTTTTTGGTTGTTTCCATGTCTTGGCCACTGTGAACAGTGCTGCAATGAACATGGGGCTACATGTGTCTTCACGTATCAATGTTTCTGAGGTTTTGGGGTATATACCCAGTAGAGGGATTGCTGGGTCATAAGGTAGTTCTATTTGCAGTTTTTTGAGGAACCACCATACTTCCCTCCATAATGGTTGTACTACTTTACAGTCCCACCAACAGTGAATGAGGGTTCCTTTTTCTCCACAGCCTCTCCAACATTTGCTATTACCCGTCTTGTTGATAATAACTAATCTAACAGGGGTGAGGTGGTATCTCATTGTAGTTTTGATTTGCATTTCTCTAATAACTAATGAAGCTGAGCATCTTTTCATATATCTGTTGGCCATTTGTATCTCTTCCTGGGAGAAGTGTCTGTTCATGTCCTCTTGCCATTTTTTTATGGGATTGTTTGTTTGTTTGTTGTTGAGTTTTATGAGTTCTTTGTAAATTTTGGATATTAGGCCCTTATCTGAGCTGTTGTTTGAAAATATTTCCCATTTAGTTGGCTGTCTGTTTATTTTGATATCAGTTTCTCTTGCTGAGCAAAAACTTTTTATTCTGATGTATCCCATTCATTTATCTTTGCCTTCACTTCTCTTGCCATTGGAGTCAAGTTCATAAAATGTTCTTTAAAACCCAGGTCCATGATTTTAGTACCTATGTCTTCTTCTATGTACTTTATTGTTTCAGGTCTTATATTTAGGTCTTTGATCCATTTTGAATTAATTTTAGTACACGGGGACAGGCTGTAGTCGAGTTTCATTCTTTTGCATGTGGCTTTCCAGTTTTCCCAACACCATTTGTTGAAGAGGCTTTCTTTTCTCCATTGTGTGTTGTTGGCCCCTTTATCAAAGATTATTTGACCATATATATGTGGTTTTATTTCTGGGCTTTCTATTCTGTTCCATTGGTCTGAGTGTCTATTTTTCTGCCAATACCATGCTGTTTTGATTATCGTGGCCCTATAATATAGTTTAAAGTCAGGTATTGTAATGCCCCCAGCTTCATTCTTTTTCCTTAGGATTGTTTTGGCTATTCGGGGGTTTTTATAGTTCCATATAAATCTGATGATTTTTTGTTCCATTTCTTTAAAAAATCTCATAGGAATTTGGATGGGAATTGCATTAAATTTGTATATTGCTTTGGGTAATATGGCCATTTTGATTATATTTATTCTTCCTATCCAAGAACAAGGAATATTTTTCCATCTCATTGTATCTTTTTCGATTTCCCTTAACAATGCTTTGTAATTTTCATTATATAGATCCTTTACATTCTTTGTTATGTTTATTCCTAGGTATTTTATTTTTTTTGTTGCAATCGTGAAGGGGATTATTTTTTTGAGTTCGTTTTCTAATATTTCATTGTTGGCATATAGAAAGGCTATGGACTTTTGTATGTTAATTTTGTATCCTGCGACCTTACTATATTGGTTTATTGTTTCTAATAATCTTTTTGTGGAGTCCTTCGGGTTTTCGATGTATAGGATCATATCATCAGCAAAAAGTGATACCTTTACTTCTTCTTTTCTGATATGGATGCCTTTTATTTCTTTGTCTTGTCTGATTGCTCTGGCCAGAACTTCTAGCACCACGTTAAATAAGAGTGGAGCCCTGGCCGGTTGGCTCAGCGGTAGAGCGTCGGCCTAGCGTGCGGAGGACCTGGGTTCGATTCCCGGCCAGGGCACATAGGAGAAGCACCCATTTGCTTCTCCACCCCTCCGCCGCGCCTTCCTCTCTCTCTTTTCCCCTCCCGCAGCCAAGGCTCCATTGGAGCAAAGATGGCCCGGGCGCTGGGGATGGCTCTGTGGCCTCTGCCCCAGGCGCTAGAGTGGCTCTGGTCGCAACATGGCGACGCCCAGGAGGGTCGCAACATGGCGACACCCAGGATGGGCAGAGCGTCGCCCCCTGGTGGGCAGAGTGCCGCCCCATGGTGGGTGTGCCAGGTGGATCCCGGTCGGGCGCATGCGGGAGTCTGTCTGACTGTCTCTCCCTGTTTCCAGCTTCAGAAAAATGCAAAAATAAATAAATAAATAAATAAATAAATAAATAAATAAATAAGAGTGGAGAGAGTGGACAGCCCTGTCTTGTTCCTGATTTAAGGTAGAAAGTCCTCAGTTTTATGCCGTTTAATATGATGTTGGCTGATGGTTTATCATATATGGCCTTTATCATGTTGAGATATTTTCCTTCTATACCCATTTTGTTGAGAGTCTTAAACATAAAATTGTGTTGTATTTTATCAAAGGCCTTTTCTGCATCTATTGATAAGATCATGTGGTTTTTGTTCTTTGTTTTGTTGATATGGTGTATTACGTTAACCGTTTTGCGTATGTTGAACCATCCTTGAGATTCTGGGATGAATCCCACTTGATCATGATGTATTATTTTTTTAATATGTTGTTGTATTCGGTTTGCCAGTATTTTGTTTAGTATTTTAGCATCTGTATTCATTAGAGATATTGGTCTGTAGTTTTCTTTCTTTGTGCCATCCTTGCCAGGTTTTGGTGTGAGGGTTATGTTGGCCTCATAAAATGTGTTTGGAAGTATTGCTTCTTCTTCAGTTTTTTGGAAGACTTTGAGTAGAATAGGAACCAAGTCTTCTTTGAATGTTTGATAGAATTCACTAGTATAACCGTCTGGGCCTGGACTTTTATTTTTGGGGAGGTTTTTAATAGTTTTTTCTATTTCCTCCCTGCTGATTGGTCTGTTTAGGCTTTCTGCTTCTTCATGACTCAGTCTAGGAAGGTTGTATTGTTCTAGGAATTTATCCATTTCTTCTAGATTGTTGTATTTGGTGGCATATAATTTTTCATAGTATTCTACAATAATTCTTTGTATTTCTATGATGTCTGTGGTGATCTCTCCTCTTTCATTTTGGATTTTATTTATTTGAGACCTGTGCCTTTTTTCCTTGGTGAGTCTTGCCAAGGGTTTGTCAGTTTTGTTGATCTTTTCAAAGAACCAGCTCCTTGTTTTATTGATTTTTTCTATAATTTTTCTGTTCTCTATTTCATTTATTTCTGCTCTGATTTTTATTATCTCCTTTCTTCGGCTGGTTTTGGGTTGTCTTTGTTCTTCTTTTTCTAGTTCCTTAAGGTGTGAAGTTAAGTGGTTTACTTCGGCTCTCTCTTGTTTGTTCATATAGGCCTGAAGTGATATGAACTTTCCTCTTATTACTGCTTTTGCTGCATCCCAGAGATTCTGATATGTCGTATTTTCATTTTCATTTGTCTGTATATATCTTTTGATCTCTGCGCTTATTTCTTCTTTGACCCATTCATTTTTTAGAAGTATGTTGTTTAGTTTCCACATTTTTGTGGGTTTTCCCCCTCTTTTTTGCAGTTGAATTCTAGTTTCAAGGCTTTATGATCAGAAAATATGCTTGGTACAATTTCAATTTTTCTAAATTTGCTGATATTGTCTTTGTGGCCCAACATATGGTCAATTCTTGAGAATGTTCCATGTACACTAGAGAAAAATGTATACTCTGTCGCTTTGGGATGAAGTGTCCTGTAGATGTCTATCATATCCAGGTATTCTAGTATTTCGTTTAAGGCCACTATATCTTTATTGATTCTCTGTTTGGATGACTGATCTAGAGCCGTCAGCGGTATATTGAGATCTCCAAATATGATTGTATTTTTGTCAGTTTTTGTTTTAAGGTCAATAAGTAGCTGTCTTATATATTTTGGTGCTCCTTGGTTTGGTGCATATATATTAAGGATTGTTATGTCTTCTTGATTCAACTTCCCCTTAATCATTATGAAATGACCATTTTTGTCTCTGAGTACTTTTTCTGTCTTGTAGTCAGCATTATCAGATATGAGTATTGCTACACCTGCTTTTTTTTTGGGTGTTGTTTGCTTGGAGTATTGTTTTCCAGCCTTTCACTTTGAATTTGTTTTTATCCTTGATGCTTAGATGAGTTTCTTGTAGGCAGCATATAGTTGGATTTTCTTTTTTAATCCATTCTGCTACTCTGTGTCTTTTTATTGGTAAGTTTAATCCATTTACATTTAGTGTAATTATTGACACTTGTGGGTTCCCTATTGCCATTTTATAGATTGCTTTCTGTTAGTTTTGTATCTTGTTTGATTCTTCTCTTTTGTTTTTCTATTGTTTGTTTTTGTTTGTTTGTATTCCATACTTCTTTCTTCTGTTGCTACCTTTCTTAAGTCAAGTGTTTTTGTGGTGGTTTTTTCAAGGGTGGTTACCATTAAGTAATGAAAAGGGTACCTACCATATTCATTGTAGTACCCTATCTTATGAGTATTTCTGCACTTCATCGTCCTTTGCTGCTGTTAATCTCCATCCTCTCCCGCCTTTTTTTCCTTTGTTGTCACAGTTTAAGTTTGGTTTTATTGTGTTCTTGGTGGAGCTGTTACTTGTGGTGTTGTTTTCTTTTGTTCTTTGAATCTGGTTGGAAAACCCCCTTTAGTATTTCCTGGAGTGGGGGCTTTCTGTTGATAAATTCTCTCATCTTTTCTGTATTTGTGAATGTTTTTATATCTCCTTCATACTTGAAGGATAGCTTTGATGGGTATAGTATTCTTGGCTGAAAGTTCCTCTCTTTCAGGGCTTTAAATATTGGGGTCCACTCTCTTCTAGCTTGTAGAGTTTCTGCTGAGAAATCTGATGATAATCTAATAGGCCTTCCTTTATATGTTGTACTCTTCTTTTCCCTGGCTGCCTTGAGAATTTTTTCTTTGTCATTGGTTTGTGTCATCTTTATTATGATGTGCCTTGGAGTGGGTTTGTTGGGGTTAAGAAAACTCGGTGTTCTGTTTTCTTCTTGAATATGAGGCTTTAGTTCTTTCCACAGGCTTGGGAAGTTCTCGTCTATTATTTGTTTGAGTATATTCTCCATTCCATTTTCTTTCTCTTCTCCCTCTGATATACCTATTATTCTTATGTTGTTCTTTCTGATGGAGTCAGACAATTCCTGTAGGTCTTTCTCGTTTTTTTATTATTTTTGAGTCTCTTTCTTCTTCTCTCTGTTGTGCCTCAAGTTTTTTGTCTTCTATTTCACTAATCCTATCTTCAATCTGGGCTGTTCTGTTAGCTAAGCTTGTTACCTCGTTTTTCAGCTCGTGAATTGAGTTTTTCATTTCTGTTTGATTTGTTTTTATAGTTTCAATTTCCTTGGTAATATATTCTTTGTGTTCATTGAGTTGTTTTCTGATCTCCCTGTATTGCCTTTCTGTGTTTTCTTGTATATCTCTGAGTATTTTTAAGATTTCTATTTTAAATTCTCTGTCATTTAGCTCCAAGGCTTCCAATATGTTAAGTCTTTTCTCCATAGATTTTTCCACATCTATTTGTGTTACCTCTCTTCCTTTTGTATCCATAATATTCGATTTCCTCTTTCTTATTGGCATCTGAGGGTGGTCTTGTTGATAGCACACAGGCGCACTCCCTCCGCGGCTTGAATCAACGTCCCTGCGGTAGCTTCCTCCTCACCCTCGTCTCTCAGATTCAAGTGATAACAGTCCTTTCGCTTTCAGTTTGTGTGGAACTCCGGAATGCTCCGAGGATAAATTTTTCTGTTTCTAGTTGATAAATTTGTTGTGATTTTGGGGAGATCTGTCGGAGATCTGTGCTGCTCACGGCGTTATTTCCGTGATGTCACCTCCGCTCTTGCCACTTTTAAGATAATTCTCTTTTTATCTTTAATTTTAACCTTTTAATTATAATGTGTCTTGATTCAGGTCTCTTTGGGTTCATCTTGTTTGGGAGCCTCTGTGCTTATTGTCTTGGATATCTGTTTCCTTTTTCAAGTTAAGGAGATTTCTAGCCATTACTGTATTTCTTCAAATAGTTTGCTGTCCCTTTCTCTCTCTTCTTCTTTTGAGACCTCTATGATATGAATGTTAGTATGCCTTGATATTATTCCAGAGGTCCCTTTGCTATCCTCATTCTTTTTTAATTCCTTTTTTATTGATTTGAGAGAGACAGAGAGACACTGACTTATTGTTCCACTTATTTATGCATTCATTGGTTAATTCTTCTGTGTACCCTGACCAAATATGGAACCCACAACCTTGGTTTTATCAGGACAATGCTCCAACCAACTGAATTATGGGGCCAAAGCCAAATTCTTCTTTTTCTTTTGTGTATGTGTGTGTGTGTATGACACATCTTCTAGTTGGGTGATTTATGCTAGCGGTTTTCTTTCTTTTTTCTTAATTTAGTGAGAGAAGGGTAGGTAAAGACAGATGCCCACATGCACCCCAACTGGGATCCACCAGGCAAGCCCACTAGGAGGTGATGCTCTGCCCATATGGGCAGAGCTCTGTTGCAACCAGAGCCATTTTTTAGTGCCTGATGCTGAGGCAATGGAGCCATCCTCAGCACCCGGGGCCAACTCTCTTCAATCGAGCCATGGCTGCGGAGGAGAAGAGAGGACAAAAAGAGAGAGAGAGAGAGAGAGAAGCGAGAGAGGGTGGGGTGAAAAAGCAGATGGATGCTTCTCCTGTGTGCCTTTACTAGGAATCGAACCTGGGACATCCACTCACCGGGCTGATGCTCTATCACTGAGCCAGCCAGCCAGGGCCCACTAGTAGCTTTCAACCTTTTTACACTTGGGGACTGGTGAAAATAGGAGAATTACTTCAGGGACTGCTAAAGCAGAAATTGCCCTAAGCATAAGTGAATTTGACTAGGACCATTGGATCTATAATCTTCATACAACATCATGTGGTTAACTTTTTCATGGACCAGTAAGAAATTTCTGGCAGGCTGGTCCATGGACTGGTGGTTGAAAAACACTGATTATACTATCCTGTCTTTCTGATTTCTGATCCATTCTTCTGTATCACCTTAAGTGCTGTTGATTCCCTCTAGTGTATTTTTTTTTAAATTTCAGTTGTCATATTCTTTAGTTCTAATATTCTTTTTACAGTTTTTATCTTTGTTGAAGTTCTCTACTTGTCTGCAGGGTTTGATGATCATCCTTATTACTATTACTTTGAACTCTCTGTCTAATAGACAGCTTACCTCCATTTTGTTTAGGTCTTTTTCTGAGGTTTTGTGGTAGTGGTGTTGTTGGGGACATATTCTTTTGTCTTCTCATTTTGCCTCTTTGTTTCTATGTACTAGGTAAATTAGCTACCGTATTTTTCACTCCATAAGACACACTTTCCCCCCAAAAGTGAAGGGGAAAATGCCCTTGCATCTTATGGAGCGAATGTTCATTTTTTTTTTTTTAGCTGCTGTGGGGCACTGGGCCAGTAAACATTGTAGAATGAGTGCCAGCTGGAGTGTAATCATACCCGCCAGGGCAGCATGTGGAACCCTGACATCTGCTGAGTGATCTCCTGGTTCCAGTTTCCACAGTTGCATGCAGCACAGGAGGAAAGGCGAGTGACATCATGTGGGCACATTCATCTGGCATCATGAGGGCAAACGTGAGAGGTGAGCTGCAGTGGTGGAGGGCTGCACTGTAGCTGCTGGGCTCTGTGTGAAGTGCTGACGTCACTTGCTGCCCTATTAGTGCTTGACCAGTTTAGAGCACATATTAGCGAAACCACAAAAAACACTTTAAAGAGGTGAAGACTCATCTAGCTGTAATTCCTGGGGGTCGTACCAGCCAGTTGCAACCTCTCGACATTTCCATCAACAAACCGTTTATAGTCTTTATGCGAGAAGAGTGGAACAAATGGATGGCTGCTGGTAAGCATGATCTGACACCAACTGGAGAATGAAGAGGCCCACTATCACCCAAGTTTGTGAATGAGTGAAAATATCATGGCAGTCAGTGAAGAATGAAGCCGTGGTATGGTCATTCAAAAAATGTGGCATTAGCAATGCCTTAGATGGCACTGAAGATGGTATCATATATGAAAATAGTGAAGAAACTGGTAAGTGGTTGTGAGCAACTATGCTTCTTAAATTCTGACACGAGCAATGATGAGTTCCTGGGGTTCCTGGACTAGAAGAGTATTTGAACATTAAAGTCTCTTCTCATTTGTTAATAACAGTGCTAATGGTTGTTAATACTGCTGTTGAGTTTACACTGTTGAAATACAGTATTATTGTGGTATATTTTATTAAATATTTTAACACACCATTTGGTTCAGAATTTTTTTTTCTTATTTTTCTCCTTAAAACCCTAGGCATGTCTATGGTCAGGTACGTCTTATGGAGCGAAAAATACGGTAGGTCTCCTGGTCTTGAAAAAGTAGCCCGTGGGGCCCAATACTGGGATCCTCCCTTGTCACCAGAGCCAAGTGCTCTAGGGATAATCCTTGTGTGGAATAATGTGGCCTCCTGCTGTGGTTGGGCCACAACTGCTAAGAACACACTGGCAAGCAAGGCTGGTCCCTGGCCCGGCTGGTTGTGAGGCTTGGCCATAACTGTTGAGCGCTCACTGGTGTGTAGGGCAGGCCTTTGGTGTGGGAGGCTGCGAGACCCAGCCTTGAAGTCGCAGACACACTGCTGTGTGCTGGTGCTAATTGAGGCTACCCATTGGGTGTGGAAGGACAGGAGCTGCTTGGGAGAGGTGCCAGCTGGGTGGGCCCTCAAGGTAACACTAGGGTGGAGTGAATAGTGTTACTAAGGTTAATGGAGAGTTTCAAAAATGGCACCTGCCACATCAGACCAAGTAGGTGGAAGAAGAGAATAAAATGGTGCCCACCATGACTGCTGACTCTGGAGTAAGTTCTAACAGATCCCTGTTCCTTCAAAATATGCCCTAAGATTACTTAATATATCACCTTCACAGGTGACCCAGTGCTTTTCAAAATGCTGCCTCTGTGTTGGGACTTGGAAACGGTGAACCTTGGTTTCCTGTAACCTTTTGGCTCTCCTAGATGTAACCCTCACTGGTTTTCAGAGGCAGATGTTATGGGCTTTTCTTCCTGGTGGAGGTCCCTAGGCTCAGGCTCGGAGCCCTTATTCTTTGTGGGGAAGCAAACCTCTGCAACTGTGATATCCTTCCCACTTGTGAGTCACCTCACAGGGATTGTGGGGTAGGTCCTACTCGACTGAGTCTCTGCCTCCTCTACTCACTTTGGTGTGGCTTTTCTTTAGACCTGTCGTAGAAATGTGTTCTGCTAGCCTTCATGTCGTCCTCAGAGATCATTGTAGTTGTATATGCAGTTGTGGTTTTGATGTCAGTGAGAGGAAGTGAGCTCAGGATATCCCTACTCCACCATCTTGAACCCAAAGCCAAGAATTTTGCTCTTGAAAGCCAATTTAGTTTGCTCATGAAATGTCTTCTTTGTGCTTGGTGCACTGTCACCACCAGAAGTAGCATGCTTAAGAATTTTTAAATTCATACAGCACCACAATATTTTTAAAAAGGTAAAAGGAGAAGTACTTTGTTTGTTTTTAGTTCTGCTGGTGTTTGATGTTTATTTTCTTGTGTTTTATGGTGGAATGGTGGAGTGGTAGGGATGATGATAGGTTCTTGGCTGCTTGCCTCTGCATTCAACTGAGATTAGGAATTGCATTCTAGAGTAACATTATGTTACTGGGTAGGGCTCTGTGGTTCTAGCTGGTAGGCAGTAGCTTTCATAATTTTTGGTCGGTAATGTCCTAGGCCTTTACTTGTATGTTTTCAACAAATATATACCAAGTGTTCTTAGAACTGATGATACTTCTCCAAGGAAAACAGACACAGCCCTTGAACTAGTAGAGTTTCCAGTGTAATGGAGGAGACAAATAATAAAAAGTAATCATATGATATAGCTACAAACTTTGTGATAAATGCTGTGTAGAAGGGGTAATTTATATTGGGAGACCTTTGAAGTGACATTTAAGTATAGATTTCAACTGGGATCTGATGGATGAGTGAGTAGGAGGTAGGCAAGGACAGAATGTTCCAGGCAGGGGTGTAACATGCTAGAATGCTCTGAGGTCATAAAATGAGCAGTGAGAGGAAAAGCTGGAAACAGAGGCAAAGGCCAGATTATTGAAAGTCAAGTTGCCTTTGGTTTTTATCCTCAGTGTAATAAGGAAGTGCTAAAAGATGTTGAACAAGGAGATAAAATAAGATGATTTGTCCTAAAAGATTACTCTGGCTGATGTGTGGAAATTGGCTGAGAACAGCTAGATAGAATACAGACATCAGTGAGAAGGACATTGCAGAAGTATTCTAGCCTCTGGCACACAGTAGGCACTTAGTAGATAATTGTGGATTCGCTGATGATGACTACAGGCATACCCGGGAGGCACTGCAGCTTGGGTTCCAAACCACTGCAATAAACTGCAAAAATCATAGTCTTTTATGCTTGTGAAGGGTGTTGCCTACAATTTATTAAAGAAGGCAGTATCTCTAAAGCACAGTGAAGCAAAGCACAATAAAATGAAGAATCCCTGTTTGTCAGTGTCTCTGTAGTAACATCCAAAGTTATTTATACTTTAACCATAGTTAAATTGAATATTATCGAAGAGTCACAAAGAGTGGTGTCAAGTTGTATTAATTTTCCCTCGTATAATTTCAGTTATTTTGAAGTACTCATCACTTCGACCAGTATCAAAGTCACGTGTTCATTCATTCATTTATTCAGCAATATTGTTTTAGCGCTTAAAATGTGCCAGGTACTGACTGGGAGCCTCAGTGTGTCAATAAAGTCATGGTGCACTTTTGACCGGTCACAGGAAAGCAACAAAAGACAATAGAAATGTGAAATCTGCACCAAATAAAAGGAAAACCCTCCCAGTTTCGGTAGGATGATGTGGCAGCATGTGCGCATGCACAGATAATGACCTAACACCGTGTATACAGTGGAGCAGCCCACGGCCATGCCAGTCGAGTTGTGGATGGTACAGAGGAAAGTTCAATGTGTTCTGTGGCTCGCAAAATTCGAATCTGTGACCAAAGTGCAACGTGAATATCGGCATGTTTATAATGAAGCGCCACCACACAGGAATGACATTATTCGGTGGGATAGCAGTTGAAGGAAACCGGCAGTTTGGTGGAGAAACCCCGTTCTGGTAGGCCATCAGTCAGTGATGAGTCTGTAGAGGCTATACGGCAGGGGTTTCAAACTCGCGGGCCGCATGCGGCCCGCCCACCAATTTTGTGCTGCCCGCAGACTGGCCCGCAGACTAATCCACGAAGTTTGATTAGTCTGCGGGCCGCACAAAATTGGTGGGCGGGCCGCGAGTTTGAGACCCCTGCTATATGGGATAGCTACCTAAGGAGTCCTAAAAAATCTGTGCGTGAGCCCACATCGAACTGCACTGAATAGGTATGAAACTGGGAGAGTTTTCCTTTTATTTGGTACAGATTTCACATTTCTATCATCTTTTGTCGTATCTTTTTTTTATTTTATTCATTTTTAGAGAGGACAGAGAGAGGGAGAGAGAGAGAGAGTTGAGAGAGTTGAGAGAGAAGAGAGAGACGAGAGAGAAGGGGGGAGGAGCTGGAAGCATCAACTCCCATATGTGCCTTGACCAGGCAAGCCCAGGGTTTTGAACCGGCAACCTCAGCATTTCCAGGTCGACGCTTTATCCACTGCGCCACCACAGGTCAGGCCTCCATAGTCTTTTGTTGCTTTCCTGTGACCGGTCAAAAGTGTACCATGACTTTACGGACACACTGTAGAATCAGTGAATAAGATAGGCATAGCTGCCATCAAATGACTTATACTTCTAGTTCAGCTAATCAGGTCCGAGCAAAGCAAACAGTATATTGGCCTCATGCCTACTAAAAGGTGTGTGGAATTTTCCTGCCTGTTCCAATGTCAGTATCTAGAATGCCCTGGATGAACCATGAGACCCTATTATCAGTTAACTACAATTTTTCCCAACCGCCTCTTGTTTCTGATTTATGCTACTGGGGTTTCCACTTTGATTATCTTTGCTGAAAATATAGCCCCTTTTACATCCTGACACATGTGTCAGGGACCTGACAACCTAAAGATTGAGTCTCAGTTCTTCTTTACTCTTAGAGAAGTTGGGACTTGGTTTAAGAGATTACCCATATATTTCTGCTTAACATATTACCACAAATTTAGTGGTTTAAACAACACACCTTTATCATCTCACAATTTCTATGGGTCAGCAGTCCAGACACAGCTTAACTTGGTCCTTTGCTCAGTGTTGCAATCAAGGTATTAGCCAAGCTGCACTCTCATGTTTAGTTCAGGGTCCTCTTCCAAGCTCATTCATATTATTGACAATTCATTTTCTACTCTTCCAGAGAGCCTGCCCCTTTCTACAGGCAGTTCATAACATAGTTATTCGATGCTTCAGTGACAACAGGCAAGAGAGAGCCTCTGCTGCATCAAGTTTCTAAGTGCAGGGGAGGCCTAAGCTCTCTTTCAAAAGTTTTGTGTGATTAAGTTGAGCCTTCTCAGGATAAGCTCTTCTGAAAAACACAGTCAACTGATTAGGGACCTGAACTCCATTTGAAAAATCCCTCTATATTTGTCATACAATTTAACATTATAATGGGAATGCTATCTCATAATATTCACAGCTCCCCCCACATTGAAGAGAAGGGAATTATACGAAGGCATGACTCACTGGAGACAGTTTTCTGAGAATTCTGCCTGCCTCATTTGCCTCTTTTTGAAATCTTTCACGTCTCTTGGCTTCCAACAAGGCATGCTCTTCTTAGTGTCTCCATGTCTTTGATGGGTCCTTCTTCATTCTCTTCATTCCATTCATCTTCAGGTTCCATAGAACATCCCATTAACCATTCAACCTGTATTTTTTGTTTTCCCATGGCTGAGGACTATATTTTCTTCTAAAATAAAACTGAAAGTAGGTTCTTTATCCTCCAATCACTTGCTGAATAACAACCTCATCGGTATAAATGAATAAAACAACAGCAATCTGTTGTACTACTTCCTGCCATTCTTGGATCCATTTGGAGAGGTAGAGGAGAAGGATTGGTGACAGGTCTGGCCATTTAGGGTAGTGTAGTTGTGCATGGATGGTGGAGGAACCCTGAGGATGGTTGGGAAAACTGTACCACCTCAGGGTAGGCAGTTATGTCAGCAGGTTCTAGCTGATGCAGCCACAGTAGCGTGGAGAGGAGTATTGTTATGTTATGTCAGGGTGCCCAGAAGGGTATGTGTGGGGTGATGGCTTTTGTTAAGATGGGCCAGACATGAATGGGTGTTGGGGAGCCATGTGGTATTAATCAACACATGATTTTGAATTATTTGGCTAGGAAGAAACATATTCTTACAATTTAAGTGTAGCATTTGCACACGAATTCAACCTCTGTCCTTTGGCAAAATTGAGTATCTTACATGTAACTTAAGGCCTTCAAGTCTTCTACAGCTTTTCTAATTTAGGAATAGCTTGTGAATTTCCTTGGAGGAAGCATTTCCCGTTCTCCTTTCTGAAATGACCTTCATCCCTCTTTTTTTATCTTACTGGTTTATCCATTAAAAACCAGCTTTGGGGCCCTGGCTGGTTGGCTCAGTGGTAGAGCATTGGCCTGGTGTGAAGGAGTCCCGGGTTCGATTCCCAGCCAGGGCACACAGGAGAAGCACCCATCTGCTTCTCCACCCCTCCACCTCTCTTTCCTCTCTCTCTCTCTCTTCCCCTCCCACAGCTAAGGCTCCACTGAAGCAAAGTTGGCCTGGGCACTGAGGATGGCTCCATGGCCTCTACCTCAGGCACTAGAATGGCTCCAATTGCAGTGGAGCAATGCCCTAGAGGGGCCAAACATCGCCCCCTGGTGGGCATGCCGGGTGGATCCTAGGTGGGCGCATGTGGGATTCTGTCTGACTGCCTCTCTGCTTCTAACTTTGGAAAAAGACAAAAAAAAAAAAAAAAAAGAAAAGAAGAAAATGCTTTGGGGAGAAAAAGCTTAGACATTACCTCTCTGCTAAAGCATTCTCATTTCTAGAGACCTGTCCCTACTGTCCATCCTTGAGAAAGTTCATCCTTTTTTGTTTCTTCACTACTAGGTTGTAGGTGTTCCCATCAATTATCATATTTCCCATGTATAAGCCACACCCTTCTTCAAAAAATTTGTAGTCTAAAATTTGGGTGTGTCCTACACACTGGTTGTCAAGTCATTTAAGAAGTGTGGCATTTCAAATGCCCATAGATGGTACTGAGGATGAGGCAATATATGAAGACAGTGATTTATCGTCAGACACAAATGAGGACAAGCTAATGGATAGGAGTTTTGACAGTGATGAGGAGTTGTATGAATTTTATAATGAATAAACCTTGAGTTCAATAACTTTATGTTATACTTTTTTTTTTTCAAATTTTGGGCCTCAAAATTAAGATGTGTCTTATACATGGGAATGTCTTAGACATGGGGAAATAATGGTACTATCATAATGTATTATAACTTATTTATTTACGGTTTGTCTGCACTAGTGAGATCTGTGGTGATAGAAATTGACTTATTAATTTTCTTAACCATAGTTTCTCGCATATGACAAATTCCCAATAAATGTTTTAAATAAGTATATGAGTCAGTCATGAACCCAAATCACAGTATTTCTACCCATTTGCCTTTAGGTGACCAGATGTGGTTCCCCCAGGTACAGACACTGACCCTGATAAATTTATTTTACTTTGCTCCCTGGATAGATATTTTAACTACTGGCCATCCTTTCTACAACTAGGTTAGTTATTCTGGCCTAGAAATATCTGTTACCCAACCCCTGCCTAACCAGCATATTTAAAATCATAAGATCAGTCTTCCAAAAAGATATGGCTGGGACAAAGCCTTTGTGTCTTGAAGCCCTGTAAGTCACTTCAGAAACTGTAGGAAAAGCTTAGTGCTTGGTATAGGATGCAGCAATAGTCAAGGAAATTCATTATAATTATTTACGTTTTTTAAGTGAGTTGAGGGGAGATAGACAGACTCCCACATGCGCCCAGACCAGGATCTACCTGGCAACTCTGTTTGGGACTGATTGTGCAATCAACTGAGCTATCCTCAGTGCCTGAGGCCAACAGTCATCTGAGCTATCCTCAGCAACCTTGGGCCAATTGAGCTACTGATTGAGAAGGGAAGAGAAAGAAAAAGAGGAGGGGGAAAGAAGCAGATGGTTGCTTCTCTTGTGTGCCCTGACCGAGGATCAAACCTGGGACATCCGTATGCTGGGAGGATGCTCTATCCACTGAACTGGCCAGGGCCTAATTCGTTACATTTGAGTGAACTTTTGATGATATGAAATAAACAAATAAGAACTATAATCCCAGAATCATTGGTTTGGGGTATTAACCAAAGATCTTCAGAAATCCTCGTATTTTTAAACATATGTTATATTGTTAAGGTTGTAGATGCAGAATAATTTTTAAAATTTTTTTTATTTATTTGAGAGAAAGAAGCATCAGCTCATTGTTCCACTTAGTTTTTCTGTTTGGTTGCTTTTCATATGTGCCCTGACTGGTGATCAAATCCGTGACCTCAGTGTGCCAGGATGATGCTCTATTCACTGACCCACCTGGCCTGGGCCTAAATGCAGAATAATTTTAAGGTTGTATAATATTTGGACTACTAGTGAGAGAAATTTTATATTTATATTTGAGAGCTGAGTCAGAGATAGTATCTTTAGATTGCCATCTCCACTGAAGATCCTTATATATTTCACTGTTGAAAAGCAATATTAAAGATGGTACGGTGGCATCATTAGAATTACGGCCTTGGAAGAAATAGCTTCCATATCAGAAATGTACTTTTTAATATAGGAATTAATTTTATAAAATATTTATGACTGTAGCATAGGAGTGTAGACTTAAGGAGTGTATAGTGCATAGCTCTTCTTGTGAGATATGGGGAGAAATTCGTTTCATGCTCTTCTCTGTCATACACTTTCTGTTGGTACTTATCTTGTCAGACATTTAAATAATTACAATTAACTAAAACTTTTGTTTAAAAAATATTTTATAGATGGGAAACAGAGTCTAGGAGGTAACTATTTATTATGCAAGAAACAATATTTTTAAGTTAACAGTTCTAAAACAGGTGAAGGAAATGAATGATTTAGTAAAAGTTGGTATATGCATGTGATTTTAATAGAGATTAAATCATTTAATATCATTCATACTTTTCTAACTTTTTCTTCTGCTTTCAAATTTTTCTAATAAAAGTTCATGAGGTAGGTATATTTCCAAAAGGTTGTGCTTACTATATAGTGTAAATGCATAAGGATCAGCATTGAGGAACTAAGTTTTATAAACCTCTATAATTGATCTTTCCCCCAAATGTTTTATCTTTCAAGGTTATCTATATGCAGGCACACTTGTAAGAAGCAGTGGAAAGGTGGGAGAGAGTAGGTTATGTAACAAACATGGATATCCAGAAAACTTAAACATTGAAAACTTTATTAAGTCTGCAAACTTTATAAGAAATCTTAAAATAATTAAGTCAATCTGATTATAATTAATATCAAATTTTCTTCAGACCCACCCAGTCTTTGATTCTGTTGAAGTTCTCAAACAAGGAATTTCAGTAGTGCACTACCCAATTTCAGCAGGTGATGGGGTGCTGCCAGCTTCACAGTATGGTTCTGAGAATGATTAGGAGAGTTTGGACTTTCTTAGAGATTCTAGGAAGAGCAGTTGTTATAAAGGACACTTTATACAAAGCCAAATTATTACTTTTGTTACTTATTCGTGTTGTGTTTATTTTAGGTTGGTTAATTTTATCTTATTTTAGATCCTTGCCTTCCATGTGGTAGTTTATTTTCTTTTTCTCAATTTTACTTTAAATTTTTTCTGAAAATTATTCTGCCACTCCATTAAAACAGTTTACTACTTCTCTAACATGTTTTTATAAATTCATATTAAAGAATTATTTGAGGTTTTAGATATGGAGTAATTAATAGCCAGTGATATCATCAATAAGACTGTAAATCTTGCTTATAGGAAGTCTTTTCACCATGACTTTGCATAGCATTCTTTCAGGTAGATCAACAAATTAATTATTAGATCTTTTATTATACCACAAGTCATGCCTAAGGTCTCAGTAATGTGAGTGAAATTTATGGGGGAAGTGTTTTTTTTTTAAGCTGCTGTATTTAAATGGTGCTGCAATTTAGTTACTGAATCCACATGGAGTGCGTACTTAACATAGTTAATAAAAGGTTCTGTTAGCTTTTTTTTGTAGTGAACATTTGAGCACGACAGTTCTGTAGTGTGTTAGGATTTGAAATACTTAATTATGAGAATATTTACTGCCGTCTTTGTTTCACTTCAGAATGACCTTATTTAAAAATGTATGAGGCTATTTATAATCGACTCTGTGGCAGTGATTAAAGAGGTGTGAATCAGAGGTTATTAGAACTTGTCAGCCCCTGGTTTGCTAAACTAGTGTTAGAACATTATGCTGCTCAGCTGTACTGTGTTTTTCTAAGGTGGGGACTGTCCTTTGACCTGTGGGTTATTAGTATAATATACACCATAGATTTTCTCTTTAAAGTAATTTACTAAATTATAGGATTGTGTTGATTTATGTTTTGAACCCCCTTTAGTCTAATGAATCAATATTTTATGCTTACTAATAATAATTTAGTATAGGTAATCAATCAAATAGTCAATATAGACAGAGCATTGGTCCTTAAGCACAGCATTGGTGATCTGTCTGAAGCTTTCATATAAGATGAATGCAATTAAGTTTGTATTTTTTAATTGAAAAAAATAAATTTCATCCAGAAAATGTTAAACGTGGTAGGTTGATGATATTCAGCAATTGTTACTTTGGGAAGAATGTCAGTCCTGCTGCAGAAATTTGGGATAACACAGTATATCCAAAAATGCAGTCTTATACTTGGTATGTCAGTAAGCCTTTATTAATTTTAAATATAAAGAACAAAAATACATTAATTTAAATTAATCAAATTAAACAGTATTTCTAAGAATAAATGAAAATGTGGGCAAGGGGTGCTAAATGTTGAGTAAATTTTAAGTACTTCTAAGTACAGATAGATTCAGCACACTGTGGTCATTGGTACCACCCTAACTTCAAGATTTAGTACTAAGTTGCCTTTTAATATTACAACTCAGTTATCTCTTACCAGCCAAGAAGTTAGGTTTCTAAAAAGAATAAGGTTGGCAAAATGACAACAGAGAAAGTCAAGCCTCATAGAAAGCAAAGTTTAGGGAAATAACAATAAAACTACATATATAATTTGCAATAAAGCTGAGGAATGTTTTAATCCAAAAAATGTATCCAAAATAAGCCACATTTCTTAGCATGACAAATTTACTTCACTAAATAATTCATTACTTGATTCACTTTCCCCAGTTGTGATCTATAGACTCAGTCTCCCACAGATTTTTAATTGTAACAGTCTTGCCTTTTTTTAAAGTTTTTAAACAGTCTGGCTTGAAACTTAATTTTTTACTTGATTTTTCCTTTGTTTCATTTTTGCAAGTCTAAAAATTTATTGTGTAGCAGCTTATATTATGATGGAACTTAATTAAAAGCATATTTTTTCTAGAACTGACATGTTCCCACATATTGAGAATTTGGAATACAGATGTTTACCAAAGGATGAAATCATTATTTTAAGATATCAAGCAAAATTACATATGCATATATAAAGATTTTGTGAAATTAAATATGATTGTATACACAAAGAGCCTAGCATGAGACTTGCATATATTCCTGAAATACCATGGTACCTTGGAGAGAATTGCAGAGACCTATATTTCATCTTTACTTTCCTAATTACTCTCTGTAAATTTAAGTAACTTGCTTAACTTCACTAAACCATCAATGTATGCCTTTTCCTTAAAAGTGACAGTAATACCAAACTCTGCCAGTCTTACCAGTGTCGCTGTGAGCATGTTCTGATTAAAGTGCTTTGTAATTTGTAGATTTTAATAGAAATGTGAAGTTTGAGAGACTTTGTTATTTTACTGCTTGTCAACTTGAGGTTTCAAGTTGAATATGAAACATGTGACCTAGAGAAAACATGACTCTGCTCCCCCAGGGTGACTTAGGTTGATGGCTGTTCTCAGTTAAGAGACACTCAGGGGAAAAACAGAACAGTTTGGGAAACTCTCTATGGATATTCTTTGACTTCTAGTTCAGTTTGGCCTTTTGACACACTTTTCATGAAAGATAGCTTTTGGTCCTCATTCTAAAGTCTTTGAATACTAAGATAGTCTGATTATAGGGTCAGTCTAGCTTTATCATCCAAGAAAAGTATAGATGGCTCTCATGTTGTTCAGGTTTTACAACCGGGATGTCCAGTGATGTAGTGCACAAGCTAATCCCACCCATATCCTGTTTGTGACTAATAGAATAGATGCCTGGAAATTCTAGCGCCAGATTGCACAGTACCTTCTACAAATGAGATCTATAATTTGAGTGTTTATTTACCTTCTCCCTAAGCGAAAACCTCTTGTAGGCGAGTCTCTGCTTAAAAAGGCGAGATCATTTAGATAGGTCTTTAGTCATGTCTCCACTGTCATGCTCTGGACTGCACTGCCGTTGGTCTGGATGGAAGACATACTTCAAGTTCAAGTACAGAGCTGACATCTTTCTGTATAACTGAAGAAATAGGTTTGAATTGACAATCTTCCTATCAATATAGAAGAAATCTTTTTGGGAGAAGAATTTAATTATCTAAATTTTTAAGAATTGGAAAATACAATTCAGTCTCTGTTGCTCTTTGATTCTCTTTACAGAATGTCAAAATATATGGTTAAAAACATGCTTACACATGTGTGCAACCTTGTCTTAATTCAGAAAAGAATTCTACTGTTACATCTCAAGGGTATATGTACAGTCATATGTCACTTAATGATGGAGATACATTCTGAGTCCTGTATTGTTAGTTGATTTTGTTGTGGAAACATCAGAGAGTATGCCCTTACACAAACCCAGAAAGTATAGCCTACTACACACCTAGGCTATGTGGTATAACCTATTCCTCCTGAGCTAAACCTGTAGTATCTGTGTATCTAAACATATCTAAATATAATAAAAGTATACTTAAAAATATGGTCTAAGAAATTTTAAAAAACAGGTGCACCTGTCTAGGGCACTTAACTTGTGAATGGAGCCTGCAGGGCTGGCAGCTGCTCCAGGAGGGTCAAGGAGTGAGTGGTGACTGAGCATGAAGGCCAGGACTGCACTGCACACGGCTGTAGACTTCATAGCACTGTCCCACATGCCCTGCTTCTTTTTTCCACAGGGTTAGAATCAGAGCATCAACGCTATCAGTGCTGCTTTATGAACAGGGATGTGGGCTGGATTGGTTAGAAATATCAAGGAGAAACTGGCTGGGTAAGGTGTGACTGTCAAGTGTGAGTGAAAGGTGGCCTTTGGATCAGTAGAAATAAGAAATAAAGATGGAGCAATAAAGGAATACGGGGAATTTTCATGGCAATGTTGAAGCAGTGGTTAGATTAAGGAACTATGTAGTATTTATTTAAAAAGGATGTCTAACACAATGAGGGTATAGAACTAAGCTCAGTATTTTGATTTTGGAAATTTATTCTTTGTCCTATTTTATCTGACACAAAGAGCTCTCTCTGGGATTGACTTGAAGGAAGAAATTAAACTTATCTATGCTTTGCATCATGATAGTCTGAAAGTCATATTTGCAAAGTGCAGGAACAGACTCAGCCCATACTACCTCTGCGAGCGCTCACTGCAGTGGCAGTGGCCCATAATACTTGCTCAAGGAGCTCCTGTGGACTTGTCATGTGCAGGTTGTTAGGTGTTCAACAAAAAACTTACATCAATATGTTCAGAAGACCAGTAAGCTAAATCTGGGGGGCGAGGGGCTTTAGCTCCCTCTGAATATGTAGTGCCACGGGACAGGCTCCTCTGTGCTGAGACAGGTGCGTGGCTGACTGACTGGGATGTAATCTGCACTCAGAATTGAGTTGCTGTGTGTGAGAGGGGATCTATTGCCATGCCCCACAGATACTGCTCCCGACAGAAAGAACATTCCTCTTGAACCACACAGATAGCCTTCCAGTTCTTACAGGAAATTCAGCTTCACTAATAATCTTATGGAACCGCTATCAAGCATGTGGTCTATTGAACAAAACATCATTCTGTGGCATGACTGTGATGGTGCTGCCATTTACCAAATCATATGATTAAGGACATAAGTTCTGGAATGCGTATTTTTAATATAAGTGCTAAATTCATCACTTATTAAAGAATTTTAATGTGTATTGTGGAAATAAAACCTCCCTTCTACCTCATTGCTCAATCCTCACCCATAATTAGTATATTAATAAATACCATTTTAGTTGTAACTTTCAACTAAACCCAATTCAATCAGTAGGCATAGCCAGAAGGGGAGGAGGGTAAGGAATGGATTTTATTGGCTCACATAACTGAAAAGCACAAGAGGTGATGGATTCAAGAATTGATCTATCCAGAGGCTAAAATTTATTTCATCAAGACTTATTCTCAGCCTCTGTCTCTCTACTAGAGATAAAGCTTTCTCCCTCTTGCTCTCTCCAAAAATTTTTTTTCTCTTTCTTCATCCCCTGTCTAAAGAGTTTGAACTGGTTTCTTTTAAAGGGAACAAGTCTGTCAAGAATACTATAGACAATTCTTACTTGAGGAGAGGAGTCTCATGGGATTTTGAGATTCTGTTTTAGATGCTCTTAGTATGCAATTGCATATGATTTTGGATTCTGAATCTTTTAATTTTCTTATTTAAATTTGTAAATGATTCGATTCCCGGCCAGGGCACACAGGAGAAGCGCCCATTTGCTTCTCCACCCCTCCGCCGCGCTTTCCCTCTCTGTCTCTCTCTTCCCCTCCCGCAGCCGAGGCTCCATTGGAGCAAAGATGGCCCGGGCGCTGGGGATGGCTCTGTGGCCTCTGCCTCAGGCGCTAGAGTGGCTCTGGTCGCAACATGGCGACGCCCAGGGTGTGCAGAGCATCGCCCCCTGGTGGGCAGAGCGTCGCCCCATGGTGGGCGTGCCGGGTGGATCCCGGTCGGGCGCATGCGGGAGTCTGTCTGACTGTCTCTCCCTGTTTCCAGCTTCAGAAAAATGAAAAAAAATAAATAAATAAATTTGTAAATGATATTTGAAATAATAGGCTATTTAAACTTTTTCTATTGATAACTATATGAGTCAAGGTGAGATGCTTGTAAATATATTTGTGTTCTGGAGAAATCTGTATATGTGTGTGGTGTGTAGAGTCACTTACTAAATATTTTCTGTGCTAAACAGTTTACATTAATTGCCTAATTCAATCCTGAAAACAATCTTACATGTGGTTATTATTATTATCTTGCTATGTGTAGGAAAACTTACACAAGAGTAAAGAGCCACCTAATGTGTGACCCATAATTTGAATTCAAATCAGACTGACTCCAAAGTCTCTGTTACATTGTTAGATTATACCTTTATGGTTTCTATTAATAAACCACCTCCTTATTCAAGCCAAATACAACCTTTTAATATGGTCTCTTAGATTGCTACTATTTATAAACGTGACTTGAACTTACTAAAAATTACCTCTTTTTCAGTTTACTAATTATATATATAGCCATATGTATGCATTAATTTAATCTCCATGGCAACCTCAGGGGATATTTTTTATAGAAACTCCACTGAATTTTGTGCCAGGTTCACAATTTTTTGTATAATTAAACAAATTAATTAGCTTCTTTGGATTTCAAATCTAAAATATGGGGCTCATACTTCACATTCTTTTGGGTTTAAAATTCATTAGCATACACTATAGCAAGGTAAGCTTTTATTGACACATTATTAGAATATTCCACACTTAATTAGGAAACCATAAAAACAGTTACAAAATCATCAACAAAATTTTTGAAACCTTATAATGTTTCTTTCACATTACAATTCATTGATTCAACACATTTTTCACAGTACCTAATGCTTTATTGACATACCATTAAAACACTTCATTCTTCACCAAAGACATAATGATAAGCATGTGAACACAATGAAAATTTTTGGGACGTGGACACTACTGTAGAAATTCAGAAGCACAGGCCCTGGCCGGTTGACTCAGCGGTGGAGCCTCGACCTGGCGTGCGGGGGACCCGGGTTCGATTCCCGGCCGGGGCACATAGGAGAAGCGCCCATTTGCTTCTCCACACCCCTCCTCCTGCTTCCTCTCTGTCTCTCTCTTCCCCTCCCGCAGCCAAGGCTCCATTGGAGCAAAGATGGCCCGGGCCCCGGGGATGGCTCCTTGGCCTCTGCCCCAGGCGCTAAAGTGGCTCTGGTCGCGGCAGAGCGACGCCCTGGAGGGGCAGAGCATCGCCCTCTGGTGGGCGTGCTGGGTGGATCCCGGTCGAGCGCATGCGGGAATCTGTCTGACTGTCTCTCCCCGTTTCCAGCTTCAGAAAAATACACACACACACACACACACACACACACACACACACACAAAGAAATTCAGAAGCACAAAAGTGAGGACAAGAGTCAGGAAAAGTCAAGAAGAGTATCACCAAGCCGTAGTGTTTTAATTTGCTCATTAATTCAACAAGTATCTTAAGTGCCTCGATAGGCCCTATATATATTGCTTGGAACTTAAATTACTGAACTGAACAAAACAATGTTCTTACCCTCACAGAGCTCATATTTTAGTGGGGAAGTATGTCAGGTAGAATAATGGCCTCCCAAAGATGTCTGTGTCCTAATCCCCAGTCTTGTGAATATTTTACATTACCCGACAAAGGAGAATTAAAGCAGCAAAAGAAAGTCAGGCTGTTATTCAGCTGATGTTAAAATAGGGAGATTATTTTGGGTGATCCAGTTGGGCCCAGTCTAAGGGTCCTTCAAAGTGGAAGCAGGAAGCAAAAAAAGGTGGTCAGCCCTGGCCGGTTGGCTCAGCGGTAGAGCGTCGGCCTAGCGTGCGGAGGACCCGGGTTCGATTTCCGGCCAGGGCACACAGGAGAAGCGCCCATTTGCTTCTCCACCCCTCCGCCGCGCTTTCCCTCTCTGTCTCTCTCTTCCCCTCCCGCAGCCAAGGCTCCATTGGAGCAAAGATGGCCCGGGCGCTGGGGATGGCTCTGTGGCCTCTGCCTCAGGCGCTAGAGTGGCTCTGGTCGCAACATGGCGACGCCCAGGATGGGCAGAGCGTCGCCCCATGGTGGGCGTGCCGGGTGGATCCCGGTCGGGCGCATGCGGGAGTCTGTCTGACTGTCTCTCTCTGTTTCCAGCTTCAGAAAAATGAAAAGAAAAAAATATATATATGTAAAATAAAAAAATAAAAAAAATAAAAAAGAAGGTGGTCAGTGTCAGCATAATGTGACGTGAGCGACTACAGGTGCCATTACTGACTTTCATGATGGAAGGGGCTGTGTTCTCAAGAAATCACTCAACCACTAGAAGGTAGAAGAGGCAAGAAAATGGACTTCCCTACAGCCTCCAGAGAACACAGCTCTGCCAACACCTCGATTTTAGCTCATCGAGACCCATTTTAAACTTTTGACTTAAAGGACTGTAAATTAACAACTGTTTTGATGACCTTGGAGTGGAAACATGAGGAAAAGGAAGAGCCAGTCATGGAAATATCTAGGAAAAGAGCATTCCAGGTAGAGGAAAGGGCAAGTAGAAGGGCTTGAGGGGAGGGGAGTAAGGCTTTTCACATACAAACAATAAAATGACCATTCAATGAGAATGTATATAATGGAGAAGAAAATGAGGTCTGAACATGCACAGCCTTTTAAAAATTTTTAATTTCTTGAGTGATCAACTTTAGAGAGAGGAAGGGAGAGAGAGAAAGAGAAACATCATTTTGTTCCATTTATTTATGCATTCATTGGTTGATTCTTGTATGTTCCCTGAATGCAGATAGAACCTGGTATATTGGGCCCCAACACCCTAGCCAACTGTGCTCCCCAGCCAGGACCCATGAAGAATCTTGTAGGCCGTGATAGAACACAAGAAGGCCATTGAAAGTTTTTAAGGAGAGTGACATATTCTACATTATGTTTTAGAGAGATCATTCTGGCTGCTATGTGATAAATGGAGACAAGGGACCAATGAGGTGGATGAATATTATAGTAGTCCAGAAGAAATGAGGTGACAGTTTGAAATAGAGCAGTGGCATGAAGATGGAGAGATATATAACCCAGAATTTGTTAATGGGTGGATATGAGTTTTGGAGCTGCATAGAAATTTGGCAGTAAAGGAGAAAAGGCAAAGGTGAGCATGAAAATAGAGTGATGTCTAAGGAATGGAATATATTGAGCAGAATATATAAATAAAAGTAAATTAAAAGGTAATTGAGGTCATCATAGTCACAGTCCAGAGACCCTTATTTGCCATGCATTAGAGTTTGTAATCCATGCAGAGCCACCAGAACTTTAGACCAAGGGAATAAAACAAAATCTCTGAACTGAAGTTTTATAGTTATATATGTTCTCCATTGTCATTCCTAGGTAAAGATGTATAAAAAGAATATTTTAAATTTTATATTCTTAAATTCAGAGCACAGAAAGATTAAAATACTAGTCAACGAAGTGTTTAATAATTGATCGTAAACCTGTTCATTGTTTTGTTTTGTTCTGTTTGTTTTTGAGGGGTTTTACTCATTTGTTGGCTCTAGTATGTTGCTTGCTTCAGAGAGTTGGTGTATTCAGAGCATGGTCTCCCAAAGCCATTTGGCTTTGGTTGGAATCCTGGCTTCAGTACTGAGTGGTTCACCTTTGGCAAGTTATGTAACCTCCCTACATCTCAGTTTCCTTATCCATAAAATTATAATAATACTTCATCTGGCTCGTGTAAGGATTAATTCATAACTGAACTGCATATACTTAGTAAGTACTTTATGGGGCAAGGTGGGGCAGGGTGCAAACTATGTAGGTGGCACTGAGTGATTTAACTCTTTACTAGTGGTAGAAACTCCATAGGTCCTAAGTTCTTTAATCTACTTTGAAAATACCCCTTTCTATGTTTGTTTCTGTAAATGGTATTAAAGTTTCCAATAATGTTCACTTCTTTCACTACTAAGGTATTTACTCTTTTTTTTAATAATTTTATTTTTTTAATGGGGCAACATCAATAAATCAGGATATATATATTCAAAGATAACAAGTCCAGGTTATCTTGTTGTTCAATTATGTTGCATACCCATCACCCAAAGTCAGATTGTCCTCTGTCACCTTCTATCTAGTTTTCTTTGTGCCCTTCCCCCTCCCCCTCTCCCTCTCTTCTCCCTCCCCCCGTAACCACCACACTCTTATCAATGTCTCTTAGTCTCACTTTTATGTCCCACCTACGTATGGAATAAAGCAGTTCCTGTTTTTTTTCTGATTTACTTATTTCACTTCGTATAATGATATCAAGATCCCACCATTTTGCTGTAAATGATCCAATGTCATCGTTTCTTATGGCTGAGTAGTATTCCATAGTGTATGTGCCACATCTTCTTTATCCAGTCATCTATTGACAGGCTTTTTGGTTGGTATTTACTCTCTAAGATAAAATTTATATGAAAATGTAAATGTGGTGAGTTCACAGGATCATCTAGTTTACTAGATACTATTTACCATATTTCCCCATGTTTATGACTCTCCCATGTATAAGATGCACCTTAATTTTGAGGCCCGAAATTTGAAAAAAATATATTACATAAAGTTATTGAACTCCAGTTTTATTCATCATAAAATTAATACAACTCCTCATCACTGTCAAAATTCCCATCCATTAGCTTGTCCTCATCTGTGTCTGATGACGAATCACTGTCTTCATATATTGCCTCAACCTCAGCTCCATCTGTGGCATTTGAAATGCCACAACCACTGTAGAAGATGCACCTGGTTTTTAGACCCCAAATTTTTTGAAAAAAGGTGCATCTTACACATGGGGAAAATACAGTATTTTCTCAATAAGTTCTGTCTGAAGATGGTTACCATTCTGCTGCTTCTGAGATAAATCAGGTAAAACAAAGCACTAGGGATTATTTGGTACTACCATTAAAATTCATTGAATTTACCAACAACATACCACAAATTAAAAAACCCAAACTATTCAAAATTTCTTTTCTGTGGTGCATTAACAAGGCATAAATAGAGATTAGATGCAATAAAGTAGGGAATTCAGTAGTATTTATTTTCTGCATATCTCTAAATTTAGCATTTAGTTATGCACTGTCATATATCTCTCTGTGATATTTACTTATGCCACTCATAGTTTATAAATATTGCATGTCTCTCGGAGGCAGGACTAGATATTATATGTCTTTATAATCCTACCTTCTGTAACAAGTCAAAGAAACTAAATTTTTCATTCTAATTTGATAACTCAAGAGCTTGTAACATGTTATGTTTACAAGGTCTCAATAAAACTAAACTCTAGTGATGTATAAATTGTTTGTTTTTAATGCATCATTAAAAATAAATTCAAATTTTATTAATATTCTTCTGTGCCTAGACTCAAGGAATTAGTGTCCTTGTATTGAAATTTGGCCTTGAAGAAAGCTTTGGAAGAGGATGTACCTGAGTTAGGTCCCATGAAACTGTACTTGGATTATTGTATACTGCCACTTCCCTGGAAACAAGAGGACCAGTGCTCAGACAACATTCTTGGGGTTCTTGACCTGTTTCTTTTTACTTCTCTTATGGTTTCTTTTCCCCTTGTGGACACTGGTGTCCAGCACATAACCAACAGTTTCAAATAATAAACACTATATTTCTAGCTTAAATGAATCTGAACCCCAGTGATAGGAACTAAAATAAAAATTGTGTCCTCTCCAGTTATTATTCATAACCAGTTCAGCTATGAATCACTCTCAAAACTAATCAAGGAGAAAGTATCCTCTGGGATTGATAAATGGCAAAATATTTCTTTAAAACTCATTTGTAAGTTGAGAAAAACTAAGAATCATGCCAACTCCTAAAGTAGAGTCTATTAAACATGATTGAGTATAGATGTTTGAGTGCTCTAACCTGTATTTTTTATTAGTTGTGTTTCACAAGGAAAAGCATATAGAGATCTGCACAATACATGTGCATCTGCCCTCAGACCTAATAGAAAGGAGCAGAAGTCACTTATTTTATTTTATTTATTTTTTGACAGAGAGAGAGAAGGACAGATAGGGACAGACAAGAAGGGAGAGAGATGAGAAGCACTAATACTTTGTTGCGGCACATTAGTTGTTCATTGATTGCATTCTCATATGTGCCTTGACTGGGGCGCTACAGCAGAGCCCTTGCTCAAGCCAGCAACTTTGGGCTCAAGCCAGCAACCATAGGGTCATGTCTGTGATCCCACACTCATGCTGGATGAGCCTGCACTCAAGCCTGCAACCTGGGGAGAGGGGGGGGTTTGAACCTGGGTCCTCTATGTCCCAGTCCAGTGCTCTGTCCACTCGCTGTGCCACTGTCTGGTCAGGCTCATTTCAGATATTGTTATATTTTATGTAGCTATGAATAGAAAAATTGAATGTTATTAAGACAAGCTGCTGTCTTTTATACATAAGAAAAATACAGCTTATTATTTTCAAATAAATTGTTTTATTTTGAAATCCACAAGATATATACTTATAATATAGTATCTATTTTCTCCTTAAATGTAATTTTAACCTTTTAATTATTTTTAGATTTTCATTTTAACATATTGATTGGTTTGTAATTATACTTGCTATATACTGTTACAGAAATTCAAATAACAAAAATATTAAGACAGTATTTCCCACCTGACCTATACTGGTACAATGGATAAAGCATCAACCTGGAATGCTGAGATCATTGGTTCAAAGCCCTGGGCTTACCTGGTCAAAGCACATATGGGAGTTGATGCTTCCTGCTCCTCTCCCCTTCTCTCTCTCTCTCCTCTCTAAAAATGAATAAAGTCTTTAAAAAAAGAAAGAAAATGTTTCCCCTGATCCCACTTCAGTTTTCTACAGTTCACCACTAGCAACAGTCTGCTGAATATTCAGACTTGTGCATTTAAAATGTATCTTTTAAAAATTTATAAGTAATATAAACACTTAAATAGTATAGAAGGAATAAAAAATGTTTTTACAGTCTCTCTTTCACTACTTCATGACTTCAGTGTCCATCTAGACATTTTTTTTATTACTCAAGTACATGTATGTATACTCTATGTCTTTATTTTCTGAAAGAAAGGAATCAAACTATTTTGGAGGACTCCTCTCTATATCAGTACAAAGGGACATACCTTTGGCTACTGTGGCCTTTTGTAACTAAAAAGTTTGCAGAAAACATACATATATTTACAGTGGTCCCTTGTTTATTGTGGTGGTTAGGTTCTATAACCCCCCACAATAGATGAAAATCCATGAAGTAGCGACCTTATATTTATTTTATTATTTATATATAAATAATTTATATATAAATGAAGGCTTTATAAACCCTCCCCACACTCTTATACACCTTTCCCACACTGTTACTAATCTTTCCCACACTCTTATAAACACTTCCTATGCTCTTAAACATTTCTACACTCTTAAACCTACTGATTTTAACAACATAGAAAATTCTATATGGGTACTCACAAGTGAATACTAATATGTTTTAATTAATATTTTTATATATTTATACTGTTTTCAATTTTTTAGGCTAGAAAACGCTTATTTTACTGCAAAAATATTGATAATTAAAATAATAAAAATGTAAAAGAACTTATATACTGCAAAATCCCACATATCCGCAATACAAAATTAGATATATACAATTAAAAAATTAGTGATACAGTGAGTCCATGAAAAGTAAACCTCAATATGGTAAGAGACGACTGTACCCATATGTGTAAGTTAATTTGTGAGTAAATGCCAAGAAATTGCTGGGTCAACATTTTAGATTTTAACATGTTGCCACATGAACACAACAACATGCAAGAATGTATTTATCTCCTTAATCCTTGCATAAACCATGTGCTATTGGTTTTTTTATGCTTTGTATTATTTATAATTTAATATTAATTTCAACCATATTAAGCAAACATCACTTATGGAGCAGTTCAGTACTTTTGGGCAGTGTCGTACATGCATGGGAAACAACAGTGAACAAAACAGATAAAATTCTACCCACAGGGAATTTACATTCTACTGAGAGGAAACAGTGAAATATAGACTAAAATATTATATGAAGAAAAGCTAGGGTAGCAATACTTACAGCTGACAAAATAGACTTTGAAAAAAGACTATAGTAAAAGACAAAGAAGGTCACTACATAATGATAAAGGGAGCAATCCAACAAGAGGATATAGCTCTTGTTAACATTATGCACCTAACATAGGAGCACCTAACTATGTAAAGCAAATCTTGATAGACATGAAGGGAAAGGTCAACAGCAAGACAGTCATGATAGGTTTTAACACCTCATTGCCATCAGTGGATAGATCTTTCAGACAGAAAATCAATAAAGATATGGAAGCGTTAAATGATGCACTAGATTAGCTGGATTTAATTGATATCTTCAGAGCATTTCACCCCAAAGCAGCAGAATGTACATTCTTTTCAAGTGCACATGGAACATTCTTTAGGATAGACCACACATTGAGATACAAAACAAGTCTCAATAAACTTAGAAAAGTTGAAATCATATCAAGCATCCTCTCTGACCATAGTGGTATGAAACTTGAAAGCAATCACAAGAAGAAAACTGAAAAACACATACAGACATAGAGGCTAAATGACATGTTACTAAACATTGAATGGGTTAACAATGAAATCAAGGAATAAATCAAAAGATACCTTGAAACAAATGAAAATGAGAGCACAGCCACCCAGGATCTATGCAACACAGTGAAAGCAGTCCTAAGAAGAAAATTCATAACATTACAGACCTACTTTAAAAAAAAAAAAAAAAAAAGAAAACAACAAGAAAATCTCAGATGAACAATCAAACTTTACACTTAAAGGAAGTTGGAAAAGAAGAACAAACAAAACCCAAAGTGAGTAGCAGGAAGGAAATAATAAAGATTAGAGCAGAACTAGATAAAATAGAGACTAAAAAAAATACAAAAGATCAATAAAACAAAGAGCTGATTCTTTGAAAGATAAACAAGACTGGAAAACCTTTAACCAGACTCATTAAGGAAAAAGAGAGAGGACCCAAGTAAATAAAATCATAAACGAAAGAGAAGTAACAACTGACATCACAAAAACAAAGGATTCTAAGAAAATATTACAAATAATTATATGCAATAAATTGGACAATTGGGATGAAGTAGATAAATGTCTAGAAACATACAGTCTCACAAAACTGAATTAGGATGAATCAGAGAATGTGAACAGACTGGTTAGAGCTAATAAATTGAAGCCATAATTTAAAAAACTTCCAACAAACAAAAGTCCTGAACCAAATGGCTTCACAGGTGAATTTTACCAAACATTCAGAGAAAAACTAACACCTATTTTTTTCAAACTATTCCAAAAAATTAAAGAGGATGACTTCTAAGCTTATTTTATGAGGCCAGCATTATCCTAATTCCAAAACCAGAAAAGGACACTACAAGGAAAGGAAATTATATGCCAGTATCCCTGATGACCATAGATGCTAAAATCCTTAACAAGATAGCAAAATGGATCCAGCAATATATTATAAAGATCACACATGATCAAGTGGGATTCATTGTGAGGATACAAGGTTGATACAATATCTGTAAATCAAAAACGTGATAAACCACATAAACACAATGAAGGAGAAAAACCAGATGACCATATTAATACATGCAGAAAAAGCTTTTGATAAAATCCAGTATGAATTTGTAAAAACTCTCAGCAAAGTAGGAATAGAGGGAACATGTCTCAATAAAGGCTATTGTATGACAAACCCACAGCCAACTTCTTTCTCGATGGACAAAAACTACAAGCATTTCCTTTAAGATTGGGAACAAAGGGATGTCCATTTTCATCATTCTTGTTCAACATAGTACTGGAAGTCATAGCCACAGCAATCATACAAGAAGAAATAAAAGGCATTCAAATTGGAAAGGAAGAAGTAAAGTTGTCATTATTTGCAGATGACATGATACTGTATATCAGAAACCCTAAAGATTCCACCAAAAAAACTACTGTGACTGATAAATGAATCCAGTAAAGTAGCAAAATATGAAATATTCAGAATCATTTGCATTTTTATACTCCATAATGAACTATCAGAAAGGGAAACTAAGAAAACAATCCCAGTTGCTTCAAAAAGAATAAAATGCCTAGAAGTAAATTTAACCCAAGATGTAAAAGACCTGTACTCAGGAAAGTATGAGACACTGAAGAAATGGAAGAAGATACAAATAAGTGGAAGCATATGCCATGTTCATGGATAGAATTAACATCATTAAATTTTCCATATTACCAAAAGCAATCTATAGATTCAGTGCAATTTCTATCCAGGTACCAGTAGTGTATTTCGCAAAACTAGAACAAACATTCCAAAAATTTATATGGAACTATAAAAGACCCTGAAAAGCCACAACAATCTTGGGAAAGAATAACAGTGGGAGGTATCACACTACCTAATGTCAAACTATACTACAAGGCCTCAGTAATCAAAACAGCATGGTACTGGCATAAGAACAGACATATGTAGATCAATCAGTGGAATCGAATAGGAAACCCAGGAATAAACCCACACCTTTATAGTCAATTAGGATTTGACAAAGGACACAAAAACATACAATAGATAAATATAGTCTAGTCAATAAATGTGTTAGAAAAATTGGACAGATATGTGCAAATAAACTAGACCATCCTCTTACACCATGCACAAGAATAAACTCAAAATGGATTAAAGATTTAAATGTTAGATGCAAAACCATAAAAATCCAAGAAGAAAACATAAACAAAATCACAGACCTTTCTTGTAGCAGTGTTATTTCTGATATATCACCTTGGACAAAGGAAACCATCAAAAAAATGAAAAGACAGTCCACTGAATGAGAAAATGTATTTGCCAATACATCTGAAAAGGATTTAATATCCAAAGTTTGTGAAGAACTTATAGAATTCAACACCAAAAGAACAATCGATCTAATTAAGAAATCGGCAAAGGACATGAATAGACATTTCTCCAAAGAGGACATACAGAAGGCCAATAGATATATGGAAAGATGTTCAATGTCACTAATCATCAGAGAAATGCAGATTAAAACCACAATGAAGCGTTTTACACCTATCAGAATGGCTATCATCAATAAATCAACAAAGAAGTGTTGACGAGAATGTGTAGAAAGGGAACCCTTGTGTACTATTGTTGGGAATGCAGATTGATGTAGTCACTATGGAAAGCCATATGGAGTTATTACCTCAAAAAATTAAAAATAGGAATTGTCTTATGACCCAGCACTTCCTTTTCTGGTAATATATCTAAAGAAATCTGAAACACTAATTCAAAAATATATACAGTGGATCCTCGGGTTACAACTGTCTCGACATACAACATTTCAAGTTTACAACCCTCACTCCCATAAAAACTTAAAAAATTAAGACGTGTTTCCACTTGTACCATTAACATCATACTGATGGACTATGTGGGTGAACTAGTTTGGTTGTGCACGGCAGAAGAATATGCAGTAATGCCAGCTGTGAGTGAGGAAATTGATGTCTTCCAGTACCCTTACCTACACCATTTTGGACTGTTAAAAGTGCAAATGTTCTGTTTGTGTTAGGCTAGGCTGTTTCAACTTACTTCAAAATCTGGGTTACATCACTGTCATAGGAACAGAGATCTGTGTCATAAGCTGAGGACCCCCTGTATGCTCTTCTGTGTTCATTGAAGCTATCTGATATCAAACTAGACTAAGTGATTATTTACAAGAGCCAAGATATGGAAGCAGTTTAAGTGCCCATAAGTTAATGAGTAGGGGGGGGATCTGTTGTGTATTCACACAATGGAATACTACTCAGTCCTAAAAAAGGAAGTCTTACTTTTTGTGACAGCATGGATAAACCTGGAGATTATTATGCTAAGTGAAATAAACCATGTAGAAAAAGATAAATACCATATGATTTCACTTACTTGTGGAATCTAATGAACAAAATAAAGTAGAGACAGACTCAGATACAGAGAACAGAATGACAGCTGTCAGAGGGGAAGGGGGTTGAGGGCTGGGTGAAAAAGTGAAAGGATTAAGCAAAGAAAACTCATAGACACAGACAACAGTATGGTGATCACAAAAGGGAAATGGGGTGGTTGGAGGTAGAAGGGAAAGCAGGGATAAATGGTGAAGGAGATCTGACTTGGAGTGCTGAACACACAGTACAATGTAGAGATGTAGGATAGAATTGTGACTTGAAACCTAACCTATGTAATTTTATTAATGTCACCCTAATTAGTCCAATTAAAAGTGAAAATTAGCCCTGGCTGGATAGCTCAGCTGATTAGGGTACCATCCTGAAGCACAGAGGTTGCCAGATAGATCCCCAGTCAGGGCATATACAGGAACAGATCTATGTTTCTGTCTCTCTCTCTCTCTCTCTCTCTCTCTCTCTCTCTCCCCCTTCCTCTTTCTAAAAATCAATAAAATAAGTAAAAAAAAAAGATGGATCTGTTAAATAAAAATTAATAAAAATGTTTAAAAATGTTATGGCAGTTGTTGATAAGTTTACAAAAAGAAATAGATCACAGGAGAGATTGAGGTGTGCTTTTGTGGTGGGGGAGGTCTAAATTTAAACAGGGCAGTCAGCAAAGACCACACTAAGGAGGTAAAATTAAGCTGTGAAGGAAGAACATTCGAGGTGGAGTGCCATGTAATACAGAAGTCTTGAGATAGGCGGCCAGTGTATCTGGAGTGGACTGAGCAATTATATAGTAGTAGAAGATGGAGTCCGAGAGAATGGGTGAGCAGCAGACAGCTCAGGAAGGGCCTTTGGATTACAGTGAATAAGATGGGAATCCGTCAGACGGTTTGCTCAGTAGAGGGACACCAGGGACACCACTCCTCTCATGCTTTAGAGAAATGACTTATGCGACTGTATTGAGCACTGACTGTATAAAGACAAAGGTGGCGGCAAGGAGACCAGATAGGAGAATTGCAATATTCTGGATGAGAGATGCCAGTGTTTTAGAGCAAGGAGGTGGGTGGTGGGGAGTGAGTTGTAAATTGTCAAATTCTGACTAAACTTTAAGGTAATTTGTTTCTAGATGTGGGGGTCAAAACTAGCACCAAGATTTTCATTCTGAGCAACTGAAATGGAAAAGGCTGTCAAAGGATCCAGAGTTGGCTTTTGTATATGGCAGATTTGCTCATTAGACATCCAGAGATGTCAGGTAGGCAATTGGTTATATAAGTCTGGACTTCAGAGGAGAAATTTGGGCTGGATATAAGATAGGGAGTCATCAAATGGTATTTAGAGTCATGAGAAAGGGTGAGGTCTGGGAGATGGAGGGTAAAAACAAAAGCAGCAGTGAGTTAGGAGGAAAATCTAGAGGATTAAGAGATTGTTTTAAAAAAAGAAAATTTATTTGAAATGCTACTAGTATATCAAGCAAAAAGAGGACTGATCATTGTCATTGTATTTAACAGTGTAAAAGGTCCTTCCCAATCATGACAAGAACAATTTTGTGACTGGAGTAGGTTTAGGAGAGAAGAGGGAGAAACAAAGTGTAGGCAAGTGTACTTGGAGATAGGTACAGGCAAGTTTTTAAAGAAGCTTTGCAGGAAAGGGGTATAGAGCTTGAAAAAGTCAGATTTAATTGGAATAATGGTTTAGCCAAAATAGGGCTGTGAAGTCAGAGAAAGGCAACAGGGTTGAGAGTGTAAGATGTGTTGAGTAAAGTACGTTTTTTCTTTATGAAGTTGGGCACCTTGTTACATGTTTATTGACCACTCATATTTGTGTGTATAAATGTGTGAATTGCCTTTTGTATATTCTTACTGGGTGGTTCATTTTTTTCTCATGGATATGTAAAAGTTCTCTGTATAATAGAAAAATCAGCTTTTGATAACATGTACTGAAAATATTTTTCATAGTTTTGTCGTTTGACTTTTTTCTATGAACAGTCATGGATTTTCATGATTATAACGCACTTATTCTAAGGCTGTAAAATGATTTGCCTACACTTTCAATTTTTTTATGGTTTTATTTTTAATTAAAATCTTTGATTCATATATATTTTATTTTTGTTCAGGTTACAATGTGGGAATCTGATTAGTAGGATCTCCTTCTGAATTCTGTATAAGTCCACTGATTGTCTGTCTCTCCTTGGTCTGGTACTTTGTTCCCATGTCTATAGTTTGGAGACACCTTTCTTATCTGATGTGACTAGGTCATGTTCTACCACCACCATTACCATTGTTTTTCTGAAAAATTTTTTGAATATTTTAGGTTTCTTTTCCCAGAAAATAATAATAACAATATGTATTAAGCACTATGTACAGTACTGTATTAAGCTTTTCAATATATAATTTTTACTATGTTAAAATAGGACATACTATTATTATCCCCATCTTAGAGATAAGGAAACTGAGACACGAGAAGATTAAGTAACATGCGCAAGGCGACATAGCTACTAAGTGGTGAAGCTGTGATTTGAATGAGGCATTCCGGCTTCAGAGAGTGTGCTTTTCCTCTCCTTATAAAAACTTCAGAATCACTTAGTCTAAATCATTTCGAGTTAGAATCTAAAATGTCTTATTAGCATTTGGGTTAGAATTGCATTGAATTTATAGATTATGTTAGGTAGAATTGGCATCTTTACAATTTTAACTCAATCTGTCCAGTAAGAGGGTATATGTCTTTATGTCTTTATTTGTTCAAATTTTCTTTTATGACCCTCAGCAGAATGCTAAAGTACTTTATGTAATTCTTCCATGAGTTTTTTCTTTTTGTTTTTGTTTTGCCTTTATGTATTATCTTTTGAGTTACTACTAATAGAATTTTTTTCTTCTGTCATCTTTTAGCAGATTAATGTTGGCTTATTGGAAAGCTATTGATTTTTTCCCTGTTAAATTTAGAAATAATCATTTACCAGATTTTATAATCACTAATAGTATTTTAGTGATTTTTTCTTGAATTTTCCAGAAACATCATTATTATCACCTGCAAATAATAATTTTGCTTTCTCTTCCAATATTTTTGCTTATTTTGTTCTTTTTTTTTTTTTTACAGAGACAGAGAGAGAGCAGGAGAGAGGGATAGACAGGGACAGACAGACAGGAACGAAGAGATGAGGAGCATCAATCATTAGTTTTTCGTTGCGTGTTGCGACACCTTAGTTGTTCATTGATTGCTTTCTCATATGTGCCTTGACCGGGGGCTACAGCAGACCGAGTAGCCCCTTGCTCGAGCCAGCGACCTTGGGTCCAAGCTGGTGAGCTTTTGCTCAAACCAGATGAGCCCATGCTCAAGCTGGCGACCTTGGGGTCTCGAACCTGGTTCCTCTGCATCCCAGTCTGACGCTCTATCCACTGCGCCACCGCCTGGTCAGGCTATTTTGTTCTTTTTTAAAATTAGCTTCCTTTTTTAGAATACTGTTAAATGATGATGAAAGTAAGCATCTTTATTTTATAAATGCCTCTGATACATATTTATTATGATAGTGACTTCAGTTTTATTTTTATTAAAAACTATCAGCCAGGAATAGAAACTTTTTTATCAAAAGCCTTTCAGTGTTTATAGAAGTCATATTGTTTCTCCTTTTACTATGTTAATATATGGTTCAGCAATTTTCAACCCATGTGCTGCAATAATTTTTAAAACATGCAATACCTGTTTATTCAGGGACACTGACCTCTTTTTTTTAGATTGTCAAATAAAATGACAAGTGCCAACACAACAATAACTGTCCCATGAATCAAAATTACACCTATTTTTTTGGTCAGATTGGCAAATAATATATTTTTTGATGTGCTGCAGAATTTTAGTAATTATTTTTTGTGTGCAATGAGATGAAAGGGTTGAAAATCACTGCTATAGTGAAATTTCATATATTTCCTAATGTTGAATAATATTTGATAGTACAATATTCTTTAATTCACTATCAGATTTAATATTTTATTTGATATTTTTACATTAATCATCACCAGTGAGACTGAATTCATGCATGTGTGTGCTCTTTATTTTGCTGTTATTATGCCAGCTTCATAGAAAGAATTTAAACTTTTTCTTCTCCCTTTAAAGAGCAACAGAATTGTCAGTCCTTTGAAGCTCTGAACAATTTCAGTTGGCAAAAAAATTAGCACTTTTTGAGTGGTTGACTCTTTTGATAGTTTCCTAAATTTATTCCATGGTCTGTCAACCTTTGCTCTCTTTCCTATAATTTCATAAAATGATTATTTTATGGAATCATTAAATTTAGTAATCATTTTCATTTTTCTACAAAGTTATTTTATCCAGGTTTTCAAACGTATTTGCTTGGATTTGTACAAAATAGTTATAAAGTAAGTCTCTAAATTCCTTTGTACTTACTTCTCATTTACAGTTTAATATTGAATATTCATGACACTCAATTGTTTTTCTGGGTCTAAGTGGGCTGGCAATGCATCTATTTCATTAATTCTTTAAAGATCTGATTGTTGCATTGATTTATCAATTCTATGGCTTTTCTACATTTCGACTCAATTTCTGCATTTGTATTTTTAATCTCATCTTCACATTTTACTTGGGTTTTGTCATACTGCCTTTATTCCATAATTAACAAGTCATATAAATTAAAAATCATCCTCTTTATAAATGTATGTTGTACCTATAAAGAAAATATTAGTTATTGAAAATTTAGTATGAATTATCTCAGTCTAGATACTTTCCTCCCACATTCAAAAGAACCAGAGACTCCTAGGACTGAATTTAGTTTAATCTCTAAGACCTTAGCTGTTTAACTGTCTGATCTACCTCTTAGTGAGTTACACTAACACTGGCTGAAATAAGCTCATGAGTTGGAGTTTTGATAATGCAGGGAAAGGAGAAGGTAATTTGGGATGGCTCTTGTTGGGATCATGTAGACAGAGGACCTATGGAGAATGGAGAAAAGTCCAGGAAAAGAACTGAGAGAGTACCAAAGACAAACCTCTTAAATACTTAGTAAATTTTGTGTAATGAAAGAGGGGAGAAGATAAGAATTAGGATTCTGTGCATAGTAACAACCCCCTTCCCTGCCTTTGACGGTCAGTTTTTATTTTATTAATAACTTGTATTTGAAGACATCAAAAAACACCAACCCTTTTGCAAGAGCAAATTTCAAAATCATTGACTTCATTGGAGTTACAACAGGTTAAATGTATTTGAAAATGTAAAAAGAGGCTATGTATTATTGCTCCATTTGATAGGCATCCTAGATAAAGAAAAATATTACCTAGAGAGGGCTTAAAAAAACTCACCTCCAAAATTTGCTAAACTGTCAGTATTTATTAAAACCTAACTTGTTCATCGTGCTTGGAGCACCCTAAAAACCATTATGATGCCTATTTTTAAAAATTTTAAATTAAAATTAGATAATATATACATTATATATAATTTATATTATATGTTGCATTAAATATGTATATTACATCATAATCTTTATTATATAGTAAAATACATATAGTGAGTTTATATTATATTTAAATTCGGTCAAAAGCCAGGTTAACAAATATTTACAGTGGGAACTGAGTATTTGTGGACAATATCATCTCTGCTTTCCTGGAGTAACATTATTTGCGTAAGTTTTCTCTAACCCTGTGAACTGGCAAAAGACTGCTCCTTTTCATTTCATGTGCTAATGTATGAATTCTTTGTCTGGTTGTCATTGCAAGTTTTTCTTCATTTTCCTGAATTATCGATAACACTTAAGTATATGATTTATTTCTTCGCTAAGAAAAAGAGATTGGCTTTTTCTATATAAATAATTCTGTACCCACTGTGTGGAAACAGTGTGCTAGGGACTCTGTTCAAGATAAGAAAAATATATTAAGTGATGTTACTTCTGTCCCAGCTGATTTTTTCTTTTTTTTACAGTGACAGAGAGAGAGTCAGAGGGAGGGAGGGAGGTAGGGATAGATAGGGACAGACAGACAGGAACGGAGAGAGATGAGAAGCATCAATCATCAGTTTTTCGTTGGGACACCTTAGTTGTTCATTGATTGCTTTCTCATATGTACCTTGACCGTGGGGCTACAGCAGACCGAGTAACTCCTTGCTCCAGCCAGCCACCTTGGGTCCAAGCTGGTGAGCTTTGCTCAAACCAGATGAGCCCGCACTCAAGCTGACGACCTTGGGGTCTCCAACCTGGGTCCTCCGCATCCCAGTCCGGGTTCTATCCACTGCGCCACTGCCTGGTCAGGCTGTCCCAGCTGATTTTAAAGAATAACGTAACTACTTTTTCAGTGTCTCCACCTTTCTCTTCAGATTTCACAGCATTTGTGCCTAAATTGTCTTGTTTCCAGCATAGTGTGAACATGCGTAAAATATTCTACTCCTTCAACTATAATCCATTACTCAGGAGAACATGACTCAAAGTGTATCTGTTTTTGGTTTCTTAAATTATGACAGTAGATTAGTCTAGAGATATGAAACAACTGGTTAGAAGCAGTCTGATAGTTTTTAAGAATTAGTTTTTGTTTTTTCCTAAAAGAGATTTTATCTTTCTTTTCTACCATGCAGATATGTGTTTTTGATTATTTGGTAGGAATGAGTAGGATGTAGTTAAGCAGATATTAATAGCTTGATGTAAGCAGAACTTCCTTTTCTAGAAAGAAAAAAAAAGCCTTTCTACACCTAAAAAAGATGTTGAAACATAGCCTCAGCATGTAGCTTCAATCAGCACTGGCCACAGTGATTCCCTGACAGGAATTGAAGACCTGAGAGTTACATCTCCCCCTCTTCCTTTCTTCTCTCCCTTAACCCTTCTTTTATGTAGCTTAATTTACTATTCTGAACTACAATAAACATTGTATGGTGGAGTTCCCTATTTATAAAGCATTTAGATGATCTTGCTCTTATTTTAATAAAGTTAAGATGGTATTACTCTCTTTTTGAACCATGCTCACCAAATTCTTTTATTATAATTGTACATCACCTAGAAACAGATGTTTACATTGGAGTTTAATTTATGTGGTTGATATGGTGCTTCATGCAATCAAGTGCAAAAAGAATATGTTGTATGAAAGTCTTCTAAATGTTTATTAAAATGATGGTGTTACCACACAGTATTACTGTTTGTTGTATTATAATGAGATCTAATTATTATATTTTTTTAGTCGTTTGAAAATTTTTTCAGTAGTAAATTAAGTATAGAATTCTAATGCTCCAGAATAGGCTAGACACACAAATCCAAGTTTAAGGATATTTCTCATTAGTGCAACAGTTTTCTCTCAGGAGGCTTTATACATAGTAGTTACAGAATATGGACTGTGGAATCAAGCAGACCAGGATTTGAGTCCAGCTCAACAACATAATAGCTGTATAACCTCAGCCAGATTACTTAGTTACTCTCTTTACATATATATGTTTTTTTATTATAAAAGGGAGATATCATAGTACCTATTTCTTAGGAATTGTTGTAAAGATTCAATGAGATGATGATGATGATGATAGCAGACACTTATATAGTCTTAACTATATGCAAGACACTGATCTAAACAGAATACATTTTTAAATCATTAGCTGCTCATAACCTCCTTATGCAGTGTGGATACTGTTATATCTAGCACTGTTAGCAAATAATACCAACAAGAACTACCACCAAAAAGTCATTTGTATCCTTAACCACAATCTGATGACGATAAGACTACAGTGAAAATGTTAGCATTTTCTATTGAAATTTAAATTCATATTGTGAATTATAAATTATACTTAAAAGATTTTAAAACTGTCTACCTTTTCTATTTTCTTCTATCTTTGCTTTCTTGAAATATTATTTTAATTAAAATTCAACTAAAAGTTAATGATCACTTGTGACTGAGAATATACCACTCTTTAAACAAATTATATTTTATTCTATTTTTTAGCTAAAGGTCAGACAGTATAAAGGTATAACAATACACGGGCAGACAATTGAAATAAGAATGACACTCTCCCTGGCTATTAGAATTTATCAGGGTCCTGCTTTATGCTTTTGGTGCTGTGACCCTATTTTTAAAGTTAGCTCTATAGATCCACAGAAGGATAGATTCAGAAACACAAGGAAACTTGCCTATTATCTAAGTTATGATAATATAAGTGATTTGCACTGATTTTCCTCTCAGCTAAGTGACTGTGAAGCAGAAGACATAAGAAGCCTTGGGAACTAGTTCTTGGTCTTTTTCCATCCTAACTAATAAAATATATTGCTTTTTAATTTTCTCAAGTTTTATACCACATAATCAAAACGTGCTTTGGGAAAATGCACAAGATGACTATAATATATATGTTCTGTGGTTCCGGTATTTGGCTTATAATCTTGCATACCACAATGGCAGCTTTACTGGGGGACAGAAAGGAGTTTTGCTAGAGTCCTAGAAAGTGACAGTTATTCTTGAAGAGTACTTTGAGCAATGCTTGATTCAGAATAAAACACCCACAGCTCAAGGTGAAAAGAACTTAGTGAAAATATACAGCATGCAAGTTAATATTTGAACTATAATGCATATATATCTGTATTAGTTTATTTGTTTGTTTGTTTGTTTTTATGTGCCTTGACCACAGGCCCTCAGCAGACCAAGTAACCCCTTGCTTGAGCCAGCGGTGTTGGACTCAACTAGATGAGCCCTCGCTCAAGCTGGCGACCTCGGGGTCTCGAACCTGGGTCTTCCGCATCCCAGTCCGACGCTCTATCCACTGTGCCACCGCCTGGTCAGGCTGCATATATATCTGAAAGCCTATTTATTGGAAAAATTTTCAAGTCCCCAAATACTCTAAATGTACATGAGTTACATGTATAGTCTTTGGTCAACCAAATAACCTACAATTAACACAATTGATAACGATAAAGCTGAACTATAGCATTATATCATTACAGGCAAGAATAGCAGCAGTATAAAACCATGGTCAACTCATGATACTAAGGAAGCACAAAAACCTCCCTTCACAAAGGAATAGAAATTTCAGCTCTCCATGCATAGTGAGAGCTCTGCAGTGAACCACTGTGGTGGCCAGAGCTAGTGAATACAAAATTGAATGATCCTCAGTAAATATTGAATATTGTCTAATTTTAGCATGTATAAATGACTGCACACCATAGCAACGTTAAGTACTTTAGTAAATCACTTAGTAGGTTACTAATAAGGAACCTTGAAAAGAAAAATGGCCTGACCTGTGGTGGCACAGTGGATAAAGCGTCGACCTGGAAATGCTGAGGTCGCCGGTTTGAAACCCTGGGCTTGCCTGGTCAAGGCACATATGGGAGTTGATGCTTCCAGCTCCTCCCCCCTTCTCTCTCTCTGTCTCTCTCTCTCCTCTCTAAAAAAAAAAAAAAAGAAAGAAAAGAAAAATGAAAGTTAATAGCATGGTGCATTATTTGCCAGTAAGATGCCTCATTACAAAAATTACACACACACACACACACACACACACACATTTGCATCTTACACTCAGGTAAGGGCTCATCAAGTAATTCTCGTCCAACTGCAGCCCATGCTTTGAGAATCCTTCCCTTTATTGACACACACTGTTCCACACTTAACTCTGCTCCTAGTGTGGCTGGAGCACAAGGAATTCCCCATGTTTTTGTGACTATCTACTTAATACATTTTCCCTTTGGCTCAGCACTTCTACCCCTACTGATATATCTGACAGATGTATTTAAGGAATGGCCAAAGATATAATTATAAGAAAATTTATTATGCCATTGTTGCTAATGCTTAAACGCTGGAAAGAAACTAAATTTTAAGAATAGGGGATTAGTTAAATTATATCTGTACAAGGAAATGCTGTGTAGCTATTCAGAAAAAAATGATAAAGCTCCACATGCACTCACATAGGAAAGTTTCCAAAATATGTTATTCAGTAGCAGAAAACTAAGTAGCAAAATATATAAATGATCTCATGTGTATTAAATATGCATATAAACATTTATATATAGGATTTTATTAAATATAAGATACATATGTGTAAAGGTGAGAGCTGTATTACAATAAAATAGGATAAGCTATATAAAATGATTATTATCATTCCTACTTAGTGTATAAATTAATAAAATTTACTGTTATTGTTACCTTTAAAGAGTGAGTTGAAGAAGAAAAATGGGAGGGAAGTTTTTACTAATTTTACATGTTATGTATGGTCTGAATATTTTTTTCAATGAAAATATATTACTTGTATAAGAATATCAGGGAGAAAATGATGTGCTCTTGGGAAAAGAACTGGAAAATGTATTCACACTAAAGTATTTATGACACAAGACTTAACATTTTTCTTATGGTACAAGATATTAATAAGTTCTTAATGTTGGCAAAATGGTAACTCCACTATCTTTTGAACAGAGTGGTCTTCCCAAGGTCTGTAAGAGCAGCTTTGGAGATTTTTGGTTATTTGTACTCACTTTAACATGTGCAGTCATACTTTTTATTGTATTTCTTCTTTCATGTCCTTAGGTGTGTAAAGGGAGCTATATATGCATATCATTTAAGCATTTAGGTGATTATCTCCTATCAAGAAAGGTTGCAAAATTTAAGGAAGATATAGAACTGGAAATAATCATTGCTTAATTATCTAAACAAAGCAAAGCTTCCTTTTTTTCCCTTCTCAATCTATCTTAATAAGAATCACCTTTTCAAATAGTTGAAAAAAGGTATTCCAGTGACCATACCCAATGAGGTACTAAATAATTTATATTCCATTACAGTCATTATTGCAAGGACTATGAAGGAAAAATACTGACTATACTAAATTATTTGTTTTAGAGAATTTTATTCTCATCTATTACTCATGTTTATGTGAGCTGTATCCATTCAGAATAATTATATATCCTTTATAATGTTGATATTAAATTTTATTGTTATTCATTAAAAATATGAACAGGGTACCCATTTGAAAACTTCTCAATTTCAATTACTTTTTAAGAATGACAGACTCACATATACATGTTACTTAAATTTTACCTGAATTATGTAGATATGTTGCTAAAATGGTTGATTTTTTCTAAAGCCAGTGACAATTAATATGAAATGCTTGGGTTTAATTGCTAACCTGAAAATACTTTCCTTATGGTAAATTTGATGATATATTTTTGTTTTATTAGAGTACCTGGGATCTTTTCTTAAATTGTAATGCTTTCAATATTTGAAGCCCTAATTGTACATGAACAGTGTCACATAGAACAAGCTCGTTGTGGTTGGAGAGGGTGTTTAATGTGTTGTTTAAGAGCACAGAATATGAAACCAGACCACTAGGGTTTAAATCCCGGCCCTCCCACTTCCTAGTTGGATGATCTTGAAGCTTCCCTGTGTCTTGGTTTCTACTGCTGTAAAACAGGGATATAAGTTGTAGATGGTAGATACTCTATTTCATAGAGTTGCTGTAAGGTTGTTGTAAGAATTAAATGAGTTACTATTTCTAAGTCACTTGTACATATAGAAAGTAGTCAATAAGTATAGCTATAAAAAGAAATATTGAATCACAATCTGTTGTAAATATTTTAAAATTTTTCATTTTACTGAAGTATAAAAATTGATATTTACACTAGTATGTTTTGATTATTTATTTCTTTTTCGTATTGCAGTTACAAATTATAATACTGTGGTAGAAACAAACTCAGATTCAGATGATGAAGACAAACTCCACATCGTGGAAGAAGAAAGTGTCGCCGATGCCGCCGACTGCGAGGGCGGGCTGCCGGAAGACGAGCTGCTGGGAGACCAGACGGCGCTGCCCCAGAGCGGCGACAGGGACCGGAGCGCCAAGAGCTGCTGGGAGGACGATGGCAAGTTCATTTCGTTTTGTAATACTCTATTCTCTTGAGTCTTTAAAAAATATATATTAACTGAAAAGATAAATGGATGAAAAATTTGAAATGAACTGTAAATTTGTCTATTAATCAACAGAAGAGATCCCTCTGTTTACCAAAAAGTAAGTTATGAAGCAGAATAATAAAGTTATTATGACCAAATGTACAGTGCAATAATACATTGAACTCTAGTAGAGTTTTTAAAAAGAATAAAGTTTTCCATATGCTGTACATATAATTGAACCTATCTTTAATTTCATATTGTGACTGTGCATGAAGAGTCTACTTAGAAACCAACAAATTATATTTGGTTTAGTAAAATTACAATAATTTAGTGAGCAAGAGTTCCAGACAAAGATAAATCATTGGAATATTTTTAGTGTTTGTAAGCCAACCTGCCTCCCTCTCTCCCGCTCCTTCCCTCCCTCTTTCCCTCTCCCTCCCCTCTTCCTCTTCTCTCCCTCCCCTCTCCATGTATATAAAAATGTGTGTGTGTGTATGTGTGTGTGTGTGTGTGTGTGTGTATATATATATATATATATATATATATATATATATATATATATACTATAAAACACCCAAATCTAAGAGAGGAGAAGTCCTAGAAGAATTTCTGAGTGAAACTGCTGGTCTTGAGTTATAAACCATCAGCAGAGGTTAATTAGGTAAAGACAAGGAATAGAGGGTGCTTCAAGCAGATGACACAACATACACGAAACCACAGAGGTTTGAACAGACTGTGTTTGCAGAACATGGGATCAGGGAAGTCAAGAAGGGAAAGACTAGGAAGGGCCTTGTGTGCTGTGTCAATGAATTTGAGCTCAATCCTGGAAATTTGAAAATAACATTACTCATATGAACTTTAGAAATAAATCTGGTAGCAGTGTGGAAAAGAATTTTAGAGGGAGGGAACTTAGAGGCAGGAGGTAGTGCCTTCAGAAAAGAGGCTATCATAATTCAGGTAATGACAAGGGATTTTGCACTAAAGAAGTGGTCCTTGTGGGTGTAAAGGGGAGAGATTTGACAGAAATATTTGGAGATAGGACATAGAAGATGTGGTTGATTTTTATGTGGGAAGTAACTCAGAGGAAAGGATCTATGTAACTACTGGGTTTCTGGAAAACAGAACTCAGGTAAGTTCAGTTGCTTATTTATTATCACACTGGTTAATGGCAGGGCTATTCACCTGTTAAACTTTAATACTGAGCTCAGAACATTTGGGAGCAAGAATTGCTTATGTATTTCTTGTCTGTGGCCAGAATTGACCCATCAGTGTAGTTAATCCAAAGTCTTAATGTGGAAGCAATAAGGAAACTGTTTGTCTGGAAAGGGGGAAGATGAGGAAAATGAGATAGATGAAGCTAAAAAGAAAGATGAACATTCCTTAAAGAGGTTCTGTTTCTGAAAATATATTAGGATGGACTATTTGGACTGTCTCACTGAGAATAACTAATGATACTACATTTAAAAATAAATAAATCTTTTTGAAAGATTTAAAGAGCCAATCACAGTGTAAGACAACATACCAAAATCTAAGTGAAGACAGGAACGCATAAAGGTGAGCAGAGCTCAGTATAAAGACTCTTTGGTCTTAAGGACATTTCCCTAACCAAAGGAATGTAAATGTGGTTTCCTGGCCTCTGAGAAGAAACAAATCCTTGCACCACCAAAATGTTTAATTGCAGATTCTCCCCTAGTATGGATTACATCTTGATTATATCATGATCTAAAAGCAAACCTTCAGTCACCCACCGTTCTCAGGAGTTAGCGGACACAATTTCCTTGGTCAGGAATTGGCAGTAGAGAATTGTCTCTGAGAAGTAGTAACCACAGGGTGTCTCATTGATTTACAGTGCACATCCACACTACTAGCTAGCCTGATAAATCTTAAGCCATGATTGTTTAAATTGGAACTGATGCTAATACCCTTTGGCACTAAGAAGAAGCAAATACAAAACTTTTGGAGGAAGATACTTTGGTTATAAGGTTATATAGGTTTCAAGTGTACATTTCTATGATAGATGAGCTGTATATTGCATTGTATGCCTACCACTCAAAGTCAAATTATCTTCTATCACCGTATATTTGGCCCCCTTTACTCTTTACTGCCCCCCATGCCCCTTACATCTGGTAACCACCATACTGTTATCTGTATATATAGTTTTCAGTTTTATATTCCACATATGAAAGAAATCATATGGTTCTTAGCTTTTTCCAACTGACTTATTTAGCTTAGCATGATATTCTCAAGGTCCATCCATGTTGTCGCAAATGACAGTGTTTTGTTGTTCCTTATGGCTGAGTAGTATTCCTTTGTACATATGTACCACATCTTTATCCAATCTTCTGTTAAAGGACTTTAATGGTTTCCATGTCTTGGCCACCATGAATAATGCTTCAGTGAATATAGGGGTATATATATCTTGGTGAAAAGCATTTTTTAGAGAAATTTTAAGTATACATTTTAGGAAAGATTCTGGCTAAAAGTTAATGAAGTTAGCTCTAGCTCAAGAATTTAGAAAAAGAATAGCAAACTGAGCTGTTTGAAAGTAAAAAAAAAAGTAAGTAATATAAAATTGAAAATAAACCTACAATACAAAAGATTAACATAGGCAAAACTTTATTCTTTGAAAGTTTAACAAGATCAAGAAAAAAGGAAAAATATAAATGGCCAAAATAAGAAATGGCAAAGAAGACATAATTACAGATACTACAGACATTGACAAGGCAATAGGAGGTATTGTGAACAACTGTGTGCCAGTAAATTTGAAAATATGGATAGGATAGAAATTCTTATACAAAACTGGCTCGTGAAGAATTATAAAACATGAATAATCCTATAACTTCTAAACAAATTGAATTGGTGGTCAAAAATATTTCCACAAGTGGGTGAAAATATGGAGTAACTCATACTCTTACACCCTGCTTATACCTTGCTTATAGGATTGAAGATGGATGCCACTTTGGAAAACAGTTGGGAAGTATATTATAAAGTTAAATATACACTTAACTTATGACCCAGAAATCTTGTGTCTGGATCGTATTTTCCCTTAGGAGATGAAAACTTAGGTTCACATAAAAAGTTGTACACTGATGTTTTTTTTGGGTTTTTTTTTATTTATTCATTTTAGAGAGGAGAGAGAGAGAGAGAGAGAGAGAGAGAGAAGGGAGGAGAAGCAGGAAGCATCAACTTTCTTTTTTTTTTTTACAGAGACAGAGATTCAGAGAGAGGGATAGACAGGGACAGACAGACAGACAGGAAGGGAGAGAGATGAGAAGCATCAATCATTAGTCTTTCCTTGCGACACCTTAGTTGTTCATTGATTGCTTTCTCATATATGCCTTGACCGTGGGGCTACAGCAAAGTGGCCCTTTCTTGAGCCAGTGATCTTGGGTCCAAGCTGGTGAGCTTTGCTCAAACCAGATGAGCCCGCACTCAAGCTGGAGACCTCGGGGTCTCGAACCTGGGTCTTCCGCATCCCAGTCCGATGCTCTGTCCCCTGCGCCACCGCCTGGTCAGGCTGTACACTGATGTTTAAAGAAGATCTATTCATAGTTGCAAAAAAACTGGAAACAATCCACTGTCCATCAACAGGTGAAAGGAAATCGAAAGTATAGTACATTCATAGAAAGGAATGCTACTCAGCAACAAAAAAAGGGGGGGGACAAAAGCAACAATGTGGATGGATCTCAAATGTATTACCGCCTGACCTGTGGTGGCGCAGTGGATAAAGCATCGACCTGGAAATGCTGAGGTCGTCGGTTCGAAACGCTGGACTTGCCTGGTAAAGGCACATATGGGAGTTGATGCTTCCAGCTCCTCCCCCCGTCTCTCTCTCCTCTCTCTCTTTGTCTGTCTCTCTCTCTTCTCTAAAATGAATAAAGATTAAAAAGCTAAATAAAAAATAAAAAAAAGGAAAAAAAAATTCAAATGTATTACTATGCTGACTGAGAGAAGTCAGTCTCAAAAGGTTACACAAGGTATGAGTCCATGCATATGACATTTAAAAACAACACACTATGTGCTGAATAACGATCAGTGGTTGCCGGGCTCAAGAGGAGGGGAATGTGACTATAAAAGAATAGCATTGGGGATTTGGGAGGGATGATGTAACCATTTTGAGCCCTGATTTCAATGGTGGTTTCATGAATCTGTACATGGGTTAAAATTCATAAAAGGTACATCAAAAGAAACAAACAGTAAAACTTTTTGTATAAAAATTTATATATGTATAAATGTGTATGTGTCTATATTTTTTTTCTCTTGCTAAGAAAACTCTAAACAAGATGACACCGCTGATAAGTTCTACATTTTGAAGGAGCTAATAATTAATATTTTAGACAGCTCTTCCAAAGATAATAAGAGAGAATATTCCCCAACTTTTTAAAAGATGCTACCATTATCTTGACACCAAACCAAATAAGCATAAGAATGGAAAATTATAGACTCATTCATAACACAGATACAAAAATCTCAAACAAAATATTAACTATACATTACACTGGAGTGGGCAAAAGTAGGTTTACAGTTGTAATACAAATAATAATAAATACTAATACAGGAATAAACTTTTGTGTACTCACAACTGTAAACCTACTTTTGCCCACCCCTGTGGAGGTATACACATGTGGAATGCAAGGTCAAAATAATGTTTAAACCAGTTTTAAAATACACTTTAAGAAACTTAAGAAAAACAATGAAATATTCATCTCAACAGACACAGAAAGAAACTTTTAGGAAAATTCAATAACTGTGAATAGATAACATAAAAGCTAACTAATTAGAAAGAGATCTTCCTTGATCTAATAAAGTGTGTCTATGTAAAATCTATCACAAACAAACATCTTTTTTTTTCTTTCCTTTTTTTTTTTTTTTTTTTTTTTTTTACAGAGACAGCGACAGAGTCAGAGAAAGGGATAGATAGGGACAGACAGACAGGAACGGAGAGAGATGAGAAGCATCAATCATCAGTTTTTCGTTGCGACACCTTAGTTGTTCATTGCTTGCTTTCTCATATGTGCCTTGACTGTGGGGCTACAGCAGACCAAGTAACCCCTTGCTCCAGCTAGTGACCTTGGGTCCAAGCTGGTGAGCTTTGCTCAAACCAGGTGAACCCATGCTCAAGCTGACGACCTCGGGATCTCGAACCTGGGTCCTTCACATCCCAGTCCGAGGCTCTATTCACTTCACCACCACCTGGTCAGGCACAAACATCATTCTTAATGATAAAAATGCTGACAACTTTTTTTTGTGAACAAGGTATGTCTGAACAGAAAAGAAATGATAAAAGAAGGAATCTTGGAACATCAGGAAGGAATTCATTTAAAGATACATTTCTTTCATAAATAAACTACATTTATAAAACTACATAAAGTTCTATTTCTAGACTCTTCCTCACCTAATTTAAAAATAAAATTAAAAGTTTATATATGTCACACCATGTTCAAAAAAATCTTGCCTCACCAAGTAGAACAAACCAATAAACACAAAACTTATTTTTTAAGATTTTATTTATTAATTTTTAGAGAAGATAGAAAAATAAAGGCAGGGAAGGAGCAGGAAGTATCAACTCATAGTAGCTGCTGCTTGTTTGTGCCTTGACCAGGCAAGGCCAGGGTTTCAAACTGGCAACTTCAGCATTCCAGGTTGACACTATATCCACTACACCACCACAGGCAAAACTGTTCGTAAACAATTTTGACCAAAGTAAAAAATAGTCTCAGCCATGGAAAGCCAGAAATCAAGATAATTCTGGTATTCTACCAGGTGAATAGTATTCTTTATAATTTCTGGAGTTTAAAATATCTTTGTGCCCTGGCCGGTTGGCTCAACGGTAGAGCGTCAGCCTAGCGTGCGGAGGACCCGGGTTCGATTCCCGGCCAGGGCACACAGGAGAAGCGCCCATTTGCTTCTCCACCCCTCCGCCGCGCTTTCCTCTCTGTCTCTCTCTTCCCCTCCCGCAGCCAAGGCTCCATTGGAGCAAAGATGGCCCGGGCACTGGGGATGGCTCTGTGGCCTCTGCCTCAGGTGCTAGAGTGGCTCTGGTCGCAATAGGGCGACGCCCAGGATGGGCAGAGCATCGCCCCCTGGTGGGCAGAGCGTTGCCCCATGGTGGGCGTGCCGGGTGGATCTCGGTTGGGCGCATGCGGGAGTCTGTCTGACTGTCTCTCCCCGTTTCCAGCTTCAGAAAAATGAAAAGAAAAAAACAAAAACAAACAAACAAATAAAATATCTTTGTGAAAATGCACATAGACATTAAGTAGTACTGCCCAGTAATGCCGGGTAACCTATTAGGATATTGGACCAGAATATTCAGTAAATTAAAGTTCATGAATTCAAGGTAAGTAATTCTTAATAGTTGGTCACTATTAAGTGGCCCTAAGTCATGGATTCAAATGAAAGTTTATGACTTCAGATCCAAACAGAGAACACTGAATTGCTATGGCTCCTCAAGGTGATCCTTGGGGATAAAGATGGAAAATTATCTGTCAGATTAGACATCATTGACCAAACCAAGCTGATCCTGAGCAGAAAACTGGAATTACTACAGGATGAGTTTATTTTTAAGGAGAAGTGAACCTACTGGGTAGAGTTTCACTTTATGCACAGTTACTTTTGGGTTCTGTTCTTTTATGAGAATTGTCTTCTCTGCTGTTCTTGTATTTTTTGCTTTTTTGTTTGTCCTATTAAACTACTACCCAATGTAAAAAAAAAAAAAAAAAAGAAAAGAAAAAGAAAACTTGTAGGGTTTCTTAATCATATTGCTAATATAACTTCAAAAAGATCTAAATATGTAAAATTTCCAGATATTGAATATAAGAGATTAGCAATATTTGGTTAGAAAGTGGAGTAGCTGCAACTTAAGGTTTTAGGAGGAAATTTAGATGGTTGTTCAATAGAGAGTTTCTTGTCTACTTCTTGAGGATGAGAAAGGAGTGGTGAAGCAAAGCGCCCTTTACATTGCTGAGCTAAAGGAAGAAACCCCATCTAAGACAATTAGTTCTTTTATTTTACAGACTTTTAAGGGGAAACAAAGAAGAAAGGGGTCAATGACATTTAACTATACTCGAGACCAAGTGAAACTGATATTCACACACATCTATAGTATAGTGTGAATCAAGGGTCTTGAAAAATGTAATATGCTATTAAAATCTATTGAAATGTTAATATTATAAGTACCTTTAAAAAGTCATTTTCTGTGAATGAAATCTCAAGTTAGGATCAAATTCTTAGAACAAGAATTAAATAGAAGAAGCAACATTTTATTGTAGATATTAAATAAACTAAGACATGTTCATTCCAGTTATAAATTAAGAGGTAATTAGGGAAATGGACAGTGGTGGGATTCAAATCATTTTAACAACTGGTTCTCTGCCCTAATGACCAGTTTAAGTATTAAAAAATAATATACTGGGCCCTGGCCGATTGGCTCAGTGGTAGAGCGGCAGCCTGGCGTGCGGAAGTCCTGGGTTCGATTCCTGGCCAGGGCACACAGGAAAAGCACCCATCTGCTTCTCCACCCCTCCCCCTCTCCTTCCTCTCTGTCTCTCTCTTCCCCTCCTACAGCCGAGGCTCCATTGGAGCAAAGATGGCCTGGGTGCTGGGGATGGCTCCGTGGCCTCTGCCTCAGGCGCTAGAGTGGCTCTGGTCACAGCAGAGCGACGCCCCAGATGGTCGGGCGCATGCGGGAGTCTGTCTGACTGTCTCCCCGTTTCCAGCTTCAGAAAAATACGAAGAAAAAAAAATATACTGAAAAGTAATTTATTATTTCATGCATTTAGTACTTAAATAAGAACAATAAAAGAGGTACACAAACTAGATTTTAAGAAATAATTTTAAAATATTAATTAAAATGTCAAATATCTGACAATAAACAATAAAACTTATTTAATATATTTCCATATTGTTTCTTGATTGGCGTTCTCACTTGCAATTGTTTTCACCTATGGACAGAATGAACATTACTACGGGCGCTTAGAATATGCTATTGCACAGATGAACATTAAAAGAGTAAGGAATGTAAATTTGTGATTTCCACATTGGGCAGGTGCCCACCTTAGAATCCTGATTACAAGTGCCATTTTAACAACCGGTTTGCTGAACTCAACAAAAAATTAGGTATTGGTTTTACTGAACTGATACAAACCAGCTCAATCCCACCACTGGAAAAGGACAATCACTGCTCAACAGCTACCATGATAATAAGTGTTGCAGGCAAGAACCATCAGTGGATGCTGAAATTAGTGGGTGAAAGCATAATGAGAAAAAAGGTAAATCTCAAAGTATTTTCCCCACTAGATAATTATTAATTGTAAAGAAATACATTAATAATAACCATTATTTAGACAGAGCCGTGGCTGGAAGTTCAATGCATAAAGCATTGTCCTGGCACACTGAGGTCATGGGTTTGATTCCTGGTCAGGGCACATGCAAGAAGCAATCAATGAGTGCACACCTAAAAATGCAACTAAGTGGAACAATGAGTTAATGCTTCTCTCTCTCTCTCTCTCTCTCTCTCTCACTCTCTCTCTTTCCTTCTTCCTCCTTACCTTCTACTCTCCTTCCCTCCCCCTCCCTTGCCCTCTGTTTCTTTCCTTCTTCTTCTTCTCTCTCTCTCTCAATCAATGGAAAATTTAAAAATAATAAATACATAGTGCATACATAAACAGAAGAAACCTGACAGACACCACTTTCACCAAGTGTTCAAGGTTGTCATCAGTAATAAGACAGTGATAGATTAACAAAGGCATATTACTTCAGTGTTATTCACTCAAAATGCATTTTGTCTATCAAACATTAGACAGTATTTGAGACATCAAGTTGAAGACATCCTGCAAAATAAGTGGTCAGTATTCTTCAAAAGTATCAATGTCAGATTTGGAAAAAACTGTGGAGACATGACAACTAAATACACTGTAGGATCCAGAAAAAGAAAATTAGTTGAAAACCTGGCAAAAGTCAACTACATAAGATCCAAGATGGTGGCAGAGATGGTAGATGTTACACTCAACTCTTTCCAGGACCAGATAGGAGTTACAACTTAATTTAAGAACAATCACCCTGAATAACCAACTCAAGACTAAATGAAGAGGATTTCATTTATTATAACCAAGGATTCACAGAAGAAGCCACATCAAGACTTGTAGGAAGCCAGAGATGTGAAAAGGGCTGGCTCTGCTCCCACAGGTAGTGGCTGAGGTTCTGGAGGGATATCTCAGCTATGGGGTTTCCCTCTAAGAAGTATGAGGCCTAAACTTCAAGCAGGGATCCTCAGACCACAGCACCAGAGCCAGGAAGAGGCACCCACATAGCATTAGGCTGTGAAAAGCAACAAGGTTTCTGTCTGCCAGAAAGGGACAGGAGTCTGCAGATACTTAGGCACCCTTTTAAAGAGCCAACACAAATTTTAGTTCACAGCCACTTACCAGGCTTTGGAGTAGGGAGAACTCAGCAGACTAGAGCTACATGAGGAGTCTGGGGTTTGTGGTTCTGGGAAGAGACATGGGAAGACGGCCACCAGGATCCCTGTGCTGATTCATTCTCGCATATCACAGTGGCCATCTTTCTTGGACAGAACACTCCCCTCTGAGTGGCACCAGCCTGGAGGAAAGCAGTTGCCCCACTGTCGACTCCTTTATGCCCCACCCTGCAGAGATTAGTCCCTGCTGAGGAGTCAGCTGCCTTGGTCAAGAAGTAGAGGTCTGTACAGATTCAGGGGATGACAGTGACTCACTTGTCTGGCTATGAGATGGGGGCAGTTCCAGTTTCCTGAGAATCTGACTGGTGCTTCCCTCTCAGAGGAGTTTCAGTGGAATCATCCTCCTGGCTGTCAGCAGACCTACACTCTGGGCTCCAAGACCCCACCCATCTAACTCTTAGTGGCTCTGCCCCACAGGGAAAAATCCAGGACAGACTGAGACCTGTGACTCTGTGGTGGGGGGCACACCTGCCACCTTCCCTAAAGCCTGATGGGCATGACCCCCTCAAAGGAGATTCACTAGCGCCACCCAACCAACTCCACCAGAGGGTTTTTCAGAGACAGAGCCTATCAGGCAGCTAGCAGGCAGAGGCAGCAAGAAGCAAATGTCAGGGTGCTTTGCAACTTTTGCTGACCTTCCCCCAGGCCTGGTGCTTTTAAAAGCCGGCCTTGATTTGCAACATGGTCCTTACCTAAGCCCAGAAGAGGCAGCCACAAACAGTGGTCACCTGTACCTCTACCAGTTGCTAAGGGCCAGTCACAGGCAGCATCTTAAATTGGCCCGCACCGGATTTCCTCCCAAAAGTCCTAGAAGAAACACATGGTGGCCAGCTTCAGACAACATCAGAGCAGGATCCAGTTAGCTTCACAAGCAGCATATCCAAAGGGAAATCTCATCAGGCATCAAATCCAGTTGAGGCAAATTCCATCTCCTGTGGTCAGCACCTGCCCACCAACTCTCAGACTTTGGTTGAGGTAGAGACTCATAGCCAGACTGAGTGGAGTCAGTCCCATACAATAGCAATCAATACTCAAATACAACATGGAGGGCCCACATAACCCACACAAGGAACATTCCTAGAGAACCCAGCTCAGATGATAAAGGAGACTGCACCTCTGAACCCAACAGAACACCTACTACATAAGGCCACCCACCCAAAGACTGGGAATCATATCAGATGTAGCTTATACATAGAAACAAACCCAGAGAGGTAGCCAAAATGGGGAGACACCCTGAAAATTATAGAACAGAAGAAATCTCCAGAAAAAGGACTAACTGTAATAGAGGTAAACATTTTGTTAGATACAGAGTTAGAAGTAATGGTTATATGGATGCTTAAGGAACAAAGTGAGAACTTCAACAGAGATATCAAGCACAAAAAACGACAAACTATAAAAAGGAACCAGTCAGAAATGAAGAATACAATATCTGACATCAATCATACACTGGAAGCAATAAAGAGTTAGTTGGATGAAGGCAAGGATCAAATCAGCAATTTGGAAGACAAGGGAGAGAGAAACAACCAATCAGAGCAGCAAAAAAAAAAAAAAAAAAGAATGAGGAAAGTTTAGGGACCTTTGGGACAACTTGAAGCATAAGAACATTTGAATTATAGGAGTACCCAAGAAAGAGATAGAAGCAAGGGATCAAGAACCTATTTAAAGAAATAATGACCAAAAATTTTCCTAACCTGATGAAGGAAATATGATATACAAGTACAGGAAGTGCAGAGAGTCCCAAACAAGATGGGCCCAAAGAGACCCATGCCAAGACACATCATTAAAATAAAGGTTAAAGACAAAGAATCTTAAAAAACAGCAAGAGAAAAGCAGTTAACTGCAAGGGAGCTCCCATAAGACTGTCAGCTGATTTCTCAACAGAAACATTTCAGGCCAGAAGGCATTGGCATGAAATATTAAAAGTGATGAAAAGCAAGGACCTACAACCAAGACTACTTTACCTAGCAAAGCTATCATTTAAAATTGAAGGTGAAATAAAGAGCTTCACAGACAGGTAAAAACTAAAGTTAATTACCACCAAACCAGTATTACAAGAAAATTTAAAGGGCCTGCTTGATGAAGAAGAAAACAAAGGACGAACAGAGTTAAAACAATAAAATGGCAATAAATACATAACTATAAATGATCACTTTAAGTGGCCTACATGCTAAAATAAAAAAAACATAGGGTAGCTGAATGGATAAGAAAGTAAGACCCATATATATGCTCTGTACAAGAGACCCATTTCAGGACAAAAGATACACACAGACTAAAAGTAAAGGGGTGGAAAAAGATATTTTATTCAAATAGAAAGGAGAAAAAAACTAGAATAGCAGTACTTATATCTGACAAAATAAACTTTAAAAGAGACAAAGAACAGGCCCTGGCTGGTTGGCTCAGTGGTAGAGCGTCGGCCTGGCGTGCAGGAGTCCCGGGTTGGATTCCAGGCCAGGGCACACAGGAGAAGCGCCCATCTGCTTCTCCACCCCTCCCCCTCTCCTTCCTCTCTGTCTCTTCCCCCCCCCCCCCGCAGCCAAGGCTCCATTGGAGCAAAGTTTGCCGGGGCGCTGAGGATGGCTCAGTGGCCTCTGCCCCAGGTGCTAGAATGGCTCTGATTGTGGCAAAGCAATGCCCCAAAATGGGCAGAGCATCGCCCCCTGGTGGGCGTGCCAGGTGGATCCCGGTCAGGCACATGCGAGAGTCTGTCTGACTGCCTCCCCGTTTCCAACTTAAGAAAAAATACAAAAAAAAAAAAAAAAGAGACAAAGAACACTATATAATTATAAAGGGAGTAATCCAACAAGAGGATATAACCCTTATAAACATTTATATACCCAATGTAGCCGCACCTAAATACATGAAGCAAATCTTGATTGACATAAAGGGAGAGATTGACAGCAATACTGTCATAGTAGGAGATTTTAACACTGCATTAATATCAATGGTCAGATCTTTCTGACAGAAAATCAACAAGGAAGTAGCAGCCTTAAATGACACACTAGATCAAATGGATTTAATTGATATCTTTAGAGCATTTCACCCCAAAGCAGCAGAATATATATTCTTTTCAAATGCACATGGAACATATTCTAGGATAGATCACATGTTGAGACACAAAACAAGTCTTAATAAATTTAAGAAGATTGAATCACATCATCTATCTTCTCTGACCATAATGGTATGAAACTAGAAATCAATCACAAGAAGAAAACTGAAAATACACAAAGACAGAGGCTAAATAACAGGTTACTAAATAATGAGTGGATTAACAATGAGATCAAGGAAGAAATCAAAAGTTACTTTGAAACAAATGTACTCAGAAAAGTATAAGACACTGAAGAAAGAAACTGAAGAAGATACAAATAAGCGGATGCATATACCGTGTTCATGGATAGGAAGAATTAACATTATCAAAATACCCATATTACCACAATCTATAGATTCAGTGCAGTTCCTTTCCAATGGTATATTTCACAGACATAGAACAAATATTCTAAAAATTTATATGGAACCAAAAGCAACCCCAAATAACTATGGCAATCTTGAAAGGAATAGTTGGAGGAATCATACTACCTGATACCAAACTTCGATTATGAGGCCCAGTAATCAAAACAGCATGTTACTGGCATAAAAACGGATATACAGATCAATGAGACAATACAGAGCCCATAAATTAACCCACTATATGTCCAAATAACATTTGACATATAGGAGGTAAGAAAATACAATGGGGTGAAGACAGTTTATTCAATAAATAGTGTTGGAAAAACTGGACAGATGCACGCACACACAAAAGACACTAGACCACCTTTTATTATTATTTTTTTAATAATTTATTTTTTAATGGGACGACATCAATAAATCAGGATACATATATTCAAAGATAACATGTCCAGATTATCTTGTCATTCAATTATGTTGCATACCCATCACCCAAAGTCAGATTGTCTTCTGTCACCTTCTATCTAGTTTTCTTTGTGCCCCTCCCCCTCCCCCTTTCCCGTTCCCTCTCCCCCCTCCCCTGTAACACCACACTCTTATCAATTAGACCACCTTTTACACCAAACACAAGAATAAACTCAAAATTGTTAAAATCTTAAATACTAGACTCAAAACCATAAAACTCCTACTAGAAAACAGGCAGTAAAATCTCAGACATTTCTTGTAGCAATATTTTTATATTTCTATATATCTACTTGAGCAAGGGAAACAAAAGAAAAAATAAATAGGACTACATCAAACTAAAATTTTTTTCATAGCAAAGGAAACCATCAACAAAATCAAATAACCTAGTGAGTGGGAGAACATATTTGCTGATACATTTGATGAGGGATTAATCTTCAAATTTTATAAAAGAACTTATAAAACTCAATACCAAAAAAGAAAATCCAGTTAAAAACGAGCAAAGGACCTGAATGGACAACATACAGATGGGCAGTAGACACATGAGAAGATACTCAATGTTATTAATCATTAGAGGAATGCAAATTAAAACAATGAGCTATCACCTTGCACCTGTCAGAATGGTTATCATCAATTTACAAACAAGCGTTGGCAAGGATGTGGAGAAAAGAAAAAGAGAACCTTCGTGCACTGTTGTTGGGAATGCAGACTGGTGCAGCTGTGGAGCACCACTGTGGAGCAATGAGTTTTCACACAAAAAATTAAAAATGGAACTACCTTATGACTCAGTGATTCTACTTCTAGGAATTTATCTGAAGAAAACCAAACCACCAACTCAAAAGAATATATACAGCCCTATGTTCATTGCAGTGTAATTTACAATAGGCAAGAATTGGAAGCATCTCAGTTGTCCATCAGTAGATGAGTGGATAAAAATGCAGTGATACGTTTATACAATGGAATATTATGTGGCCATAAAAAAGAAGGAAATGTTAAATTTTGCAACAGCATGGATGGATCTAGAGAGCATTACCCTAAGGGAAATAAGCTGGTCAGAGATAAACAAGTACCATATGATTTCACTCATGTGGAATCTAATGAACAAAATGAACCAACAAGCAAAGTAGAGAGACAGACTCGTACATAGAGAGGAAGCTTGACAACTGTCAGAGTTGTGGGGGTGCTGGTTGAGGTGGGTGGAAAGATTGAACAAAAAAAGGAAAAAGGAAAGAAAACCTGATAGATCCAGGTTATAATGTGGTGATTGCCAGGGGTTGGGGAGGTAGAGGAGAGTGGCAACCAACAATCTACTTTCTGTTTCTGTAAGTTAAGTTTTTTAAGATTCTGTGTATAAGGAGATGATACAATATTTGTCTCTCTGTCTGACTTATTTCACCTAGCATGATACCCTCAAGGTTCATCCATATTGTTGCAAATTGTAGAATTTGCTTCTTTTTGGTAACTGAATAATAATATTCCATTGTGTATATATACCCATATTTTCTTTATCCATTCATCATCAATGGACAGTTTGGTTGTTCGTATGTCTTGGCTATTGTGAATAATGCTTCAGTGAATATGAGAGTGCAGGTATTTCAGATAGTCATTTTTATTTCCTTTGGAGATATATCAAGAAATAGGATTGCTATTGTATTGTAGTTCTATTTTTTTAATTCTTTAATTACAGTTGACATACGATATGGTTAGTTTTAGGTATACAATATGATGGTCAACCATTTATATCCATGCATCCATATTGATATATATACTTAAATTCATGGGAAAGGGTAAAGACCTAACGGAAATGGTATTTCTAGTTTTAATTTTTTGTGGACCCTTCATACTCTTTTTCATAGTGGCTGAACCAATTTGCAATCCCTCCAACACTATGAGAGAGTTCCCTTTTCTCCACATTTCAATAGCATTTGTAATGTTTTGTCTTGTTAATAATAGCCATTTTGACAGGTGTTACATCAGTGTGGTTTTGATTTGCATTTACCTAATGATAAGTAATATTGAACACCTTTTTATGTACATGTTGGCCTTTTATCTTCTTCATGTACATGTTTGTTTATCTTCTTTGGGAAAATGTCTATTCATGTCCTTTGCCCAATTTTGAATTGATCTTTTGGGGGTTTCTTGCTATCAAGTTGTATGAGTTCCTTTGTATATTTTGAATATTAACCTCTTTTCAGATATATGGTTTGTAGACATTTTCTGTCATTCCATAGGTTGCCTTTTTATTTTTCTTTTGCAATGGAGAAGCATTTAGTTAGTAGTCCCAGTTAGTTATTTCTATTTGTTGCCTGTGTTTTTGATGTTATATCACACCCCCAAAAAAAATTATTGTTGAGACCAGTGTCAAGAAATTTTTCTCCCATGTTTTCTTCTAGGCTTTTATAGTTTTGTGTTATGTTGAAATCCGCAATCCATTTCAAGTTAATTTTTGTGAGTTGTGCAAGATATGAGTCACCTTAGACTTCTTTTAATTAGTGTTCCATTGGTATATCTTTTATATCCTTTTACTTTTAACCTACTCATTTTATTAGGTATGAAATAATTTTTTTTGTAGATAACTGTATATGGAGATTGGTTTTTAAAATCTATTCTGAAAATCATGCTCCCTTAATTGACTTTTTTAGACAATTTACATTTAGACAAATTACATTAAAATATGTAAATTTTAAACAATTTAATATTTTTTAGATGTTACATGTAACTTTTTGGTGTTTGGATTTAGGTTTACCATAGTATAGTATTTTCTCTTGTTCCCGCTGGCTTTTTTATTATTCTGTTTCTCCTTTCCTGCCCTGTTTTTGATCATTTCAATATGTTTTAGTGTTCCATTTTTATTTATTTCATTTTTTACTCTTATCTTTATATAAAAATTTTAGTAGTTAATAGATCAGAATGTACATACTTACTTAAGTTTTTATATGCTACTTAGAGCTAATATTTTACCCCTTCAGGTGAAATGTAGAAACCTTACCCCCTGTGGGCTCCTTTACTCTCCCTCCTTTATTTTGTATTTGTCATATGGACTATATTATTTCTCTTATTCTTCCATTTCTGACATTTCACATTTCCCTTTAATATAATATATCCTTTCTGAAGATCTCCCTTCATAGTTATTTTAGATCAGTTCTACTGGCAATGAACTTTTTTAGTTTTCCTTGATCTAAGACTGTCTTTATTTTATCTTTATCTTTCAAGTGTAGTATATTTTCACTGGATATAGAATTTTGGGTTGAAAACTTTTTCTTTTAACACTAAAAAAATGTTCCACTTCCTTTTTAAATCCTTGATTTCTGGTGATAAATCTGCTATCTTTTTAACCATTGTTCCTTTATAGTTATGTATCATTTTCTCTGGTTCTTTTCAGAATTTTTTAACTTTTGTTTTCTGAGTTTGATTCATGGGTTGGGCCCAGATTTTGGGGGTTTTATCCTGTTTGAGATTCAGTTAACTTCTTTGATATTCAATTAATCTATTAGTTTGTATCTTTATTAAATTAGGAAAAATTTTAAGCATTTGCTTTTTGTATAGTATTCCTATTGCAGGGATAGTCGGGTAGGAAGAACAGAGATCAGGGTCAGGGAAGACACAAAATGAAGGACATGAACTGATCTTTAAAGACCTAGATTATTAGGATCTGTTCAGCTGGAAGGGGTAATAGAATACTAAGCAGAGGGGACAATGAGGAAAGACAGGTACAGGTGTGTATGGCATGTGTGGATGTGTGTTGTAGAGGAAGAGCTTAAAGCAGGAAAGGAAAATCTGATTCAGCTAGCCACTTACTTCACCTTATTAGAGATTATTACAAAATATTCCCACAAAGATATGGTTAGAAACACATCAGTATAAATTTTAAAAATGCAAGTTTTAGCCCTGGTTGGTTGGCACAGTGGTAGAGTATAGGTGCGGCGTGTGGAAGTCCCAGGTTTGATTCCCAGTCAAGACACACAGGGGAAGTGACCATCTACTTCTCTACCCATCTCCCTCCCTTCTCTCTTTCTCTCTGTCTCTCTCTCTCTCTTTCTCTCTCTTGTCCCCTCCTGCAGCCATGGCTCAAATGAGCAAGTTGGTCCCAGGCACTGAGGATGGCTCCATGACCTCGCTTCAGGTGCTAAAATAGTTTGGTGGCTGAGCAATGGAGCAGCAGCTCCAGTTGGGCAGAGCAGCAGCCCCAGATGGGGGTTGCTGAGTGAATCCCAGTCGGGGCTATTACCTCTCATTTGATTTAAAAAAAAAAATTTAAAAAATGCAAGTTTTAGAGTTTAGTATGTGTACTTTACTAAATAATTATAATCAGTCTTGTACTTTGAGCTGCTCTACCCTGCCATTGATAAGTTTTCTAGATTTTTAATTAAAATGAATTACAGTTGCCATCTTTGTTTCTACTTATTAGGAATTTCATTTTAATGCAAAATGAACAAGAGCTACTTCTTTTGATCTAAATTTGTGCTGGGTGTACAACATAATCAGCAGTTCAATACTATAGAAATGTTCACCTGAAACCTATGTACTCTAATTGGTCAATGACACCCTGTTAAATTTAATTTTCTAAATAAAATTTAAAAAATAAAAAATAAATTTATGATATTTTTATCTGAGTTTTTAAATTAAACTTTTAATTTTGAGATAACTATAGAGTCACAAATATGTAATTCACAAGTAGTTTTATATTCACATATAATGCAGATATGCTATGTATTGTTAACCCAGTTTCCCCCAATGGTAACATCTTTAACACTAGAGTACAGTATCGCAACCAGAATACTGACATTGACATAGGCAAGATACAGAACAATTCTATCACCACAGGGCTCCCAGTTGCCTTTTATACAACCACTTTCCCCTCTGCACACCCCTAAGCCCTGGCAACCACTAATCTCCAGTTGTTAATTTTGTCATTTCAAGAATATTACATAAATTGGATCATACAGTATGTAAAAATTTTTGGATTGGCTTTTCTTCACTTTCCATGATTTCTTGGAGGTTTATCTAAGTTGTTGCATGTATAAATAGTTTATTCCTTTTTATCACTGAGTAGTATTTCATGACTTATTTTTCAGCTGTATTTTGCCATTATTTAAAAAAAATTCTTGTTCCTCAGGAGTTTTTCTCATCTATATATTTACTTTGGAATTTTGGCTAAAAGCAAAACCTCAAGAACATCCTAGTTTTCCTTTCTAAATTGCACATGTTAGTCATTCATAATGAGTTGACATTATTAAGTCTTACGGGAGAAAAAATCTTATGTACAAGTATACTTTACTATTTTCCTCTTACACCTTAAACTAGAAGATCAAGCACATGAGAGAGAATGCTGCTTGAAAAATAATTAGAGCTGCCCCTGTTCCGGAATGCCATCATGCTGGTCTGTCCTGAGGCAGGACAGTTTGTCCCTGGACAGCACTCACAGGAAAGAAGCATGTTCACATGACAGGCAAGCATCTGGGGCTTTCTGTTCTCATTAGTCACATGGTGTTAGTTGTTGAACAAAAATTCAGCCCCAATAATGAGGGAGAGAATGAAAACTTCTATGTTTAAATTGTAAGTCTGGGACCAGATTCCGAACTATGTTCAATGCTCATCTAAGGAAGAAGCCTAGATTATATTTTAAGCAGAAATGAAGGAGTGGAGAAGTGAATAAATAATTGTATTGTGGACAGTGTTTAAATGAGCTATAATAACAACTTTAAGTAAAAAAAAAGTTATTTCCAAAATATTTTAAACTGTAATATCGATGTTACCTTGTATCTGTGGTGAAAGGAAGGTTTAAAGCAGTTCAGTCCTGCATTCAAATTCCCCTTCCACCACCTACAGCTTCATGTCCTTGGGCAAGTGATTTAACATCCTCAAGCCTCAGGTTTTGTTTTTTAGCTTATAAAATAAGTAATTATGAAAGTTAAAGGAAATAAGTGTGTAACTCATCTCGCACAGTGCCTAGAACAGAGAAATCTGAGCTCTGGGGAAGAAATGAAAAGGAAAAGGAACCCTACTATCTATAGGTAGAGCCCTCTTCTAAAACACTGCTAATATGCCACTATGCTTACAATACTAATATGCTGATCATTTCAGAATTATTTATAAATCTTCACTAATTTTGGTTCTATAAAATGTCTTGTGAATTTGTTAAAACTATCTGCTTAATTTCTTGAGAAAGCTTTACTTTCCAAGGACAAATTATCTATAAAAAAATTCCAAATTTAAATATAATCTCAAATTTTTCTTTTCAGATTTCTAGAACGTAGTGTTTGTGACACGTGAATGGGTTTTAATCCCTTGCTCTTTGATTTTTGCAGGAAAGGAAGGACAAGAAATCCTGGGGCCTGAAGCTGCAGCAGACAGAGCGGGATGTGCAGGTACTCTTGCTGACTCCCCTCATACCTGGTCTTTGATCAGGGCTTTTGTGTCACTGGTGCATGCATTCGTGTGTACTGAAGTTAGTCTTTTCCTCCCCTTTGATCTTACCCTCCTTAAATGTTTAAGTACCATATAAGAAGTTAGAAATGTATATTCTTTAAATACACTTGTAAACTTACAGATTTATATGACAGAGCAGATTCCATCTATATGGATGATAAGTAATACAGAGATAATACATACATCTATATAAAATAAAAAATAAATGTTTGAATGATGATTCAAACATCTACTATATTTTTTTACCAAGAAATGCAGATCTACTATTTTGAATTTCACTATTAGTTAAGTTACCAGGATCTGCATTGAATTGCCCACAAGACAAGAAAGCAGAAGAGAAAAGAATAAGTAAATATATAAACCAGATGATAATCATTAATATTGAGGAGTTGAATGAACATGTCACAGCAAAAAAAAAAAAAAATCATTTTACTTGTGATTTTTGTGAGTGAAAGAGGTCAAAGTGAAGTTAAATCATATGCTTCTAGGTGACTGAAAGCATGCTCCCTGAGACTGAAGGCTGTTCCTCTATAATGAATTCAAATCAGATTTCTGAAGCAAAAGAGTAAGTGCAGAACTTAAATCCAGACCTTATGTATGATAATGCTGACACTGAAATTGTGCCACATATGTCAGCTGAATTCTTAGAATGTAACTTTAAAAATGAATTCAAAATTATTAAATCATTTCATCAAAATGCTATACTTAAAAGTAGTATAATTGTCCCTGACAAGTTTGCTCAATGGATAGAGTATCAGCCTCACATGCAGAATTATCAAGTTTGTTCCCTGGTCACCACACACATGAGAATCGACCACTACTTTTATCCCCCTCCACCTGCCACTTCTGTCCTTCTTCCCCTCCCACAGCCAGTAGCACAATTGGTCAGAGCGTCGGCCCAGGGCTCTGAGGAGAGCTCAGTTGATTGATTTGAGCATCGGCCTTAGACAGGGATTCCCTAGTGGATCCCAGTCAAGACACATGTGGGAGTCTATCTCCCCTCCTGTCCTCACACTTAAAAAAAAAAAAAAAAGGGAGTATAATTGTAATTTGCATGTTAAATAATAAATTTGATATTTTTATTATATAGTTTTAATTAAATTTTTATTTTTTCTTCTCTTCCTTGATTTAACATTTATAGTTTTTTTCCTTGCAGCCATCATGGGACTATTCCATATATCCTTATAAATTACCTTTAATTATGTAAGATGAGTGTGTTTCACAGTAATGTGTCAGATTAGATTATCTTCTATAACATAAACATTAGCACTCCCATATTTGTCAGTCAGTTCTGCAAAACACAGAGTAAATCTGTGCTGTATGCATTACATGTGCATTCCAAATTAATTAAACAATAATGAAATATATAGTAATTCATGGTGCCTGCAGCCTAACATTTTATATTCTGGCTTTAACTTGGTTGTGCTTAACTTGCATAAATAACATATTTAGGTATGCGTGTTATCAAATATTTGTCATGCTAACTTACACATTATATAAAATACTTAATATGGATTTTTTTATTAGTGAAATAATGCTAATGGACACAAAAAACTATTCTTTATTACTTTTTTACCTAATGTTAAACTTAGATGACTTATACATAGTACCCGAGCTACAGAAGATTGTTTACCCTTTTTGGCAAAATACTATTTTACAAAAAACATTCATGGTTCCAGGTTTATAGTATTATACCTCACAGTTTGCTCTTCACTGCAAAAATGAATGAATTCTTTCAGTTTGAAGTACTGGATAGGACATTATTTCCCCTCTCCCTTAAAAAATCACATCTGGAAGATAGAGTAATCTTGTATTAACCACATTGGCTGCTGAAATGCAAGGTCTCCCCTACCCACAAGATGCTGATCCTGCTACATTATTCCCCTACAACAAGGGGAATTAAGAGTAAGCAACATTTAATAAAGCCCTAATATTTGCAGTTTTAAGGAAGGAAGGATGGAAATAGCCATTTGAGACTTTTGAGTAGTTCAACATAAAATTTTTGTGTTGCCTTTGCTTTTGTGACTTCCTTGACTTCTGGGGTATAATGTGCTGACAGAGTAAACAGAAACATTATCAGAGGTTCCACCATTTATTCAGAACTTTGTCAGATCCCTTCTATAGCTGACTCCCTTTATAGTTCATGGAGTTAAGAAAACTATCCTGTCACCTTAGAGTACAGAGAGTGAAGAGAGTGAAGGAAGGGGGTAAAGGGGCCCTAAAGGGTAAAATGGAAGGAGGTTTGACTTTGGGGGTACACAATGCAGTATACAGAAGATGTATCACAGAATTGTACACTCGAAACCTATATAATGTTATTAACCAATATCACCCCAATAATTTTAAAAAATTCACCTAAAACAACCTTTGTTCCTTCTAAGCATCCCCTTTGTACTTATGTAGTTAATAGTTTTACAGAGTTTCAAAAAATTAGAATAATAATAGAAAAACATTTAAGGATACCTATTCTGATGGCAATAAAGTATCAAAAACTACATAAATAAAACTTTTCATTCTTTGTTACATGTTTTCTTTATTGTTGCTCTCACAAATTTATGATTTTAACCCTATAATTCTACACATTGGCAAGTGATTCTAGAATTAGTCCTAGAATTCTATACTTTGACAATCAGCTCTGAGTTTTGTCATATCGAAATCCAAATTATCATTATGTTTCTGTGTATTTGCTCCTCTGTCTCTAGTATTCAAGTACATAAGTTTCTCAGTTTAAGACTAGGAATTAGTGTTATAATTGACCTTTTCACAGTGTTCACTTCTCAACACTTTAAATTTTATGTGTAAAACTGCAGTTTCTCTCTGCTTGAAATTGGCTTGGTCAGTGCAGGTTCATGGAGACAGTGTAGTTCATTTGGAGGAGTGCAGACTTGGACGTGACACCTGAGACCGAACTGCCTGCTCTAAGAGTGATAACTTTTTCTGTGATTTTGGAAATGTTATCTAACTTTTCTGACCTTAACTTTTTAATTGAGAAATTATAATGTTCACCTTGCAGGACTGCTTTGAGGAAAATAGGTAACAATTACATTGCAGTTACTATGTGTCTGGTACAGTACTAAGAACATACTATATGAATAAGTTACATTCTCTAATTAATTTTTAAAAACCATAAAAGGTACTGTTATTATCTACCAAGTTTTATATTATGTAAACTGTTATATCATAATACCTTCTGTCCCACAAATTATACCATAATGTTTACTCCTTGAGCTCATATTTCCATTCTACACAGCCTATACTAACATAGTTTCTATTTCCTATTTGAAGGTATTTTTGATCAACTGTCATTTCTTTATAAGAAAACATGTCTATAAATTGAAATTTAAGTTTCTCTTTAATTTAGGAACCAGAAGCTTCATCAAATTTTAAGTGTCGGTACCATACTGTTGATCACAACATAAATACATTGGAAATTTTAACAAGTAACTGTTAAAGAAAAATGTTACTGAAAATGAAATGAAAGGAACTGAAGTATTCTTCAATTAGTTCACATATCAGTAGTTTAATGATACTGATTTCTAGAAGAAAACATGTTTAGCATTAATTCTATTTCTATCTTGTGTTTAGCACTGAGATAACTTTACTCTCCTAAATAAAAGATAAAATACATTTTTGTATTCTTTACCCATTATATTATATGCAAAGTTATGTTTATCAATAAAAGTATTTCTAGTATCTTTTCAACTGAAAATTAAATGTTCCTTCAAGTTTGTTGAAAGCAAAGATTGAGAGCCACCTCAAGGATTTGTTTCCCAGTCATTAGAATTATTCATACCTTCATTTTCTGGGACATACAACACAAAAGGCTTTACTTATTATCAAAGAACTAAAGATACCTGGTTTTAGATTTTATTATTTTTTTGTTCTTCTCATGCAGAGGGACCTTGCTTTATATATTGAGAAACAGTTCAGGAAATTGAAATATTGTTTAATACATTTTAATACATAATTTGTTTTTTGAACTATTTATATTTTGATCAATATCTTAGAAGTACAAACTTAGTTCATTTAATTTCTGGAATTTTGTTAGGAAATAAAGTGCCTCTTCATTTTTCTAATTCAAATAAATATGTCAATGTATATTTGAGAATGGACCCTGCATGGTATTATACTAAGTGAAATTGCCAGTAAGAGAAAGATAAATACCATATTTAACTGACATATGGAATCTAATGAACAAAATAAACAAATAAAATAGAAACAGACTCAGATACAGAGCACAGACAGACAGCTGTCAGAGAGGAGGGGAAGTGGGTGAAATCAATGAAGGGATTAAGCAAAAAAAAAAAACAAAATTCATAGATACAAACAATAGTATGGTGATTACCAGAGGGAAAGAGGGTTGAAGGCAGGTAAAAGAAGTGAAGAGGGATAAAGAGTGATAGGAGGAAGCTTAACCCTGGATGCTAAACATATAAAATATACAGATGATATATAGTATTATAGAATTGTACACTTGAAACCTACATAATTTTATAACCAATGTCAACCCACTAAATTCAATAAATTTTTTTAAATTTACTCAGAGAAATATAAAATTTAAAAAAAGGGGGGTAGCAAGATGGCGATGGAGTAGGAGAATAAACCAACTTCCACCTCCCAGAACCAAAGTGGATTACAACTTAATTTTAAGAACCACATCTGGAAAAAGCATCTTTGGACTAAACTAAGGACTCTTTAACCAAGGAACACTAAATAAGCCACACTGAGACTGGTAGGAAAAGCGGAAACGTGGAGGGATCTGCCCAAATCCTGGGAGTGAATGGCAGCCTGGAGGGACTCACATGGTGGAGAGTTTAGCAGAGAGGAGAGGGTCCTGAGCCCCAGGAACAAGGCCCCAGCCTGCAGCCCCAGAGCCTAGAAGAAGCGTATGGACAGTATTTAGCTGCGAAACAAGTCAGGATACTGTTTGTGAGAAAGAGACAAATTTCTCAGATCCAGATTTGTCTTAAAGGGACCGTGCAAAAAAATTCTTTCACAACCACTCACCTGAGGCTTTGGGGGATGGGGAGAGATGAGAGGACCAGAGTAGCAGGAAGAGAGTGTAATCTAGGAGGCACAGGGAGAAACACTTTGAAGGACAGCCACCCTAACCCCTGTCACCCCCAAAATCTAAAGTGAATATATCCCCTGGAGCAAGCAATACCAGCAAAGGGAAGCAGGACACCAGCCAAATAAGCTTTCCATGGCACTCAAAGTAGAGTTGCTTAGCAGGAGGAAGCCTTCAGGAATACAGTATTGAGTGCTGAGGTCTGAGCAGCCGCACCCTTACCCACACAGCTGAGGGCTCGCAGGAGGGCGGGCAGCAGCAAGATGCAGAAGCGTGGTCCCGTCTGCAGGGGTGGAAGCCAGATTGGCCACGACTGAGGCCCAGCGTGAGCTTGGTCTCACCTGACGGATGGAAGGGGTGCACAAAAGTGATCGAACCCAGCTGTGGGCTGGGTGAGCAAGAGCAGTCCCGACTGCAATCCCGCCCACAGGGGAAAGGCAAATCCTGGGGAAATGCATAAACCCATGGCTGTGCACAGACATACAGCCCCACCCGGCCCATGGAGCTGGGATTGCAGCCAGATACAAGAACATAGCTTAGCCCGTGGGGGCGGAGCAAATGCTGGGAAACAGGTGGAGAACTGTGGCTGAGTATAAGTGCACAGCCCTGCACACGGTGCCAAGGATTGCGGCCACAGTGCCACACACAGTCCCACCTGTGGGGACGGGGTGAAGGCCGAGGTTGACCCAGGCTTGTAGACTCAGGAACGTGAACACAGCCCCTCCAGTGGAGGAGATGCAGAAACAGCAGTAACAGCCACAGAGGGCCAGCACCAGCAACGCCCATACCCAAACACCTGAGACAGTGGCAGAGGAGGTGGTGGGCCAGCAGACAAACCATACCTAGAGAACACAGAGGCCACACTCAGTGGACTCCAGTGGCCAAACCTTTATACACAGACAAAATGGGAAGGCAGAGAAACGCAACCCAAATGAATCATGAGAAATCCCCAGAAAAGGATTTAAATGAGTCAGATACAACCAAATTACTGGATGCAGAGTTTAAAATAATGATTATTAGGATGCTCAAAGATCTTAGAATAACAATAGATGGACATAACAAACACCTAAATAAAGAGATAGCAAGTATAAAAAAAGACTTGCTATCAGCCAGAATAATAAAAAAGAATCAGCCAGAAGTGACAAATACAATATCAGAAATGAAGACCACAACAGAAGAATATAAAAGCAGGATGGATGAAGCTGAGGTTCGAATCAGCGAGATAAAGAAAAAGATAAAGGCATGGAAGCAGAGCAGGAAAAAGAAAAGATTCAAAAAGTCTGAGGAAACTCTGAGAGACCTCTGTGACAACATGAAGAGAAATAACATCTGCATCATACAGGTTCCTGAAGAAGAAGAGAAAGAACAAGGGATAGAGACTTTGTTCAATCAAATCATAGCTAAAAACTTCCATAAATTGATGCAGGAAAAAGTCACACTAGTTCCAGAAGCACAGAGAATTCCATTAAAGAGAAACCCAAAGAAATCCACACCAAGACACATCATAATTAAAATACCAAAGTTAAGAGATAAAGAGAAAATATTAAAAGCTGCTAGAGAAAAAAAGGCTATCACCTACAAAGGAACTCCCATAAGGATGACATCCGACTTCTCAACTGAAACACTTGAGGTCAGAAGGGAATGCAAGAAATATTCAAAGTAATGCAGAACAAGAACCTACAACCAAGACTAGTTTATTTAGCAAGGCTATCGTTTAAAATTGAAGGAGAAATTAAAAGCTTTCCAGACAAAAAAAAAAAAATTAAAGGAATTCATTACAACCAAACCAATGATACAAGAAATGTTGAAAGGCCTGTTTTAAACAGATGAAAGGGGGAAAAGAATATAGTAAAAGAGGAATACAGCTTTAAAGAACAAAATGGCAATAAACAACTACATATCAATAATAACCTTAAATGTAAATGGACTAAATAATTCAATAAAAACATATAGGGTAGTTGCGTGGATAAGAAAACAAGACCCATACATATATTGTCTACAAGAGACACACCTTAAAACAAAAGATGCACATAGACTTAAGGTAAAAGGATGGAAAAATATTTCATGCAAATGAAAATGAAAAGAAGGCTGGGGTAGCAATACTTATATCAGAAAAAATGGACTTTAAAACAAAGGCTATAGTAAGAGATAAAGAAGGTCACTACATAATAATAAAGGGAGCAATCCAACAGGAAGATATAACTATTATAAAATCTATGCACCTAATATAGGTACACCTAAATATATAAGCAGACTTTGATGGATATAAAGGACGAGATCAAAGGGATTTCAATACCCCAATAACATCATTAGATAGATTCTCAAGAATGAAAATTAACAAAGAAACAGCAGACTTAAAGGACACACGAGACCAACTTGATTTAATAGATATCTTCAGAACCTTTCACCCTAAAGCAGCAGAATATACATTCTTTTCAAGTGCTCATGGTAATTTCTCTAGGATAAACCACATGTTAGGGCACAAAAGTGGTCTCAACAAATTTAAGAAGATTGAAATCGTGTCAAGCATTTTCTCTGATCACAGTGCATAAAACTAGAAATCAACCAAAATAGAAAAACTGAAAAATACTCAAACACTTGAAGACTAAATTGCATGTTTTAAATAATGAATGGGTGAACAATGAGACCAAAGAAGAAATAAAAATTTTCTAGAAACAAACGATAATGAGCATACAATACTCAAAATTTATGGGAGGGATCTGAAGATGGCAGCAGAGTAGGCAGACACACAGACTCCCAGCTCACACCACTGAACTGGATTACAAACTAATTTAGGAACAATCAGCGTGAAATACCAACTCTGGACTACAAGAACAGCTCTCAAAAACCAAGTAGCAAAGAAAAAGCCACACAAACCTGGTAGGGAGTGCCTGAATCTCCCCTGCCATCAGGAATATGGGGAGGTGAGGCTGAGAGACCAGAAGGGCTCTCACTCCAAGGAAAAGAGCAGAAAATACTGCACACAGCCATTGGCCTGGAAACCAGGGAGCAAGGTGTGTTGAAAGGGCCAGCTTGTCTTTCAAAACGAAAGGGGAGAGAGAGAGACAGATGGTGGGGGGTACAGGAATGCAAGGGAAAACCTGAGATGCAGACTCATCCAGTGCTTGAGGCAGTCATACCTGTGGGAGCGGTTGATCCTTCCACATAACACAAGATTAAAGTGGTTCCAGGTCACCCATCTCCAGACATCTATCCAGCTCCAATCATCCCAATAATAAACAGCTGAAAAGAAGAAGTGGGGAGGAGGGGCAGTAACTCAGGTCTCCATCGAGAACTGAGATACACCTCCCCCTACTGAAGCTGAGAAAACACCCTGCCCCCAGAGAAAGTAACTGGCAGAGGAGGCCTTCAGAGTCTCAGGTTACACCCACCGCATTTCTGGATACAGTTTCAAATAAGCCCCCTGCTGAGATTAGTAAACAAGACTATCACCTGTTAAGAAAACAAACAATTCAAGACTTCAAAGCATCCCAAATCCGAAAGTGGATTACAAATAATAGCTGATGCCAACCCAAGAAGACCTAGAAATAACACAATTGAAAACTGGAGGCAGATGACACCAAGCCTAGACTCAATCAGCTCTACAAACAAAACACCCAAACACACAGACATAATGAGAAGACAGAGAAGTGCAATCCAAAGGAAAGCACAAGAGAAACCTCCAGGAAATGAACTGAGTGATATGAAAATAACCAAACTTCCGGAAACGGAGTTCAAAATAATGATTGTAAGGATGCTTAGGGATCTTAGAACAACAATGGATGGTCATTACAAACACCTAAATAAAGAAATAGCAAGTATAAAAAAGGATATTGAAATATTAAAAGAGAAGCAGTCGGAGATGACAAATACAATATCAGAAATGAAGACCAGAATGGAAGGAATTAAAAACAGGATGGATGGAGCTGAGGATTGAATCAGCAAGTTGGAGGACAAGTAGAATGAAGGCATGAAAGCAGAGAAGGGAAAAGAAAAGAGATTCAAAAAGTCTGAGGAAACTCTTAGAGAGCTCTGTGACAACATGAGGACAAGTAATATCCACATCATAGGGGTTCCTGAAAAAGAAGAGAAAGAACAAGGAATAGAGACTTTTTTCAATCATATCATGGCTGAAAACTTCCCTCAATTAATGCAGGAAAAACTCTCACAAGATCAAGAAGTACAGAGAACACCATTAAAGAGAAACCCAAAGAAACCTAGACCAAGACACATCATAATTAAAATACCAAAGCTAAGTGATACAGAAAATATTAAAAGCTTCCAGAGAAAAAAAGTCTATCACCTACAAAGGAGCCCCCATATGGATGACATCCGACTTCTCAACTGAAGCACTTGAGGCCAGAGGGAATGGCAAGAAATATTCAAAGTAATGCAGAGCAAGAACCTAAAACCAAGACTCCTTTATCCAGCAAGGCTATCATTTAAATTTGAAGGAGAAATAAAAGCTTCCCAGACAAAAAAAAACTCAAGGAATTTATTACAACCAAAGCAAAGCTGCAGGAAATGATATGGGGCCTGTTGTATACAGCTAAAAGTGGGAAAAGAATATAACAAAAGAGAAATACAGCTTTAAAGAATAAAATAGCAATAATCAACTCCATATCAATAATAACCTTAAATGTAAATGGATTAAATGATCCAATCAAAAGACATAGGGTAGCTGCATGGATAAGAAAACAGGACCCGAACATATGCTGTCTACAAGAGACACACCTTAAAACAAAAGATACACATAGACTGAAGGTAAAAGGATGGAAAAAAACATTTCATGCAAATGGAAATTAAAAAGAAGCTGGGGTAGCAATACTTATATCAAACAAAATGGACTTTAAAACAAGGATATAGTAAGGGATAAAGAAGGCCACTACATAATGATAAAGGGAGCAATCCAACAGGAAGATATAACTATTATAAATATCTATGCACCTAATATTAGAGTACCAAATATATGAAGCAGATTTGATGGATATACAGGGTGAGATCAACAGCAATACTATAATAGTAGGGGATTTCAATACCCCACTAACATCACTAGATAGATCCTCAAGAAAGAAAATTAACAAAGAAACAGCAGACTTAAAGGACAGACTAGATCAACTTGATTTAATAGATATCTTCAGGACCTTTCACCCTAAAGCAGCAGAATATACATTCTTTTCAAGTGCTCATGGTACATTCTCCAGGATAGACCACATGTTAGGACATAAAGTGGTCTCAACAAATTTAAGAATATTGAAATCATATCAAGCACTTTCTCTGATCACAATTACATGAAACTAGAAATTAACCACAACAGAAAAACTCAAAAATTCTCAAACACATGGAAACTAAATAGCAAGTTGTTAATAACAAATGGATTAAGGAAGAGATCTAAAAGAAAAAAAATTTCTAGAAACGGATGATAATGAGCATACAACAACTCAAAATTTATGGAATACAGATAACGCAGTACTAAGAGGGAAGTTCATAGCACTACAGGCACACTTTAAGAAGCTAGAAAAAGCTCAAATAAACAACTTAACCCTGCATCTAAAAGAGCTAGAAAAATAACAGCAAGTAAAGCCAAAATGTAGTAGAAGGAAGGAAATAATAAAGATCAGAGCAGAAATAAATGACATACAGGCTAAAGTAACAATACAGAGAATCAATGAAACTAGGAGCTGGATCTTTGAAAAGGTAATCAAGATCGATGAAACTTTAACTAGACTCACCAAGCAAAAAAGAGAGAGGACTCAAATAAATTAGAAATGAAAGCAGAGAAATAACAACTGACACAACAGAAATACAAAATATTGTAAGAAAATACTATGAAGAACTGTATGCCAAAAAACTAGACAACCTAGATGAAATGGACAAATTCCTTGAAACATACATTCTTTTAAAAATCAATCTGGAAAAATCAGAAAACCTAAACAGACCGATTAAACCAAATGAGATTGAAACGGTTACCAAAAAACTCCCATCAAAGAAAAGTCCTTGGCCTGATGGCTTCACAAGTGCATTCTACCAAATATTCAAAGAACTAACTCCTATCCTTATCAAGCTATTTCAAAAAATTCAAGAGGAAAGAGGACTTCCAAACTCCTTTTATGAGGCGAGCATAATTCTGATTCCAAAACCAAGCAAAGACAACACAAGGAAAGAAAACTATAGGCCAATATCCTTGATGAATATAGATTCTAAAATCCTCAAGAAAACATTAGCAAACCTGATCCAACAATATATGGAAAAAATCATACACCATGATCAAGTGGGATTTCTTCTGGGGAGGCAAGACTGGTACAATATTTGCAAATCAATCAATATGATTCATCACATAAACAAAAGGAAGGAGAAAAGCCACATGATAATTTCAATAGATACAGAAAAAGCATTTGATAAAATCCAGCACCCATTCATGATCAAAACTCTCAGCAAAGTGGGAATACAGGGAACATACCTCAACATGATAAAAGCCATCTATGTCAAACCCACAGCCAACATCATCCTCAATGGGCAAAAATTAAAAGCAATCCCCTTCAGATCAGGAACAAGGGAGGTGTGCCCCCTGTCACCACTCTTATTCGACAAAGTCCTTGGAAGTTCTAGCCACAGCAATCAGACAAGAAGAAGAAATAAAAGGTATTCAAGTTGGTAAAGAAGAAGTAAAACTATCATTATTTGCAGATGATATGATATTGTATATAGAAAACCCTAATATCTCAGTCAAAAACTACTGGACCTGATAAATGAATTCAGCAAAGTGGCAGAATATAAAATAAATACTCAGAAATAGGAGGCATTTTTTAAATTTTTTATTTCAGAGGCATTTTTATACACCAATAATGAACAGTCAGAAGAGAAATTAAGGAAACAATCTCCTTCACTATTACAACCAAAAAGATAAAGTACCTAGGAGTAACTTTAACCAAGGAGACTAAAGACTTGTACTCGGAAAATTATAAAACATTGATAAAAGAAATCAAGGAAGATACAAACAAGTGGAAGCATATACCATGCTCATGGTTAGGAAGAATAAACATCATTAAAATGTCTATATTACCTAAAACCATTTATAAATGCAATGCAATACCTATTAAAATACCAATTACATACTTTAAGATTTAGATCACATATTCCAAAAATTTATATGAAACCAAAAAAGAACACAAATAGCCTCAGAAATATTAAAAAAGAAGAATAAGGTGGAAGGTATCACACTTCCTGATATCAAGTTATACTACATGGCCATTGTACTCAAAACATCCTGGTACTGGCATAAGAACAGGCATGAAGATCAATGGAACAGAACAGAGAACCCAGAAATAAACCCACACTTTTATGGACAACTGATATTTGACAAAGGAGGCATACAATGGAATAAAGACAGCCTCTTTAATAAATGGTGTTGGGAAAATTGAGCTACATGCAAGAAAATGAAACTAGAACACCAACTTACACCATTCACAAAAATAAACTCAAAATGGATAAAAGACATAAATGTGAGCTGTGAAACCATAAGCGTCTTAGAAGAAAACATAGGCAGTAAGCTCTCCGACATCTCTCACAGCAATATATTTGCTGATTTATTTCCACAGGCAAGTGAAATAAAAGACAGGATAAACAAATGGGACTATATCAAACTAAAAAGCTTTTGCACAGCTAAAGACATTCAGAACAGAATAAAAAGACAACCCATACAATGGGAGAACATATTTAACAATACATCTGATAAGGGGTTAATCAAAATTTATTAAACTTGTAAATCTCAACACCAAGAAGATAAACAATCCAATCAAAAATGGGCAAAAGAAATGAATAGACACTTCTCCAAAGAGGACATTCAGATGGCCAATGGGCATACGAAAAAATGCTCAACATCACTAATCATTAGAGAAATGCAAATTAAAACCACAATGAGTATCACCTCACACCAGTCAGAATGGCACTCATCAACAAAACAACACAGAATTAGTGCTGGCAAGACTGTGGAGAAAAGGATACCCTCCCGCACTGCTGTTTGGGATGCATACTGGTGCAGCCACTGTGGAAAACAGTATGGAGATTCCTCAAAAAATTAAAAATCAAACTGCCTTTTGACCCAGCTATCCCACTTTTAGGAATATACCCTAAGTACACCATAGAACTTTTCCAAAAGGAGAAATGCACCCCCATGTTTATGGCAGCATTGTTCACAACAGCGAAGATCCTGAAACAGCCCAAGTGTCTGTCAGTGGACGAGTGGATTAAAAGCTTTGATACATATATACTATGGAATACTACTCAGCCATAAGAAATGACATCGGATCATTTACAATAACATGGATGGACCTTGATACCATTATACAGAGTGAAATAAGTAAATCAGATAAAACTAAGAACTATATGAATCCATACATAGATGGGACATAAAAATGAGACTCAAAGACATGGACAAGAATGTGATGGGGGGGAGGGCGAGGAAGGAGAGAGAGGTGGTGGGGTGAGGGGAGGGCCACTATAAAACCAGATAGAAACTGACAGAAGACAATATGACTTTGGGTGAGGGATATGCAACATAATCAAATTTCAAAACAATCTGGAGATGTTTTCTCTGAACATATGTACCCTGATTTATCAATGTCACTGCATTAAAATTAATAAAAAAAATGTAAAAAAAATTTATGGGACACAGCAAAAGCAGTACTGAGAGCGAAGTTCATAGTATTACAGGCCTTAAGAAGCTAGAAAAAGCTCAAATAAACAACTTAACCCTGAATCTGAAAGAACTAGAAAAAGAACAGCAAGTAATTCCAGAGATAGTAGAAGTAAGAAAATAATAAAGATCATAGTGGAAATAAATGACAAAGAGTCTAAAGAAACAATACAGAGGATCAATGAAACCAGGAGCTGGTTCTTTGAAAAGGTAGACAAGATCGATGAACCTTTAACCAGACTCACCAAGAAAAAAAGAGAGAGGACTCAAATAAAATTAGAAATGAGAGTGGAGAAATAAAAACTGACACAGCAGAAATACAAAATATTGTATGAAATTACTATGAAGAACTATATGCCAAAAAACTAGACAACATGTTGGACAAATTCCTTGAAACATATTGTCTTTAAAAATTAATCAGGAAGAATCAGAAAACCTAAACAGACCGATTATACCAAATGAGATCAAAACAGTTATCAAAAAACTCCCAGCAAACAAAATCCCAGGGCCAGATGGCTTCACAAATAAATTCTACCAAATATTCAAAGAACTAACTCCTATCCTTATCAAGCTATTTCAAGAAATACAAGAGGAAAAAAGACTTCCAAGCTTTTTTTATGAGGCAAGCATTATTCTGATTCCAAAACCAGGCAAAGACAACACAAAGAAAGAAAATTATAGGTCAATATCCCTGATGAATTTAGATGCTAAAATCTTCAACAAAATATTACCAAAGCAGATTCAGCAATATATGAAAAAAATCATATACCATGATGAAGTGGGATTTATTCTGGGCAGGCAAGTCTGGTGCAATATTCACAAATCAATCAATGTGATTCATCACATAAACAAAAGGAAGGAGAAAAACTACATGATAATTTCAAGAGATGCAGAAAAAGCATTTGATAAAATCCAGCACCCATTCATGATCAAAACTCTCAGCAAAGTGGGAATACAGGGAACATACTTCAACATGATAAAAGCCATCTATGACAAACCTACAGCCAACATCATACTCAATGGGCAAAAATTAAAAGCAATCCCCTTAAGATCAGAAACAAGGCAGGGGTGCCCCCTTTCACCACTCTTATTCAACATAGTTCTGGAAGTCCTAGCTACAGCAATCAGACAAGAAGAAGAAATAAAATGCATCTAAGTTGGTATAGAAGAAGTAAAACTATCATTATTTGCAGATGATATGATATTGTATATAGAAAACCCTAAAGTCTCAGTCAAAAAACTACTGTGCTTGATAAATGAATTCAGCAAGGTGGCAGGATATAAATTTAATACTCAGAAATCAGAGGCACTGTTATACACCAACAATGAACTGTTAGAATGAGAAATTAAGGTAACAATTCCCTTCACTATTGCAACCAAAAAAGTAAAGTTCTAGGAGTAAATTTAATTAAAGAAATTAAAGACTTGTACTCGGAAAATTATAAAACATTGATAAAAGAAATCAAGGAAGATACAAACAAGTGGAAGCATATACCATGTTCATGGATAGGAAGAATAAACATCATTAAAATGTGTATATTACCCAAAGCAATTTATAAATTCAATGCAATACCTATTAAAATACCAATGATGTACTTCAAAGATATGGAACACATATTCCAAAAATTTATATGGAATACAAAAAGAACATGAATAGCCTCAGCAATCTGGAAAAAAAAGAATAGGGTGGAAGGTATCACACTTCCTGATATCAAGTTATACTACAAGGCCATTGTACTGAAAACAACTTGTTACTGGCATAAGAACAGGTATATAGATTAATAGAACAGAACAGACAACCCAGAAATAAATCCACACCTTTATCGACAACTGATATTTGACAAAGGTGGTAAGAGCATATAATAGAGTAAAGACAGCCTCTTCAACAAATGGTGTTGGAAAAATTGGACAGCTACCTGCAAAAAAAATGAAACTAGACCACTAACTTACACCATGCACAAAAATAAACTCAAAATGGATAAAAGACTTAAATGTAAGCTGTGAAACCATAAGCATTTTAGAAGAAAACATAGACAGTAAGCTCTCTGACATCTCTCACAGCAATATATTTGCTAATTTATCTCCACGGGCAAGTGAAATAAAAACAGGATAAACAAATGTGACTATATCAAACTAAAAGCTTTTGCACAGCTAAAGACAATGTGAACAGAATAAAAAGACAACCCATACAATGGGAGAACATATTCGACAATATGTCTGATAAGGGGTTAATAACCAAAATTTATAGAGAACTTGTAAAACTCAATACCAGGAAGTTAAACAATCCAATAAAAATGGGCGAAAGAAATGAATAGACACTTCTCCAAAGAGGACATTCAGATGGTCAATGGGCATATGAAAAAATGCTCAACATCACTAATCATTACAGAAATGCAAATTAAAACCACAATGAGATATCACCTCATACTAGTCAGAATGGCACTCATCAACGAAACAACACAGAATAAGTGCTGGCGAGGATGTGGAGAAAAGGGAACCCTTCTGCACTGCTGGTGGGAATAAGGACTGGTGCAGCCACTATTAAAAACAGTATGAAAAAAAAAGTATGAAGATTCCTCAAAAAATTAAAAATCAAACTGCCTTTTGACCCAGCCACCCCACTTTTAAGAATATATTCCAAGACCACCATATCACTGATTCAAAAGGAGAAATGCACCCCCGTGTTTATGGCAGCATTGTTCACAATAGTGAAGATCTGGAAACAGCCCAAGTGTCCGTCAGTGGATGAGTAGATTAAAAAGCTTTGGTACATATATACAATGGAATACTATGAGACCATGAACAAGAAGGAAATCTTACCTTTTCGACAACATGGATGGACTTGGAAACTATTATGTTAAGTGAAATAAGCCAAGCAGAAAAAGAAAAATATCATATGACCTCACTCATTTGAGGAATCCAATGAACAGTGTGAACTGAGGAACAGAATTGAGATAGAGGATGGATCAAAGGGACCAGAGGAAAAGAGGATAGAGGGAAGGGGATGAGAGGATGGGATAAACCTGAAGGGAAGGGGGGAGGGTGCTATAGGGAGGGAGACAAGGGAGATGTTGAGAGGAATACAGAGAAGTGGGGATGCATTCAGGGTGACACTAGATCCTATGTAAACACAATAAACTAAAATCAATAAAAAGATAAAAATAAAAATATAAATTTTCTCAAAAATATAGAAGTTATTAATAATCAGGACTATATTACATATAATAAATGTATCTTTTAACTAAAGATCATTAAAATTGGGAAATCGATTTTAGACCTTATCTATATTTGTCTCTAAATGAGTACATTTAAACCAGTCTGTACATAGAAGAGTATTAAAACTTATTAAAGATTCAAGGTTCATATTTAAAGTGCAGACTATGTAATTCTGAAAAGTGTATATTATTTTAAAAACCCATGATAACAACATATGTATGAGTTGTTTGTTTATACGTGTGTATGTATATATAGTTATCAAGATATAAAAAGTATAAACATTTTATAAGTGGAGACTGTTTAATTGAAAGAAACATTTTATAACATAATTTGATAAAATAGTTTGTTTCTTGTTAACTCTACATGAATCTATAAGAAGTCATAAAATACTAATTTTACTATGACTTATCTAAATTAACTTGATAATTTAAAGTTATGTTGAAGATTCAGTGACGCTGACTTTATGCTTTAGCTTTTCAAGAATGCTTATTGCTTTCCACTAATGATGGAGACTGAGAATGATTTTTTGAGACTTCTCTTTGGCTTTCTCACACCAGGCTCTTGAAAAGCAATGAATGTTTTAATAGTAGGGAATGGAAGAGGTGAGGTCGTTAGAGGATAATCACTGTCACTTCCCTCTGCCATATTATTATATGACTGATTGCAGAGCTTCCTAACTAGGACTCAGTATTCTCATTTCAGTTGCTATTCTTCACCCTAATAGACACCCATGTAAACCACAAACACAGCTATGCTTGTCATGGATTTATGTTGCCTTGATTAAGCAATAAAGAAGTTTTCCCGCCTGATCTGTGGTGGCGCAGTGGATAAAGCGTTGACCTGGAAATGCTGAGGTCGCTGGTTTGAAACCCTGGGCTTGCCTGGTCAAGGCACATATGGGAGTTGATGCTTCCAGCTCCTCCCCCACTTCTCTCTCTCTGTCTCTCCTCTCTCTCTCGTTCTCTCTCTCTCTCTCTCTCTCTCTCTCTCTGTTTCCCCCTCTCCTCTATAAAATGAATAAATAAATAAATAAAATTAAGAAGTTTTCCCAATCAGTGTTTTGAATTTTTTTCTTTTGGCAACCTGAAGGTTTTTGTGTTCTGAGGCAACGTGTTGTGTTATGTACTCGTCAGTGGAGGGATGTTTCTTTTCTGTGAAAAGGGGAGGCTAGAGAGAAAAATGAACCTCTAAGACTAAGAAAGATCATACGTGGAAGTTGAGGTTCTGAGAGCAGATCCCCTTAGAACCAACAGAACCAGCAACTTTTAAAGAGTTTTCTCTGACCAGTAACCCCAGCTTGGTAACTACTGGCGGTGTATAGCAGATGCTAAATATTCAGTAGTCATTGGCTGTATGAAAAGAAGGGGAAAAAATGGTGGGTCGCCATTATTACCATGTTGTTGACTCTATGGTTTTAAACAGCAGTGCCCCCTAAGGAGGTTAGCTACTAATACTGTGCAGGAAGAAATTTAGCAAGATTGTTTTAATGGCTGCTGAACAAAAAAGATGCCTATACATCATCATTTTAATTTGGCCCAATTATTCTCTGCTGGGAACGGAAGTGCAGTTAGAAGTGCATAAAGAAGCAGCCAGGAGACATTTGGGAACCATCCTAACCCAGGAGAGCTCCCCTAGCCAAGTAGACAGACCCCCTGCCAGTGTGGAATGGAGGAGGGCTGAGGCGTAGTGCTGCTTAGAACCTCAGCAGCACTCGGGCCGTCTTCTCAAAGTGAAGGTAAGCTGTTATCCCTTAAACCTTTCTAATTCAGGAAAAAAAGTGCCTCTGCCTCAATGCCACAGTTAAAGGTCTGTTGAGGCAAAAGAAGAGCAAAAGGAGATAACTATTTAAGCTATTTTCTAAGAAAATAACTATACTTCACAGTGGTTTATATTGAGAATGATTCAGATTCAAGTTACAACTCTTAAGTATACGATACAGTAGGTTGCCAAGTTTTTTTTTTAATTTTATTTTTTTAATGGGGTGACATCAATAAATCAGGATACATATATTCAAAGATAACAAGTCCAGATTATCTTGTCGTTCAATTATGTTGTATACCCATCACCCAAAGTCAGATTGTCCTCTGTCACCTTCTATCTAGTTTTCTTTCTGCCCCTCCCCCTCCCCCTTTTCCTGTCCCTTTCCCCCCTCCCCCCCCCTGTAACCACCACACTCTTATCAATGTCTCTTAGTTTCACTTTTATGTCCCACCTACGTATGGAATAATGCAGTTCCTGGTTTTTTCTGATTTACTTATTTCACTTTGTATCATGTTATCAAGATCCCACCATTTTGCTGTAAATGATCCGATGTCATCATTTCTTATGGCTGAGTAGTATTCCATAGTGTATATGTGCCACATCTTCTTTATCCAGTCATCTATTGATGGGCTTTTTGGTTGTTTCCATGTCCTGGCCACTGTGAACAATGCTGCAATGAACATGGGGCTGCATGTGTCTTTACGTATCAATGTTTCTGAGTTTTGGGGGTATATACCCAGTAGAGGGATTGCTGGGTCATAAGGTAGTTCGGTTTTCAGTTTTTTGAGGAACCACCATACTTTCTCCCATAATGGTTGTACTACTTTACGTTCCCATCAACAGTGTATGAGGGTTCCTTTTTCTCCACAGCCTCTCCAACATTTGCTATTACCTGTCTTGTTAATAAAAGCTAATCTAACAGGTGTGAGGTGGTATCTCATTGCAGTTTTGATTTGCATTTCTCTAATAGCTAAAGAAGATGAGTATCTTTTCATATATCTGTTGGCCATTTGTATTTCTTCCTGGGAGAAGTGTCTGTTCATGTCCTCTTCCCATTTTTTTATTGGATTGTTTGTTTGTTTGTTGTTGAGTTTTATGAGTTCTTTGTATATTTTGGATATTAGGCCCTTATCTGAGCTGTTGTTTGAAAATATCATTTCCCATTTAGTTGGCTTTCTGTTTATTTTGTTATCAGTTTCTCTTGCTGAGCAAAAACTTCTTAGTCTGATGTAGTCCCATTCATTAATTTTTGCCTTCACTTCTCTTGCCTTTGGAGTCAAATTCATAAAATGCTCTTTAAAACCCAGGTCCATGAGTTGAGTACCTATGTCTTCTTCTATGTACTTAATTGTTTCAGGTCTTATGTTTAGATCTTTGATCCATTTTGAGTTAATTTTAGTACAGGGGGACAAACTGTAGTCCAGTTTCATTCTTTTGCATGTGGCTTTTCAGTTTTCCTAGCACCATTTATTGAAGAAGCTTTCTTTTCTCCATTGTGTGTTGTTGGCCCCTTTATCAAAAATTATTTGACTATATATATGAGGTTTTATTTCTGGACTTTCTATTCTGTTCCATTGGTCTGAGTGTCTATTTTTCTGCCAATACCATGCTGTTTTGATTGTCGTGGCCCTATAATATAGTTTGAGGTCAGGTACTGTAATTTCCCCAGCTTCATTCTTTTTCTTTAGGATTGCTTTGGCTATTCGGGGTTTTTTATAGTTCCATATAAATCTGATGTATTTTTGCTCTATTTCTTTAAAAAATGTCATTGGAATTTTGATGGGAATTGCATTAAATTTGTATATTGCTTTGGGTAATATGGCCATCTTGATTATATTTATTCTTCCTAACCAAGAACAAATTATATTCTTCCATCTCATTATATCTTTTTTGATTTCCCTTAACAATGGTTTATAGTTTTCATTATATAAGTTGTTTACATTCTTTGTTATGTTTATTCCTAAGTATTTTATTTTTTTTGTTGCAATCGTGAAGGGGATTATTCTTTTGAGTTTGTTCTCAATTGTTTCATTGTTGGCATATAGAAAGGCTATTGACTTCTGTATGTTAATTTTGTATCCTGCGACCTTACTGTATTGGCTTATTGTTTCTAGTAGTCTTTTTGTGGATTCTTTGGGGTTTTCGATGTATAGGATCATATCATCTGCAAAAAGTGATACCTTTATTTTTTCTTTTCCTATATGGATGCCTTTTATTTCTTTGTCTTGTCTGATTGCTCTGGCTAGAACCTCTAGTACCACATTAAATAAGAGTGGAGAGAGTGGACAACCCTGTCTTGTTCCTGATTTAAGGGGGAAAGCCTTCAGTTTAGTGCCATTTAATATGATGTTAGCTGATGGTTTATCATATATGGCCTTTATCATGTTGAGATATTTTCCTTCTATACCCATTTTGTTGAGAGTCTTAAACATAAAATTGTGTTGTATTTTATCGAAAGCCTTTTCTGCATCTGTTGATAAGATCATGTGGTTTTAGTTCTTTGTTTTGTTGATATGGTGTATTACATTAACCGTTTTACGTATGTTGAACCATCCTTGAGATTCTGGGATGAATCCCACTTGATCATGATGTATTATTTTTTTTAATATGTTGTTGTATTTGATTTGCTAGTATTTTGTTTAGTATTTTAGCATCTGTATTCATTAGAGATATTGGTCTGTAGTTTTCTTTTTTTGTGCCATCCTTGCCTGGTTTTGGTATGAGGGTTATGTTGGCCTCATAAAATGTGTTTGGAAGTATTGCTTCTTCTTCAATTTTTTGGAAGACTTTCAGTAGAATAGGAACCAAATCTTCTTTGAATGTTTGATAAAATTTGCTGATATAGTTGTCAGGGCCTGGACTTTTATTTTGGGGGAGATTTTTAATGGTTTTTTCTATTTTTTCTCTACTAATAGGTCTGTTTAGGCTTTCTACTTCTTGACTCAGTCTAGGAAGGTTGTATTGTTCTAGGAATTTATCTATTTCTTCTAGGTTGTTGAATTTAGTGGCATAAAGTTTTTCATAGTATTCTACAATAATTCTTTGTATATCTATGGTGTCCGTGGTGATTTCTCCTCTTTTGTTTTGGATTTTGTTTATATGAGTTCTTTCTCTATTTTCCTTGGTAAGTCTTGCCAAGGGTTTGTCAATTTTGTTGATCTTTTCAAAGAACCAGCTCCTTGTTCTATTAATTTTTTTTATAGTTTTTCTGTTCTCTATTTCATTTATTTCTGCTCTGATTTTTATTATCTCCTTTCTTCGGCTGGTTTTGGGTTTTCTTTGTTCTTCTTTTTCTAGTTCCTTAAGGTGTGAAGTTAAGTGGTTCACTTGGGCTCTCTCTTGTTTGTTCATATAGGCCTGAAGTGATATGAACTTCCCTCTTATCACTGCTTTTGCTGCATCCCATAGATTCTGATATGTCGTATTGTCATTTTCATTTGTCTGTATATATCTTTTGATCGCTGCACTTATTTCTTCTTTGACCCATTCATTTTTTAAAAGTATGTTGTTTAGTTTCCACATTTTTGTGGGATTTTTTTCCTCTTTTTTGCAGTTGAATTCTAATTTCAAGGCTTTATGATCAGAAAATATGCTTGGTACAACTTCGATTTTTCTGAATTTGCTGATGTTTTTGTGGCCCAACATATGGTCAATTCTTGAGAATGATCCATGTACACTGGAGAAAAATGTATACTCAGTCACTTTGGGATGAAATGTCCTGTAGATGTCTATCATATCTAGGTGCTCTAGTGTTTTGTTTAAGGCCACTATATCTTTGTTGATTCTCTGTTTGGATGACCGATCTAGAGCCATCAGCGGTGTATTGAGGTCTCCAAGTATGATTGTATTTTTGTCAGTTTTTGTTTTAAGGTCAATAAGTAGCTGTCTTATATATTTTGGTGCTCCTTGGTTTGGTGCATATATATTAAGAATTGTTATGTCTTGATTCAGTGTACCCTTAGCCATTATGAAATGGCCATTTTTGTCTCTGAATACTTTTTCTGTCTTGTAGTCAGCATTATCAGATATGAGTATTGCTACGCCTTCTTTTTTTTGGATGTTATTTGCTTGGAGTATTGTTTTCAGCCTTTCACTTTGAATTTGTTTTTATCCTTGTTGCTTAGATGAGTTTCCTGTAGGCAGCATACAGTTGGATTTTCTTTTTTAATCCATTCTGCTACTCTGTGCCTTTTTATTGGTGAGTTTATTCTGTTTACATTTAGTGTAATTATTGACACTTGTGAGTTCCCTATTGCCATTTTATGTATTGCTTTCTGTTAGTTTTGTGTCTTGTTTGTTCCTTCTCTTTCGTTGGAAACACCAAGTTTTGAGACTAAGGTTTTGTCTTTTTTTTTCTTGCTTTAGCATTGAGAAGTTTAGGACTGCTACCCCCTGCGTGAGCCTTCTCTGTGTCTTGTCTGTTAAAATGGAGCACAAGTAAAGCTATGAAGCGTAAAAGGAATATTGTGAAATTTTAACACTTTTATGACACTTTAAATTTATTTTTTAAATCATTTAGAATCATTTCTTAATCGATTCTAACAGGTTAAGTGAATTTTGTTTTTGATATTCAGCAAATATTTCCTACAGATTTAAGAACAATCTAATCTCTCAGGATAGACAGCTTCTCATTTAGAAAAACTGGTGAAGTTGCTATTAATAAAGTATACATTCCTTTTAGTAAAAGATGATGAATGCGACTCGGATGCAGAAAATGAACAAAACCATGACCCTGATGTGGAAGAGTTCCTGCAGCAACAAGACACCGCTGTCATTTACCCTGAGGCACCTGAAGAGGACCAGAGGCAGGGCACACCAGAAGCCAGCGGCCATGATGAGAATGGTGAGTGGAGCGGCACGGTGTTTTGTTTCTCACCTTTACTGGATATTCCCATTCCTCTGCTGTGGGAACCTACTATCCTGCTACACAGATCATTTTTGAAAACCAAAATTAACTGCAGGTGGCTGTAAAGACTAATCTCTTTAATTAATGGAAGGAACACTGTCTGTGATAACAGTATAGTTTCTATTAGTGGCATCTAATGTATATAGTGGTAATGCCTGCCACTGCATGTGAAATGCTTAAAACAGTGTGTAGACATTGATTTTCATTGACTAACACATATGGCAGCAAGTAGATATGGAAGCTACAATGAACTGATTTTTTCCCACTGTTCTTCTAGCAAGCAAAACATGGTTGTCCGGCTCAAAACATACGAATTTGCAGATAAATGGTTTTTCTCTATCTGATTTAGTCCACTCTGATATGAACAGCCGCTGTATATAGTGTAACAAAATGCAATTATAAAGTGTTTGTAATCTCCTAAAAAGAAATAGGCTACTTCTCTGCCCTTCTATATACCAGAAACAGATGAAAATAGCTGGCAGATAATCTTCTCAGAAATTTTATGCAAGATCTGTACCAAAGAGTAGGAAGTTACTTGGGATGTTTAAGATTACTTCAAGTTTTAAGATCCTAAGACTAGGCTGATTTTTCCAGGATCCCAGTTTAATGGATATATTTAGCTTAATATTCAAATAATCAACTTTTTTTCAGACATTTTTTAGAATAATTGAGTAGTTGTATGTTTATAACAAAATTGAGACAGAGGTACAGAGATGTCCCATATACCCCTTAACACCCCCCACCCCCACACACACACATGTCTAGGCCTTTCCCATGATCAATATAACCAGAATAGTACTATAACCAGAATAGTACTTTCTTTTCTTTTTTTAACCAAGGATAAACCTATATTGACACATTCAAAGTTTATAGTTTACCTTAGGGTTCACTCTTCGTGTTGTATATTCCATGGGTTTGGACAAATATATAAGGATGTGTATCTATTATTACCATATGACACAGAGTGGTTTTACTGACCCTAAAAGTCCTTTGTGCTCTGTTCATTCATCTTCTCTCCTCGCCCCTCCCCAAGGCAACCACAGATATTTAAGTCTCCTTAGCCTTGTTCTTTCCAGAGTCATACAGTATATAGCCTTTTCAGGTTGACTTTTTTCACTTAGAAATCTGCATTTAAGGTTCTTCCATGTCTTTTCATGGCTTGATAGCTCCTTTTTTAATTAATTTTAATGGGGTGACATTGATAAATTAGGGTACATATGTTCAGAGAGAACATCTCTACATGAGGATGTTCATTTCTATTACCAGTGTTGAGAAGACTGTTTTTTGCTATATTGTATTGCCTTTGCCCCTTTATCAAAGATAAGTTGACAGTATTTACAGGGATCTAGTTCTGGGCTCTCTGTTCTGTTTCACTGGTCCCTTTGTCTAGACCACACTGTCTTGATTACTATAACTTTATAGTAAGTTGGATAGTGTCAGTCCTCTGGCTTTGTTCTTCTTCAATATTGTGATTGCTATTCTGGGTCTTTTGACTCACCATATAAACTTCAGAATCTTTGTAAATAGCCATAAAACAACTCTCTAAGATATTTATTGGGATTGCACTGAGTCTGTAGATCAAGTTAGGAAGAACTCACATATTGACAATATGAGTCTCCTTATCCATGAAGATGGAATATCTCTCCATTTATTTAGTTCTTTGATTTTGTTCATCAGTTTTTTAGTTTTCCTCATATAAACCTCATACATGTTTTGTTAGATTTATACCTAAATATTTCAACATTTTGGTGCTGATGTTAATGGTATTATATCAATAAACTTAAATTTTGAAAGGAATTGAGAAAAATGGTAGAGAAAACAAAATAGATCCCATTGAAAAGAGCCAGTTGTATCTTCCTTAAATCAGGCATCAGCTATGAAAAAGAGAAGAAACAGAAATTTCATGCCAGAATAAATAGATTTTCTGTAACTAAATCAGTGACAGAGGAAGGTAGAAGTAGGGTACTCCAAAACTGTTTCTTCCAGTGTACCAAAAGGTCACATTTATGGACACTGTAGATTAGTGCCCCTAAGGACACTGCATTTCAGCTTACTGATTAGTGTTCTGATGACCTTGCTGCATATTTGGAGAGGCAGTAGTTATTGGCACTATAATCCTATAATGCTCTACTGTTTCTACTTTCATTTCTTGGTTGTTGTTGTTTTTTATTAAAGAACATGTATTAGTATTTGACCTGTAGAAGCAAATGGTTAAAATAAATATGAAGTAGAAATAGAAAATTTTAAACACAATATGTATATATGTAAAATTTTTATGTAACAAAAATGTTTTCAGAAGACTTCAGTGAAAGGAAACAATGAAAACTAAAGAAATATTCCATTGCCTAGGTCAAATAAGATTAATCTTTGTCAAGTTCATTGTTATAAATCAACATAGTAAAATCCCCAAAACTTGGGGCCCTCACCATTCTGATCTTGTAAAATGTTTAAATTATAGAATATGTATTTGATTCAGGTATTCCTTATGTTCAGGTATATAATATAATTTGTATACTGCTAATAAAGTATTTCACAGTAGATATTCCGTCACACCAGTAACATCTGTTTAAATGTAAAAAAGCTGTTATCTTTAGAAACTCCTAAATTTTTTAAGCTTTAGGAGATTAAATGTGCCCTCCCTGCACTTCCTAAATTTGAACCAGCCAACTTTACTCCAGTAGGTTGAATTAGCACAGATTCTAGATTAGTGGGGAACAGATCAAGATTTTTCAAAAGTTTTACATCAAGTAATGCTCTCAATTTGAAGTGTTATATGCTACCTATCAAAGAAAGAGGAGGATACAAAACATTTTTTAAGGTTTTAAATAAACATATTAATGGACTCAGATATATAAATTATAAGAAATTTAAAAAGTGATCAGATAGGTTGTATTTTTGGCTATATTGAATTGTGCCTTAAGTTTGTTAAAGGAATTCTAAGAAATATTTTTCCTTACATGAAAAGCCTTTACTGCTAAAAAGTAATTTTTAGAAGAACTATATACTTTTAAGATTTTATTTATTGAGTTTAGAGAAAGGAAAGAGAGAAAGGGAGGGCGGGGAGAGGCAGGAAGCATCAACTCTCATATGTGCCTTGACCGGGCAAGCCGGGGGTTTCAAACCAGCGACCTCAGCATTCCAGGTCGATGCTTTATCTACTGCGCCACCACAGGTCAGACAAAAATCAGTCTTTTTTAAAAATGGAAACAGAAAGGTTCACTTAAATTTTTAAAACTGCATTCTATAACTTGTTTATAATGTCAGAGATTCAGACTTACTTTTCATTGTTTTATGCTAGTGACCTAAAAGAATAAATTCAGATCTTGTGTCTGAGACAATTCAATAGATACTGATTTATGAAAATAACTTGCTGTTGAAATATAAGCAACTGTCATTTTTACAAAATTATTAATATTTTATTTATTAATTGGAGGCATTAATTCTGAAGACAAAAATTAAAATAGCAAATAAAGAGAGCAGACAGCTCTATAACACTGTAGGGTACAAGCAGGCTGAGTGAAGGAAATCATATTGTGATTGTGGGGCCAATAGTGAACACCTGCACTGGTGAACTCTGACTTTTGCCATTGTAAGCAGCTAAACTAATAGGATGAAAAAGGCAGTCTGGCAAGGAGAGTGTGTCAAATGTTGACTTCCCACCTGCCTGTACAAACAGGAAATTGATACTAGACAAAACATGATTTCCAAAAAAATTTCCTCATGCAGCAAATCTAGTCTCCAAAGAAGTGAGTCATGTTAGAGTCATCACCTATAGAAAACTCTCTAGTTCTGGGTGCCTTGTTAACAAAAGATGCCATCCTAATCTTCAGGAGTTTTGGTTGTTTGATTTTTAGTATTTGAATAAAATATTCACATTCATATTTTGATACATATTTTAGCATATTTACCTAGCTATATAGAGTTAGTTGCTCAGTCCATTATTTGCAGGCTGGTCCTTGAGCAAGACATGAAATTTATATACCACATTTCCCATGTATAAGCCTCACACTCTTTCAAAAAATTTGTAGTCTAAAAACTGGGTGAGTTTTATATAGTGGTTGTAAGTTTTTTTTACTTGCATTTCCTGCTTTTTTGAGCTTGCTTTTGTGCTCATTGTTGAAGACAGTGATTCGTCATCAGACACAGATAAAGACAAGCTAATGGGTGGGAGTTTTGACAATGATGAGGAGTTGTATGAATTTTATGATGAATAAAACTTGAGTTCAATAACTTTATGTAATATATTTTTTCCCCAAATTTCACGCCCCAAAATTAAGGTGTGTCTTATACATGGGGAAATGTGGTAAACTTGAATTTCAGTAAAAGTAATATAAGTTTATGGAGCATTGGAGGTTGTTATGAAATTTTTCTTGATAGTCTGTTTTTCTATAAAAATTACTTCTTCAAAAATGAAAGTAGAGATTACATTTACAATAGATTCACTTAGGAATTTATTTCTTTGAAAAAATAAATCAAATATGAAAAACTACCCCTAGTTAAATAATATTAATTGACAGAGTACTATTATTACATTTTAGGATTGTAAGGCTACATGATTCCAAAATCACATACAGTTCATTCAGTGAACCCCAATTTATTCAGAATGCCTTCATCTTCTGAAAGCTATCCTATATTCTTCCATATAAAAATACAGAAAATATGTCAGTGTGTTTCAGTAGAAAAAAGAACAAGAATAATGATGCATGAATGGTCTGTATGTCCAAGTTTGAATCTGGCTCCCATTTCTGTGCCACTCCCCCCAATAATGTGCCTTCTTTTGGTCTGAACTTGGTCATGTGGCCACCTACCTGGGACAAGTCTTAGAAAGATAGTCCAACTATGTATGTACTACTTACTCTGAGATGACAGTAACTAATGTCATCTTCAAATTTGAAAGAATGAACACTAAATAAATCATGATGACATTGTTGCCTGCAGAAAGAGTTTATTGTGGTATACAAGTCCGTTAATATGTATACATTTACCAATATAATCTACATTCTAATTTTATTTTTGTTTTCTTTGTCTAATTGACCATATAAAAGAAAAAAAGAATTGGGGTTAGTGAAAAATATATGAGATCTTAAAGTCAGACAGCACACATTTGAATCCTGACTTCATCATTTACTGGCTATGTGACTTTTAAGTTATTTAATCTTTCTGAGCCTCACATTTTTATTTTTATAATGTATAGACGAGTATCATTGTATTGTTTTGATATAATACAATGTATCAAATATTGTATATAAATAACTAGGCAGCATAATACCTGTCACATAGCATATGGAAGGACTCAAAAGTAGCTTTGGTAATATTTTTGAATTTTTTAAATTTTACTAGTCTATTACAGTTGACATTTAATATTATTTTATGAGTTTCAAGTATACAGCATAGTGATTAGACAATTATATAATTTACCTTTTTTTAAATTTTTTAAATTCAAAATTATGTGGTCTTTCTTTTACAGGAACACCAGATGCATTTTCCCAGTTACTCACCTGCCCGTATTGTGATAGAGGCTATAAACGCTTTACCTCTCTGAAAGAACACATTAAATACCGCCATGAAAAAAATGAAGATAACTTTAGTTGCTCCCTGTGCAGTTATACCTTTGCATACAGAACCCAGCTGGAACGTCACATGACATCACATAAATCAGGACGAGAACAAGTAAGTGAAATGATCGATTAACTCGCTCTCTGGATTTTAAGAATTCGTCCCTCGTAGAAGGCAAGAGGTTTAATATACTTAAAAGCTAAAAAGATGTACTATAAAGCATCTTGTCTGTGGCCTTATCAAAGTGAAATCAGTTATTTATTTGATTTATCTGGTCATTTCTGAGTTAAAAATCAAAGATTCTTTTTCAAAAAAGATCTTTCATCTTAATTTAATTATTTGTCTTATACAGTAATAAATATTTCTCTTAAGTTTAGAACTGGATTTTATAATGCATTATACTAAAATGTTCAGGATAGGAAAATAAATATTTGTTACATAAACCACATGACTTACTACTTACTGACCAAATGTTAAAGAAAATCAAAGCATAATAAAGTTTCATTATTTTGTGAACAAGTGACTATTCTCAGTATAAACTATAGCGTTATTGTAGCCTCCTTTAAGAATCTAAAATTTAGATTCTAATGCATTTTTATTCTGAAAAGTAAGTTTTCATATGGTTTATTCTACTTCTGTGTCACTTTTCCTCAGTCTCTAGAAATATGAACCAGTACTACTCTGTAAGTGTAAGCTACTATACATTGTCGGCTCTATACTGAAGGGTTAAAGTTAAAGAGTTAAAGAATCTTGTCATCCCTTTTTTTATAAATTTTTGATAACTATCAACTATAAACAATCAACTAAATAGCTCCTTAATTCTAACTTTAAAAATCAAATAAATATTCAACTACACCAGGTATGTCAAGGCTATATGTTGGGGTTGGGGCTCATGTCCATTTTCTTACATCAAAGGATTGTGAATATCTGTATTACATGAGTCTGCATGAGCTTTGCCCTAGGAATGTACCTAAGATAAGTCATATGTCCCATAGAAAATAAGTTAGTCTTTTTGCTAAGATGATGGCCAAACCAAAAAACTAAACAAAAAATGATGGGTGAGGAGTAGTAATTGAGCATGGTCAGCCTACCTTCTTCAGGACTTTAGCAACAGCACTAATGAAGTAAGACTGGGGATTGGGCACTGGCAAATCAGGGACTACAGGACCAAGATGGCCGTCAGTAGGCTAATGGTTAAGTCTCTGAAGGAGCCTTGAAGTGGGACAGAGTGCCAAAAGGAGGAAACGTGCAGAGAAGGAACTGTGGAAGATGGACACCATCTGCTTACCATCTTCCCTACTGTTAGTCCCACTGGGGACAAGGAAGACAGGTGCTCTTTACATCTTAGAGTCCTGAAGCGACCATGATATAGACAGGCCTTGGGAAAAGAGCCTATTCACATGATGTTTGGGAAGCAGATCTGTCCCACACCCGTTTCCCCCATATCCTCCCTCAACCATGGGCCCCTGTGGAAGGAAAGGGTCTCCAGGGTCAGGCGAAGCTGATGGTGAGAACAGGAGCTGCTATTGTGAAAGCAAACCAGGAGCTCTCTGATGGGCATGAAACACTCTGCATGATGAATTTTCTGATGGGGGCAAGGTAGCAGGTTCGCTATATGAAGTGTGTGATCAGACTAAGGTCAAAAAGGAGATGTGATCAATGTGGGAGCAGTCAAGTGAGGAACTATTATTGTGAGGGTTCGGAAACAATTAAGGTGATGAGGCAGCAAACCAAAGAGTAGACTGTGTAGCTTGCTGGCCTTGAAAATCATTCCACAGCTTAAAGGTAAGCGTTTCCACGTTTTATTCATTTATTCAGTCAACAGCTATTTGAGTTTCTGTCATGTGTCAGGCCCTGTTGTAGGTGTTGAAGGCAGAATAATAAAAAAGACCAGCGAAGTCCCTGACAGTGGGGGCAAGTACGGGATGGGGCAAGTAGGTTTACAGTTGTGAGCACACAAAACAGTTTATTCTCGTTATTGTTTATTAATTATTGTATTTTTCATTTATACAACACTGTATTAGTAGGTGATATAAAACATAAAAGCAGGTAGTATGAAGACAAGTAGGGTGAGAGGATGGCAAATGATGAACACTGCTATTTGTTGAAAGGGTAGAGGACCTTTCTGAGGACATGCAGCCTGGCCAGACCGGAGTGAACTGAAGAAAGTTATAGAATGACTGGGGAAGGCATTGTGCTCAAAGGGACAGACTGAAGCATGGCAAGACCTTGCAGCAGAACCCTGCCCAGTATCACCAGGCAACAGCCAGGAGGCCAGTGAGAATGAAGGGGAAAAAGAAGGGCAGGCCGGGGAGCTGTGGGGAGCAGATGATGTAGGTCCTTGTGGAAGCCGTGATAAAGATTTGATCTATTCCAGAGTGCAGTAGGGAAGCCGTAGAAGGACATTGGATTTCAACTTTTTTTTTTTAATTATTTTTAAGAGAATACTTTTGGGTACAGGCTAGGTTAAGAGAGACAAAAATGGAAGCAGGGAGACCACTTAAGAGGCTATTGCTGTAATTCAGGCCAGAGGTGGTCGGTGGCTTTAAACTCAGTAATGGTGACAGACATCACCAAAGGATAAATACTGGGTTCAGAATGTATTCAGAAGGCTTGCTGATGGAATGGGTAAGGATATAAGAAAGAGTCACTCCAAAGTTCAGGGCCTAAGGAATAATCCAGTAAAGGACGGTGTTACTCATGAAAATAGGAAACACTAGAAGTGTTGCTGACTTTTAGGAGAGAAACTGAGTTTAGTGTTAGTCATGTTAGCAGATGCCTGTCACTTTCCAATATCAAGGAGTATTGATGAAGCAATTGGCAATGAGTCTGGTGTTGAGGGGAGAGGTTTAAAGGTACAGATTTAGGAATTGTCACCAGAGATTTGGTTTTTAAAGCAGGGATTTGGATAAAATAGGGCCTGACACACAGTAAGTGCATATTCTCTTTCCTTCCCACACGAAAGACAAGGAGGGAGATTCCGCTTGGGCTGAGCATGAGGTGGGTAGTCTTGAGATAAGCCTTTGAAAAACAGGTAGAATATTAAAAGTCATAATGAAAGGGAAATATAGCCAAGAAATAAGGAATAGCATAAACTGAGGCAAGGAGAGAGAGAAGAGCATCATGTTGCAAAACTGACTCACTGAATGACCAAGGCAGGACCCCCAGATTGCTGGTGAGGAGTAAGCCTGTGGACTCCGGGCTGTATTCCAGGGGGTGGGATCCTGCGGAGATTTATAAGCAGGATTTTGTTCAATTCAATTTAAGCAGTGTTTTCCTGAGATTAAGGGTGTAGAATATATTTGAAATATATAATAGTGAAGATTTGATAAATGACACAAAAAGTCATTATAGTAATTTATATCTGGCTGGAAAGACAGGTGTTGGAGGAGAGCATAGGGGGATAATGGTGATGGAAGGAGACTTGACTTGGGGATGAACACACGATACAGAGTACAGATGGTGTGCTGTAGAACTGTCCATTTATATAATTTTGTTAGCCAGTGTCACCTGAATAAATTCCATAAAAAGGAAAAAAATGGAAGTATTTTTTAAATTTATTAGAATGCAATTTTTAGAAATGCAAGGCATTGTAAGAGACAGGATAAAATATTTGAAAAGGCTGGCCTCTTCTACTTTTCAGTAGGCCTGGCCTCCTATTGAGTAACTGCTCTAGACAGATGACTGAATGTTCTTGATCTTGATTTATCTATAAATGAGAGTGTAAATGAGATTATCTCCAGTTCCTAGTATTATTATTTTTGTTAAATACTATATTGCTTAATAAAGTATTCTGATACATTAAATTATAAAGTGGAGATTTTTCTTTATGTCAAAATTTTGTTCTACTATCACCCTCCTTTTTGGTAATGTTTCAAGTGTTAGGTTTTTGTGACTGCAATAATTAGAGGTCTTTAAGAAACACAATAACCACCAAAACATTACTTTTAGCAGACTGAATGTTCTTTATGTCTAAAGCTTTTTTTGCTTTATAAATAAAATACCAATTCTTTCTTACAGAGACATGTGACGCAGTCGGGGGGTAATCGTAAATTCAAGTGCACTGAATGTGGAAAAGCTTTCAAATACAAACACCATCTAAAAGAGCACTTAAGAATCCACAGTGGTAAATATTTATCTTTCTACACTTTGAATATTACAGCATACATGGAAATAAATATAACATGTGATCTTCACACATGATTAGAAACGCCTTGCTTTTCTTTTAGGATATAAATGAATCTGGAGAAATTTTTTTGTCCATAAATGGTATTTTATTGGTGTTTTAATCTTACTAAAGTATATCATCAGGTAAATATAATAAGACACATAAAATTTCCTTGGCAGAATAAAACGTCTTAACAAGAAGTACAACCTAAAAACACTTGAACATTAATTTTATGGCCTCTCTGGCACAGTTAACAAGATAATGAAAAAGGGTATAGAGGTACAGTTTGCTCGAGGAAATGAGATGAAACTGCTTACAGGGAGCAGTGGAAACGCACTGCAGGTGGGAGGCGCTGCTGAGGGCGCTGGTGGCAGGCGGCAGCACCCAGTGGAGCAGCCGTGGGTAGAGACCTGGAAGGGAGTGGCCTCCGCAGCAGCCACCTTTCCAGCCCACGTCATTTCTAAACCAATACCCAGAGAAAGAATAATGTCATATGGTGAGGATATTATGTCTCTTTTAGAAACTCAAAAACAAAGATAACCGTATTTGCATTTCTTCTGAGGCTCTGCTTAGAGGCTATTAAGAAAACCTAGCACCACATTGCACTGTGAACTCTGTTCATTTCCTGTTAAGTATGATATGCCATTTTAGACTAAAACAATTTTAATTAAAATATTATTAGTTAATCATTGGGAAATTGTATCTACACATTTCTTATTTTGTGGAAATTATTGTATTAGCATTCACATTTACAAACATATTATTTCACAGAAATAGTATAGTTGGATGGCTTGGTGAGAGTGGTTTGTAATACCTGTATTTTACTGTGGGACTTCAGAGGTTCTGGAAGCTTTACTGTATTGCTCATTGAGGGCTAAATAATGTTAAAGCTATCTCTTAAAAATGCTCAAACAAAATTCTTACAAAAACATTTATTTATTTCCACACCTGAATGCTTCCGAAACACAGAGGCTGTCCTTTGCAGCCTGCCACAGGGCTCTATTTCTTAGCTCTAGTTTTCATCAGTATATTTTTAATAACCTTCCTTCCTACCAGCGATGATTCAAAGATGTTGATAGAGTGACAGCTAATTTGGGGGACCTTTTTTGACACGTTGAAATGGGGTACAGGAAGAATAAAGCTCAGAGTAAGATTCCCGTACAAAGTGAATGTCACATGGTCCTGCTGCAGTTGTGTAGCAGAACCAAGCAGATCTATAGAGAATACAAAGTTTGGAGGTGTGGCTTATACCAAAGGTTACAATGCAGATCTAGAAGCAAGTTGATATTTCATCACAGAACCCTGCATTGATAGTCAGCGATCAGCCTCAGTGAAGTAGTAAGTAAGGACATAGTCTCAGTGAAGTAGTAAGTAAGGACATAGTCTCAGTGAAGTAGTAAGGACATAGTCTCAGTGAAGTAGTAAGTAAGGACATAGTCTCAGTGAAGTAGTAAGTAAGGACATAGTCTCAGTGAAGTAGTAAGTAAGGACATAGTCTCAGTGAAGTAGTAAGTAAGGACATAGTCTCAGTGAAGTAGCAAGTAAGGACATAGTCTCAGTGAAGTAGTAAGGACATAGTCTCAGTGAAGTAGTAAGTAAGGACATAGTCTCAGTGAAGTAGTAAGTAAGGACATAGTCTCAGTGAAGTAGTAAGTAAGGACATAGTCTCAGTGAAGTAGTAAGTAAGGACATAGTCTCAGTGAAGTAGCAAGTAAGGACATAGTCTCAGTGAAGTAGCAAGTAAGGACATAGTCTCAGTGAAGTAGCAAGTAAGGACATAGTCTCAGTGAAGTAGCAAGTAAGGACATAGTCTCAGTGAAGTAGCAAGTAAGGACATAGTCTCAGTGAAGTAGCAAGTAAGGACATAGCCTCAGTGAAGTAGCAAGTAAGGACATAGCCTCAGTGAAGTAGTAAGTAAGGACATAGCCTCAGTGAAGTAGTAAGTAAGGACATAGCCTCAGTGAAGTAGTAAGTAAGGACATAGTCTCAGTGAAGTAGTAAGTAAGGACATAGCCTCAGTGAAGTAGTAAGTAAAGACATAGCCTCAGTGAAGTAGTAAGTAAGGACATGCCGTCTGCAGTGGAGTAGTAAGTAAGGACATAGCCTCAGTGGAGTAGTAAGTAAGGACATAGCCTCAGTGGAGTAGTAAGTAAGGACATAGCCTCAGTGAAGTAGTAAGTAAGGACATAGTCTCTGAAGTAGTAAGTAAGGACATGCCGTCTGCAGTGGAGTAGTAAGTAAGGACATAGCCTCAGTGGAGTAGTAAGTAAGGACATAGTCTCAGTGAAGTAGTAAGTAAGGACATAGTCTCAGTGAAGTAGCAAGTAAGGACATAGTCTCAGTGAAGTAGTAAGTAAGGACATGCCGTCTGCAGTGGAGTAGTAAGTAAGGACATAGCCTCAGTGGAGTAGTAAGTAAGGACATAGTCTCAGTGAAGTAGTAAGTAAGGACATGCCATCTGCAGTGGAGTAGTAAGTAAGGACATAGCCTCAGTGGAGTAGTAAGTAAGGACATAGTCTCAGTGAAGTAGTAAGTAAGGACATGCCGTCTGCAGTGGAGTAGTAAGTAAGGACTTAGCCTCAGTGGAGTAGTAAGTAAGGACATAGTCTCAGTGAAGTAGCAAGTAAGGACATAGTCTCAGTGAAGTAGTAAGGACATAGCCTCAGTAGAGTAGTAAGTAAGGACATAGCCTCAGTGGAGTAGTAAGTAAGGACATAGTCTCAGTGAAGTAGCAAGTAAGGACATAGTCTCAGTGAAGTAGCAAGTAAGGACATAGTCTCAGTGGAGTAGTAAGTAAGGACATAGCCTCAGTGGAGTAGTAAGGACATAGCCTCAGTGGAGTAGTAAGTAAGGACATAATCTCAGTGGAGTAGTAAGTAAGGACATAGCCTCAGTGGAGTAGTAAGTAAGGACATGCCGTCTGCAGTGGAGTAGTAAGTAAGGACATAGCCTCAGTGGAGTAGTAAGTAAGAACATAGTCTCAGTGAAGTAGTAAGTAAGGACATGCCGTCTGCAGTGGAGTAGTAAGTAAGGACATAGCCTCAGTGGAGTAGTAAGTAAGGACATGCCGTCTGCAGTGGAGTAGTAAGTAAGGACATAGCCTCAGTGGAGTAGTAAGTAAGGACATAGTCTCAGTGAAGTAGTAAGTAAGGACATGCCGTCTGCAGTGGAGTAGTAAGTAAGGACATAGCCTCAGTGGAGTAGTAAGTAAGGACATGCCGTCTGCAGTGGAGTAGTAAGTAAGGACATAGCCTCAGTGGAGTAGTAAGTAAGGACATAGTCTCAGTGAAGTAGTAAGTAAGGACATGCCGTCTGCAGTGGAGTAGTAAGTAAGGACATAGCCTCAGTGGAGTAGTAAGTAAGGACATAGTCTCAGTGAAGTACTAAGTAAGGACATAGTCTCAGTGAAGTAGTAAGTAAGGACATGCCATCTGCAGTGGAGTAGTAAGTAAGGACTTAGCCTCAGTGGAGTAGTAAGTAAGGACATAGTCTCAGTGAAGTAGTAAGTAAGGACATGCCGTCTGCAGTGGAGTAGTAAGTAAGGACATAGCCTCAGTGGAGTAGTAAGTAAGGACATAGTCTCAGTGAAGTAGTAAGTAAGAACATGCCGTCTGCAGTGGAGTAGTAAGTAAGGACATAGCCTCAGTGGAGTAGTAAGTAAGGACATAGTCTCAGTGAAGTACTAAGTAAGGACATAGTCTCAGTGAAGTAGTAAGTAAGGACATGCCATCTGCAGTGGAGTAGTAAGTAAGGACTTAGCCTCAGTGGAGTAGTAAGTAAGGACATAGTCTCAGTGAAGTAGTAAGTAAGGACATAGTCTCAGTGAAGTAGCAAGTAAGGACATAGTCTCAGTGAAGTAGTAAGTAAGGACATAGCCTCAGTGGAGTAGTAAGTAAGGACATAGCCTCAGTGGAGTAGCAAGTAAGGACATAGTCTCAGTGAAGTAGCAAGTAAGGACATAGTCTCAGTGGAGTAGTAAGTAAGGACATAGCCTCAGTGGAGTAGTAAGGACATAGCCTCAGTGGAGTAGTAAGTAAGGACATAATCTCAGTGGAGTAGTAAGTAAGGACATAGCCTCAGTGGAGTAGTAAGTAAGGACATAGTCTCAGTGAAGTAGCAAGTAAGGGCATAGTCTCAGTGAAGTAGTAAGTAAGGACATGCCGTCTGCAGTGGAGTAGTAAGTAAGGACATAGCCTCAGTGGAGTAGTAAGTAAGGACATAGTCTCAGTGAAGTAGTAAGTAAGGACATGCCGTCTGCAGTGGAGTAGTAAGTAAGGACATAGCCTCAGTGAAGTAGTAAGTAAGGACATAGTCTCAGTGAAGTAGTAAGTAAGGACATAGCCTCAGTGAAGTAGCAAGTAAGGACATAGCCTCAGTGAAGTAGTAAGTAAGGACATAGCCTCAGTGGAGTAGTAAGTAAGGACATAGCCTCAGTGGAGTAGTAAGTAAGGACATAGCCTCAGTGGATTAGTAAGTAAGGACATGCCGTCTGCAGTGCCTACAGAGGGATTGTAGGAGTCTGAATGGCCAAGAGGTTTCCCCATCTAACTTGCAGTGTGCTACTGCTGCTTAAAGTGCTAATGCAAATTTAGCAGTGTCACTACATGTTTATACCTGTCTTGTTCTCAATGTTATTTAGTATGAAGCTTGTATGCCTTTAATATGGCAAGAAAATTTAATTTAAAATACATAAGGAAAATAAAATTAGTAAAGTAAAACTGACATGAAATGTGGGGGGGGGGCGGGGGGGGGGGGGGAGAATGCTATGAAATCCCTTGCATATCCTAGATGTAGACCACAAATTAGACTCTACAGTTTAGGAAGTAAGAAAATTGCAGTCAGTAACCAAGACCAGTGTCAGTGATAAAGGCACCTGTTGCTAGAAAAAGCACACCTATTCCTGGTACTAAGTCTATAGATAAACTTGTTTCTTGAAGTATCATAAAGAAGAAAGAGCAAAACACAATTTATATCATCCTCAATAACATAATACAGTGGAGAATTTGATAGGGTTTTCTTTTAAAATAAGATTCTTAAACAGAGTCCATTGATATTTCACCAAACTGCAATTAGGAAAAAAACATTTCTCCAGGTGGCCACTTGACAATCCAAGTCTACAGATTTCTAATGGCCTGTCCCCCCCTACCACCCCAGGGAAGATGTCTGGGAGGGGCACTCGGGGACTGGTCCCCAGGACTGGTCGCTGTCTGCAGCTAGTTGTTACCAGCTCTTTAAATACACAAATTAAGAGGAAGCATTTAGAAAATGTTACATGTCAAAACAGTGCAGTAATAATTCCATTTTGTTTTACAGATACAAGTCCACGGTAGTTTGGAAATTTAAAACAGAATTAAAGGAAAAGCAGTTCTTCACCACAGATAGTGTTAAAAGCACTGGTTAAAGTATCTAATAGTGGACAACTGCATGTCCTTTAGTAAACCTGTGTAATTTTTTTTTCTCAGTTCAATTTTTTTAAAAGTTATTAAGGATCAAGGTCCTCAGTTATACACCCTAAAATTACACTGATCATTGCTTTCTTCTGATGCCCATAAATGAGCCCACTGCAGAGCCATGTGTCAGTTATCACTTGAACTCTGCATGTGGGAATTGAGCTGTGATGAATGGAGGCCACCACATGTCCACTCAGAGGTGAGACAGAGTAGCACCTGCACTCCCCAGAAAACAGTAGTTCCATGGCCATATAGTAATTGTAGCCTGGAAAAATTTTACATGGTATGTAACCAAACACTCACCTCAGCCATTAAAAAAACAGAGTATTTATAGTCCATCTATCTTTGAGCAGGGCAACTTACTGATATCACTTCCAGGATGTAGTAGTTACAAACACTAACCTAAATAGATGAATTAAGTGATATATGTTAGTTATGTACCATAAAGCTGTGAAGTTAAGAAAGTAGGAGTTTTCTAACAAACATAGTGACTTTGGCTTTAGAATATTGTTGACTTTCTTTGCAGCAATAAAATACTAGAGTAATTCCCAACAATAACAATAATGATAATAGCACATATTGAACACTTAACTCTGTAGAGCCACATTCTAGCTACTTATGTGCATTAACTGAGAATCCTCTTATTAACCCTGTGAGGCATATATTCCTACCTCCTCCTTTTTACACAAATGAGAGCAATGGAGTCTGACAGAGCCTAGTTAACTTGGCCATTGTCTCACTCATCTAATGTATGGCAAAGCTGTAGCCATCCTGACTCCAAAGCCATTGCCTTACCAATTGTGCTTCCTACCCCCCTGTCTGTGAAGATAAGATAAACTACATTACAGCTGCCTATTTTCCTAATGAGCAAAAGAATCAAGAAAATAAGAGAACAAACATGTAGCTTATCTAAAAAATGTTTATGAAAGTATTAAAAATGTTAAAATAGAGATGTATGAGACTGTGTCACTTGTTTTACCACTCCTAGAAATTTTTATCTGATGCATTTTGAGTACTGAATCACCTTTTAGGCATTCTGTTGGGAAGATAGTGATAAATGGGCAGCGAATTTCCAGAGGGGAGTTAACAAGCAGGTGAGGGTTCTGAAAGCCATGTCCCATGAGGGTTTGAAGGGCCTGCAAGGTTTAACCTACCTGAGATTAGTTTAAGGATGCATGGAACAATTCTTCTTCTGTGTGGAGGTCAGGCTTGTTCTCTGGGGCATCAGAAGGAAGTAAATCAGCGTTATACCAAGCCAACTGAATCTGTACCTTCTCAGAAATGCTTTTTAAGAGTCACTAACATTTACCAAGAACACACTGAGTTTTGCTGTATTATCTCATATAACTGCTGTAACAAGCCAGTGAGGGTGTAGCTGCATTTATTTACACACCAGAACACCAAGTCATGGAAAAGTGAAGGAAACAGTATGTGGCAGACCTAGGATCTGAACACAGATCCATTTTCTTTAGCAGGACCGAACTAGACCATCTTCATAGTGTTGCCCAACAGTGATGACCTCCTCTTAATACGGGAGTCTCTCGGAAGCTAGCCAGTGTCAGGGTTGATATCAGATCATTGAAAAGAAGGCTGGACTAGGGGACTTCTTACTTGCTTCCAATTCCAATCTCTGATTCTTCAAGTAATCTAATTTATGAGAAAACAAAACTCACTTTTTAAAAACTTGACAACATTGAAATTACATAACTAAGAGAACTTACATTGATTTCTCAGTGTATGCTTTTATTTTAATGCACTTAATTTTAATTAATCTTCATTCTTAAAAAGAAAGGGGGAAAGAAAGCTTTATTTTGACATTGGGTAGAGAAATCAATATTGTTACATTTCATAGTTCTATAGTTACCCATTCATTAACCTAAAAAAAGGTTTGATATGCATCTTTGTGGTCTGTGCTGTAGTAGGTGCGAGGGATAAATGGCAAACAAACCTGCAAGTGTCCATCTTGTTTCTGACACTCTCCACCAATAACCTGTAACTTATAAAGTAATGAACTATAACTGTAGATTAAACATGAAGAATTAGAGTGGCATGAAATATTCTGCTTAGCTCAGTGCTTCTCGTTATTCTCTACCATAGTACCCCTCCTGGCAGGAGGGGGATGCCTTGTGCCCTAGGGGTTTAGGGCAGAAACTTGAATGGAGGCCTCTACAAGCAAGAAGCTTCTTTGACATTGTGCTTTCTTCCTAACAGTTCACACAGATGATGCATTTGTGCAACAACGTATAATCTGTTTTAATATAAAAATAATACTTTAAGTTACCATAATCACGTCACTAAAATTGAAACTCCAAGGTACTTTGCATTTCCACTAGAACATTGCCTTATGTCTCTGGGCATACATACATCCCAGTTATAGAAGTATCTTATATTTAAAGTTTTATTCTCTTTGAGAAAGTCTTTTCAAAAAAAACCTAAAGATATGGGAAAGAGATATGTATATGATTCAGTCAGAGATATTCAGACTTGTTAAGTTTTTCAGAATAGTTCATTTATTTTTTTCCTCTAATATTATTTTCTCCTACAGGTGGTTAAGAAGAATGAAGTATAGACAACTTCATACATTGGTGAAACAGGATAAGAAAAAAAATACTTGGGAGAGCAGGGTGTCATATATTTTGGATATCTGAGAATGATTTGAAGTTTTAAAAGTTAGCAGAAATATAACACATATATGCAGAGAAGACGCCCTTATTGTGGTTACCAATTGTAGTACAGATTATATAGGTTTTGAACTTAAATGATGATTCTAAATAAAACTGTACCACAAGTATACATGGCAATCCCTTTTTAAATTGATATTGTTTGTTTTATGGAAAATGTAGATACATAAAAATGTATAAATATATATTTTTGTTGTTGTTTAGGAGAGAAGCCATATGAGTGCCCAAACTGCAAGAAACGTTTTTCCCATTCTGGTTCCTATAGCTCACACATAAGCAGTAAGAAATGTATCAGCCTGATGCCTGTGAACGGGCGACCACGAACAGGACTCAAGACGTCTCAGTGTTCCTCACCATCTCTCTCCGCATCACCAGGCAGCCCCACGCGGCCACAGATACGGCAGAAGATAGAGAATAAACCCCTTCAAGAACAACTTTCTGTAAACCAAATTAAAACTGAACCTGTGGATTATGAATTCAAACCCATAGTGGTTGCTTCAGGAATCAACTGTTCAACCCCTTTGCAAAACGGGGTTTTCAGTGGTGGTGGCCCCTTACAGGCAACCAGTTCTCCTCAGGGTGTGGTGCAAGCTGTTGTTCTGCCAACAGTTGGTTTGGTGTCTCCCATAAGTATCAATTTAAGTGATATTCAGAATGTACTTAAAGTGGCTGTAGATGGTAATGTAATAAGGCAAGTTTTGGAGAATAATCAAGCCAACCTTGCATCCAAAGAACAGGAAACAATCAGTGCTTCATCCATACAGCAAGGTGGCCATTCTGTTATTTCAGCCATCAGTCTTCCTTTGGTTGATCAAGATGGAACAACCAAAATTATCATTAACTATAGTCTTGAGCAACCTAGCCAACTTCAAGTTGTTCCTCAAAATTTAAAAAAAGAAAATCCAGTCCCAACAAACAGTTGCAAAAGTGAAAAGTTACCAGAAGATCTTACTGTTAAATCTGAGAGGGACAAAAGTTTCGAGGAAGGAGTGAACGAGAGCACTTGCCTTCTGTGTGACGACTGTCCAGGAGATATCAGTGCACTTCCAGAGCTAAAGCACTATAACCTGAAGCAGCCTGCCCAGCTCCCTCTACTCCCTGCCCTGGAGGCTGAGAAGCCTGAGTCCTCTGCTTCATCAGGGCCTGGAGATGGCAATTTGTCTCCCAGTCAGCCACCGTTGAAGAACCTCTTGTCTCTTCTAAAAGCATATTATGCTTTGAATGCACAACCAAGTGCAGAAGAGCTCTCAAAGATTGCTGATTCAGTAAACCTACCCCTGGATGTCGTAAAAAAGTGGTTTGAAAAGATGCAAGCCGGACAGATTTCAGTGCAGTCTTCTGAACCATCTTCTCCCGAAGCAGGAAAAGTAAGTATCTCAGCAAAGAACGATGATCAGCTTCAGTCTACAAATGTAAACGAATCCCAGGACAACACAGGAAATCTACAAAGTCCTCTGAAGATCACTAACTCTCCAGTTTTACCAGTGGGATCATCCGTCAATGGTTCCAGAAGTATTACATCCTCCCCATCACCTCTAAACCTTTCTTCATCCAGAAATACACAGGGTTACTTGTACACAGCAGAAGGTGCACAGGAAGAGCCACAAGTAGAACCTCTTGATCTTTCACTACCAAAGCAACAGGGAGAATTATTGGAAAGGTCAACTATCACTAGTGTTTACCAGAACAGTGTTTATTCTGTCCAGGAAGAACCCTTGAACTTGTCTTGTGCAAAAAAGGAGCCACAAAAGGACAGTTGTGTTACAGACTCAGAACCAGTTGTAAATGTAATCCCACCAAGTGCCAACCCCATAAATATTGCTATACCTACAGTCACTGCCCAGTTACCCACGATCGTGGCCATTGCCGACCAGAACAGTGTTCCGTGCTTGAGAGCACTAGCTGCCAATAAGCAGGCTATTCTGATCCCCCAGGTGGCTTACACATACTCAGCTACAGTCAGCCCGGCAGTCCAAGAAGCGCCCTTGAAGGTGATCCAGTCAAATGGAAATCAGGTAAAAAGCTTCCATTCCAAACCTGTTTCGTAAAATGCTAGCTTGACTTATTTCAATGAATTTCTACAGAGCCAAACAGGTTGCTACAAACTGCCATTTTAAAAAAAGTAAATATAGGCCCTGGCCGGTTGGCTCAGTGGTAGAGCGTCGGCCTGGCGTGCAGAAGTCCCGGGTTCGATTCCCGGCCGGGGCACACAGGAGAGGCGCCCATCTGCTTCACCACCCTTCCCCCTCTCCTTCCTCTCTGTCTCTCTCTTCCCCTCCCGCAGCGAGGCTCCATTGGAGCAAAGATGGCCCGGGCGCTGGGGATGGCTCCTTGGCCTCTGCCCCAGGCACTGGAGTGGCTCTGGTCGCAACAGAGCGACACCCCGGAGGGGCAGAGCATCGCCCCCTGGTGGGCATGCTGGGTGGATCCCGGTCGGGTGCATGCGGGAATCTGTCTGACTGTCTCTCCCCGTTTCCAGCTTCAGAAATATACAAAAAATTAAAATTAAAAAATTTAAAAAAATTAAAAAGTAAATATAGATGAACTTTTGCTTTGACCTTAGTAGTAGCATCATGTCTTCAGCTGTTTCCTAATCCAAGGTATCGTTATCGACTCTAGTTCAGAGAGTTATTCTGCTGTGAAAACCTATTGCTTAGTCTCAGCCAAAGATTTGGCTATTTGAAGCTAGAGACAGAAAAGAAATGTTGGAATATTCACTAGTTGGATTTGTTTTTATGATAATTTCTGCCTTTATTATGATCATTAATAAATGAAAACATGTTCTCGTTCACAGACATTCCACACTAGGCAGACTCACTGACATTCCACACCAGGCAGACTTAGCTCTCATTTTTTATGTTAGCTCCTCTGTTTATAAAAAGCTTTAAACAAGAATTAAGTATACAAAGAACTCATCTAGTGAATTTACAGATCCCTTTATGAGCTATAACGTAAACAGGGTTCAGTCATAATATATCTGAGGAAATATATTTTTATTTTTTGAAGTTCTTAGTTTATTAATTCTCTCATAAAAGACCTGCAGTCGCCAGAGATAATGTCACTGAAGAACCTTTGCTCCTTCTGCTGTCCGGTCTCTGTCATCTTTGCCAGCACCCAGTTGGCCCCTGCAGCCCTCCCCCCCCCCCCCCCGACTGTCTGTATTCTGCTCTCGTGTTCCTTGTACAGGCCCTGTCTTGAAAGTTTGTTTGGGTTCACTTTTCTTTGTGTAATCCAAGGAATCGTAAATCATGCCAAAGCCAGTTGTCTTGCCACCACCAAAATGGGTCTGAATCCAAACACAGAGATGACATCTGGTGCAGTCTTATCAATAAATGCATATCCTTTTTAACTTTCTCCCAAAAGTTATGATCATTCTAGATAGAAACTTTTTATGTGATTGTGGTGTGCCTCATTGGCCAGGCTTTTCTGTGACTAACCTTGATGCCTCTCCATTTTTTCCATCAATTTTTGATTGAGTCAAATGATTTGCTCCTTTATTCAAATATTTGCTATAAGTAGGTACACAGCTAAAATAATTACAATATCCTGTTCAAATGTGTTTTATGCCTTTTTCCTCCTTAAATATTGCTACCAATTGGGTTTTCTGTAATTGTGATGACTATTGAGAAAAATTTCACATGACCAGTGAATTCATCTTAAGTTTTTAGTGTGTGGAACATCGTGCACGCCTTTGAATAACAATGGGGGGACTGCTAACATTTTGCTCAATTATGACTAGATCAGATAGCATTGAGGGTGGAGTCGCCTTCCTTAGCACCTGCTGGCAGCTCAGAAGTGACCCAGACAGATGGCTGCACTCTCCTCCCTTCCAAAGCCAGAATAAGTGCTGTGGGGAACCTTTGAACTTTTAGAAAAGTTGTGGGTTTAGAAGCAACAAAATAGAAGGCTTCAGAAAAGACACAAGGCTGTCAGGGGACCCAGTTCCACTGTAGGCTCCCTGAAGGGTTATCCTCCCTACGTGATGGCCCCTGCCTGAAGTGTCTCCCTGAGAGTGCCTGAAATGTTTTTATTCTACTAAAATGCTGAAGATTCATTCTGACAGACAAGTATTCTCATTTGAAAACCTAGATCCTCCTGCCCTGTTTTCTGTCTTACTCCTTAGAACCATGATAGCGTAAACTCTCTCTTTTCAAGGAGACCATGGAGGTTAGTCCATAGAACTCTGATGCTCTGGAAGATACAATCTGAAGACCACTTTTAAAAAACAGAATCTCAATTTTTGCTTAGTGAGACCCAGAAGGAAAAAAGGAAGGTAAAGGATATAGTTAGATATTAGTGATTATATCCCATATTCATGAGTTAAACTTGCTGTAAATTTCTCATAAAGTAATGATTTACAGGGAGCTAAGTAAATTTTGTTTTTTTCACAAATTTTACACTTTTTCCTTTGGGGACCTTTCCTTTCAGCACCATTTGACCATATGTTTTTGTTACGGTTGCAACTATCTTGCCCAAGCTCACTCTTGTCTGCCTCCGCCCCACTCATCTAGCCCAGCGCAGA